>NC_081451.1:1621522-1670526 GCF_007210705.1 Tigriopus californicus
TGAATTTGCCGCCATAGCCGCTTCTAATCATGCCGATCGGGATCGAAGCGGGGGAGGAGGCGGCGGCGGCGGCGGCGGTGGTAGCAATGTCTCCAACATCACTATGACCTCTGGTGGCATGGTGTCAATGGCCACCAGCCAGCCCCTCCACGGTCAAACCGTTACAATCGTGCAGGCGCCCTCTCAAACAGTGACCATCCCTAACGCACAACTCCCTCAGATTCCCATTCAGTTGCCCACTCAGCCCCTCAAGCTCCAGGGTACGCACATGATGAGCCAGCAGCACGCGCCCAACACGCAACAGTTGACCAACGACACCCTCCTGAATGCTGCGCTCAAAAGCGAAATCCCTATGACCCCTATCACACTTCATCTGCAATACCCTTCCTTGCAGCCTATGGTACAAATGCCGCAACAACCCGTGGTGCAACAGCAACCAGTGCAGATCTCACTTCCCACCATTGACACATCAGCCATCTTGAATTCGTACACGTCAGCTGGGCCGACCGGGGTTAACACCACCAGTGTGACCATCTCGAATGCCCAGCCTGTCCCACAATTGGCGCCCCCCACCACAGCCTACAAGAAGGGATCTCACCAGGCGTTTGATCCCAACACCAAAGTCGATGATCTGATCATTCACAATAGTGCTTACCCTTTTGGTATGGGATGCTCCGTGTGTAACTATGCCCCGCAGACACTCCGCTATTTGCGGGATCACATCCGAAAGGTACATTTGTCGAAGCTGTTTCCTTGCACCTATTGTGACCTGAAAACAAAAAGGAAGGCTGATCTCAAGCGCCACATTCAAAGGATTCATGAAGATCCCAAACGACAACAACAACAACAACAGCAGCAGCAACAACAGCAACAACAACAACTTCAGCCTCAGCAGCAGCAAAACATCATCGTCAAACAAGAGGACTATATTCCCCATTAGAATCTGATCATTATGATTAATTTGGCATGTGTTACTTAACTAAAAACGAAAAGCTAGGGGGATAGAGCTCGGTGTACCATCTATTTCCCCTCCACCCTGTATTATAATGATAACCACGAAAGTTCAGCCTTGGCTCCCGGCCCATGATAGGTTTTGTTTAATGTCGAGTGTAGTCCCTTATCACCTGATTGCATTAAAATTCGCTAAAACGGTCTTGCGTCTCCATAATGACTTTTTTTCCACTGGTTAAAGCGTCGTGGTGGGCGAAATCTGTAGCAGATAACTTTGACCATGGACTTCTGGAGATGTGGACTGCGAACTGAAGCAAAATTTCTTATCTCCTACACCGTACACTTTTTTCCAAATAACCAATTCATACGGCCACAAGATCTTGTTGAATAGATGTACTTGGCCAAACTTGAGCCCAGGTCTATGCTTAGGGAACTCAAGAGATGTGTCCAAACTTATGTAGTAAACACCACATAAAACTCGAATTTCCGGCCTGATGCATTAACTTTTGACAACATAACTTTGAAACTAACCGCATTACAAGTAAAAAGTATAAAAGACGACCTGGCGTTGATTGAAAAGATTAACTTTTATTATTTTAATCCGAAAAGCGACTCAGAGTGGCTATGACCAAGAGCAGGCCGATTTGGCGGCAACCTTGTTCACAGTCCATTTTTTCTAGATATGTTTTTTTTTTTGTTTTGGACTTAGATGGCAAATCCTTTGTTCGGCCTACCATCGGATCATGAGTATCTATCGTCATCAAATTTCATCTCACCCTCGCAAATGACCACGGGTTGGCCCGTACAAACCGTGGAAGCAGCAACTAACTCATGGTGTCATTCAAATGCCACAAATGAGCTTGGACTCGACTAGTCTGGGATCAAACGAAGGGTAAACAATAATGAAAAACAGACTCTCTACCGATACATCACATTTTGATTCAAAGTCCTCCCATTTCAATCCAACTTAGCATCTCGAAACCCTTGGAAATGCAAAGTTACCACGAGAAACATGGGTTTTGAAGTATGGGTAAAAAGAGTCCAGCATTTCCATTTTGCCAGGAAGCTAAGCAAAGTGAAGTGAGAGATTGAGTTTGGACATGGCATCGCATGTGGTCAGAGGGCATATCATATACAAATAATAAAGTGAAGCACATACATGCAAGGAAAAATTTAGTGCAGCACTCTGATTTTGGGCATTTTGTGGAGGAAAAATTTCCCATCAAAAACCTCTTTTTTTGTTTCATTCGACTCCTCACCAAAGGTGTAGGGTACGCATACTCCTCACATTTACCAACACAAAACAAAGTTGTCTTTTGACCCGGAGGACCTTCAAGCTTTTCGAGTTCTGAGGCATGACCAAACGGTGAAATAGTTTTTATATAATGAAATAACTCAATTGAATTTCCACATGAAAATGGCGGAATATGTTAGGAGTTTAGTACTTTTTTGTGACTCTTGGTCATGTCAGTTTGTGATCATGTTATATAAAAGTGTATATAAAGAGTTTAAAGCAAGAATAAAAGAATGAATGGGTGGTAGGATAAAATAGTTGACAAGGGTGTGATATCACAGAAAACATGACTAGAGTTGGTTAAATGCATATGACATAAGTGAAGAGGGGATTGACAGATAGTACATAAACAGGAGGGTAGTGGTAAATGATAAAAATCTTGGTTATTGCAGTAGAGTGGGTGGGTTAGGTTGAACGGATGCTCTATCAGCTCCCGTTGTTGAGAGACTTAAGAAATCACCATCGACCTCAAAAGGCTCTAGAGGGTGTTTTATCTTTCTCTTAGAGTATGCATTAGCAAAAAAAGCCCTCGGATTCGACCACCTGACCTCCTGAATCACTCAAGTCTCAATTTTTAATTGTTCATCCTTAATGGAGGCCTTAATCCTCCCTTGGGTCAAATCCAACTTTCTTTGAAGGCTAGCCACAACTACTGGTTTCTAATTGTCCTGGGCACTTCTTCCTAGTTTGCAGCTCCTTTTGACCAATTACTTCCAAAAGGTCTATGGACTGTTCCTTTTTCAGCATTGAAATCAAGTCTAGTTCTTCTACTCTTTCTTATGATCAACGGCCAATGTTCATCTTTGAACATGAGCTTAGCCAGACCACGGACTTCTAGAGATATGGACTGCAAACGGAAGCCAAAATATCCTATCTCCCAAACTGCTCATCTTATTCCAAATAAGCACTTCATACAACCACAAGATCTTGTTGTATATGTTGGTGAACTCAGCCCAGTTTGAGCCCAAACCCATGCTCAGGGAACTCGGGAGACATGTTCAAAGTTATGTAGGAAACACGACATAAAATTTGCATTTTCGGTCTGCTCTGGATCAGCTACATAAGCTTTGGACAACATAACTTTGAGACGATGGACTTTGCATGTCAATGATATAAAATTGACCTACCGTTAATTGAAGAGATATACGTTTCTTATTTTATGACTTTAATTCGAAAAATGGCTCAGAGTGGCTATAACCAAGAGCAGGCCGATTGGTCGGGAAGCTCGTTCGCAGTCCATATTTCTGGAAGTCCGTAGCCAGACCTACGTAGAGACCTTGGTCAGAGACACGCGAGGGCCTAGCCAGACCGCCTCTAGAGTATTTTTTGTGCAATGCTTTGGAGTAATGGTCGACCCTATCCATGGAGTCCGTCAGTATCTCAAGAACATGATGATCTGACAGATTACTAGGCGTCACATGGACATACTGGATCAGATCAGGGTCATTGGAAAAGATCAAGTCCAGAACGTTATTAGCTCTGTTGGCTACACCAACATACTGGGAGAAATTGCGCAAGATCGCAAACTCCTCCAGCTTTTCGAACGACTGAGATGTCGATTTCGATACGGGAATATACCCATCGGGACTAACCTCCCACTCTACAACGCTAGCCGGAAAATTGAAGTCCCCTACAAAGAAAACCTATGAGCAAACTGACTGGTCCAACTCATTTCCTACGAATTTGAGAGCTGACAAGAACGAACTTACTGAACAGATCAAGCCCTCGGATATGACAAACTAAGACCTCTTCTTCTCCATTAGACATTTTACATGACTAATGTGCAAATCATTCCTAACATATAGGCATACACCCCCCTGTGGGAATATGGGATTATCAGGGCGTAGTCTATCACAACGAACTAAGTTGAAACCAACCATGGCTAACTCTTCATCCAAGACCCCTGGTCGAAGCCAAGTTACTGTCATGGAAATGAACAAGACCTGCCTATCTAAAGCTAGTTATAGACGATGCACCTTCAAATTAAAGCCCTTTTACGGGCTGATTGTTCATCGATGGACTAGTGCTATCAATTCTTTGATGAGGCCTTCTATCCTTAAAAAATCCTGCTTTTGGACAAAGTCCACCTTAGGTGGAGGATGAGAGAACCTCTGAGGAGAAGATAAAAGAGATCACGCGGATTCTCTGGCCATTGTAGGTGTAACGAAAATAGCCTTAAATTCCATTCATACTATCGAAATCGAGAGTTCAGTCTATCTATGATACTAAATATATCTAACTATATCTAATTTCAATATTTCTAAATCATGGGCGAGCTGTAACTCGATTGAGTAAAGATTACATGTGCTTTTAAAGCCATTTGTTCTGATTTGAAGTAAATGTAAAAAGCAGCCCTGAACTCTTTTGGGGTCTCAAAATATTCACAACAACACATATTAAGCAATGGATGTTTGAAAAAAGGTACGGACCCTAAAATGGAGCCATGGGGAACCCCTGACTTGGCATGATGTCTATCACTAAATGACGCTCCAGCCGTAATTTTTGCCTCCTAGCAAAAATGAAATGTCTTACCCCATTTGTAAACGTTGCCTTTAATCCCGCCTCTTCCACAAAAGGCCATGATCTTCTTTAGCAAACGCCGTAACAATATGAAGATGAACACCAACTGATTCATGACTCTAGATGTACATCTCTTCATGTGCATTCATATAAGCATATACATGCTTCATCAATTGGACTAAAATGCGTCCAGAGAATCACCGTGCAGAAAGAGGGGGAACTCTGGCCGCCACCTGAGCATACGATTTAAAAGATTCGTTGGCCTCATGATGACCACAGAGGGGATTAAGGCTACAAAGTTTGGGCAGAAGAGAGGTTAGAGGAATTGAGGATGATGTTGGAGGAGAGGGAGGGGAACATTGGGAGGGAAAGAGGGAAGAGAAAAGGAAAGGGGTGGGGTAAGTCTGTTGAGAGACTTGACAATGAGGTTGAGACAACTGCTGTCTCTTCCTCCTAATGCCCCTGAGATGGGCTTTTGTGCATTTGAAATTGAGGCATACCTTGTGCCTAGAGGGCTGACAAGCCCTCTACTTGTGCCTCAATGATCTCATGCACGTAAAAATAACATTGATCAGATAAGTTTGGTCTTGATAGGGCAAAAAACCTGAAACATTGGTCATTTGAAATTTAGGGAAGAGTAATGGCATACGTCGCGATCACGTTCTAATGTTTGACGTCAGGGTGAGCTAGGGAGGAGATCTCCCAACAAAGCGCAAAGCTCCATGGTGGCATAAAACGGCAGTTATGGGTAGAGCAAAACGCCTTTCACGGACACGTTGCCATGTCTCGCTCTCCTTTTATCATGTATTGAAACCTACTTGCCAAGACCACTTGAACCTGATATTAATGGAATGATTAATATAGGCATTAATAACTTTGAGCAATTTGCCAACCTTTGATTTGCGAAGTTTTAGGGACAAAATCTCCAAGTTAGCTATGTTTTGCGCCCATTGTAGCCTGTTTCATGTCCAGGTTTTTTAAATTGGCAATCTAGCTTCTTGTGGCTCGAACTAAAGCTGATGTTCAAACAATGCCCGAGTTTGGGTTTTTTTGCGAACTGATCATTGGGCCATCCTGGGTTTCTAGGTATTCTCCCTCAAGCGACCTCTGGCGGCCAAACGATTCCTGACTTGTGCCATTGTAATGAGTAGGCTCCGGAAAAAGATTGTTTTTTAGGGTCAAATCATTACTAAAACACTTTTTTCAAAGCACCAAGTAATTCATTTTCACAGGAAAAAAAATTCAAACGTTAGGATATAAGCTTGTTTAAAAGCAAAAAGCCACATAAAAAGACAACGTTCAACTAATTTTGCAAAAGTTTGAAGCAACCACCAAAGGTTTCAATATATTTCATTATTTCAAAATCTTTGAAATCAAAAGGCTTTGAAGTTGCCTCCTAACTTGGACCACCGAAGTAATACCCTAAACCATGCAGGTTTCTAGATCAAATTTGGTTCCTCCGGGTGCTTTATTTTAGCTATCTCTCAGGGTGAAAGGACCTGGGCTAAAATGCAAATGTTTTTATATTTGATCTTTTGCTTGGAAAGTATTCAATAATTTATATTTATATTTTATTTGCATTTTTAGGAAAAGCTTGAGCTTTTGCCATAAAAGCATGGAGAAATAGTGTAAGAATTAGAGAACTACTATATAGCAACAAACCAAGAAGATTGGGAAATGCAGTATGCGGTATTTAAAGAAGGTGCAAAAGGTATCTTTTATAAAACATCTTCAAGAGTATCCATGAGCTTTTTCCTCAACAACAAATCGGAATCAATTGTAGTGAATGTCAAGGTTTACAGTTTTGAGCCCCCCAATCCTGTTGCCCCCCCCCACGCACACACATACTCAAAATTAGAGGTTATGAGAAAAAAAATTGGGGGACAACTTAAAATCAATGTAATATTAAAAAAAATATTTCTCCGAGCCCTTGTAATAAGTAAGACCGTTACAGTTCTACGTAAGTAACGGTTGTAAAATAAAATACTCTTGTAGGTTCAAGTATTTGTAACTGGAATCCGTTCCTTTTATTGAGGAACGGCTAACGCCCTGCCAATTTGTCTATTTGGCGAAAAGCTGTTTTTCGCGATTTTGCGCGCGATTTATCGAAGTCTTCTAGCACCGCTGTTTGTAAATCATAAATCCTGTGTGCCATTAGAGAGATTCACAGACATGTAATAGACGACTGAGAGGATTCGAAGGCACTAGCTAATACCAAAGTTGATCCTTTGGTCAAATAAGCAATAAAATATGATTGATAGGCTGTTTCCCTTCTAGCTAAAGAAAACACTGATGTCTTTCCAAAGAAAATAGCCATAACAAAGACAATCTCAACATGAGCAATAAAGTAACATTCCTGATAAAATTTGTCTTATATAAATTCTCCCGCTTGATCAATCATTGTTTATGATATGATGATAAATTCAGCCAACATTGAGATTTTCCCTTACTCGGCACTTCGAATGCAAGTTTTAAGTAGTGTGGAAAAGACATTTCGATTGTCACTGGTTCTGTCTTCGAACCTTTAAAATGAAGGGCTTCGATCTTTCCATAGTTCATAAACGCATGCTCCAATAAGTATGAAACCTACTTCTTATCATTATTTATTGCTTTAACTGCTTTCCTATCTTGACACATCATATAATTTTAGTACCAGGATTAGTTGTTCAAAAGGTTAAAGCAAATGGCATTAGACTGAATTAAGTGTAAGCTTTTACAATCCCGACGGAATAGTTAGAACTGTTTTTACATAACAAATACTTTTCCTATTCTAGAACAAACCATTTTTTAACCTGTCTCCCTCTAATATTCGTAGGGAATACGTTGGCGTTGTTGATCTGGTAACATCTTTCAAGTCAGATTTGGACAAATTTTAAATTAGCATTCCACATGAACCCTACATTTAAGGACTAGCTTGGTCGGCCACCTCAAACTCGTTGGAATACCAATTATAATATAAAGATTAGCATTTGAAAATCGACATTTATTGGTACTGTAGCGGTTAGAAATGCCCGTGAAAAAAAAACCAAAAAAATTAAAAAAACTACATTTTCATGCTTACAATGCATATCAATGTTGACTTGTGGATTTACCCAAAGCTACAGTTGAGTGTTATTCAACATTAAACAAACCTAATTGTTTCGCCGGGAACTCTGATTACCCTCGGCTTATAAATATCAAGATGAGCCACACGAACAAAAGAATTGAACTTATCATGGGATGGGTCAAGATCATAACGTTCTGCGTGGGGGGATTTATTCTCGGTGGCGTGGTGTTTTTCGTAACGGGATGGTTTACGGCGCCTTATTCCGAAACCATTTCCAACGAAGATGAGTCCAAGCTGGCCATTATCAAGCGGTTAACTAAAAACAAATGGAACGCATTTGACATTCAAGAGGACTTGAACAAAGTATCTCCGGATTCAATGAGAAACTTCCTACTGGAGCTTTCTAAAGAACCTCACTTGGCGGGTTCAGATCGGGACGAGTATCTGGCAGGGTGGATCAAATCCCAATGGGAAGCCTTTGGTTTGGATGTTGTGGACCAGGTCAAGTATCAGATGTTACTCTCCTATCCGGATCCTGCGAAACCAAATATGATCACTCTCCAGGATGACGAGCACGGGTTACTTTTTGAAAATTCAGTCATTGAGGACGGTGTAGAAGGTGATGACACAAATTTTGTGGACGCTTTCCTCGCGTATGCCAAAGCTGGACAGATCTCGGGAGACGTGGTGTACACAAATTACGGGAGAATTGAAGATTACGAAATGCTGATGGATCCAAACTCAGAGTATTTTACCAATGTAACGGGCAAGATCTGTCTGACACGTTATGGAAAAGGTTTTCGAGGCAACAAGGTTCAAAACGGTGCGGATAATGACTGCATAGCCGTAATCATTTTCTCCGATCCAGCTGACGTTGCAGCTGAAGGGACAGAGGACGTCTACCCAGACAGCTTTTGGTTGCCAGAGTCCGGGATTCAGAGGGGATCTTCCTTCTTGGGACACGGAGACCCTGAAACTCCTGGGTGGCCGAGCTTGGACAACGTGTACCGGGTACCAGATGATGTGCTAGCCAAACGCTTGCCACCCATTCCTGCGCAACCTATTGGTTACAAGGACGCCGCCGTGATTTTGGGCGCCATGTCGGGAGAGCTTGTGCCTCCGGATTGGATGGGAGGAATTGCAGGGGTCGAATATAGGTTAGGCGGGTCGTTCGACCCTGAAAAGTGCGCCACCAACTGTAGGTTATCAATTGAAGTTAACAATAAACTAGAACGCAAGGTATCATCCAATGTGGTGGGTATCCTCAGGGGTTCAGAGGAACCAGATCGGTACGTCCTATTAGGGAACCACAGAGATGCCTGGGGCTATGGTGCCGTAGACCCCTCATCCGGTACGGCCCAAATGATGGAAGTGGTCAGGATTTTAGGCCAAAAAGCGAATACAACAGAATGGCGCCCTAGACGCTCTATGGTATTCCTCAGCTGGGGAGCTGAGGAATACGGCTTGATGGGTTCCACCGAGTTCACTGAGCACTACCTGACCAAGCTTAAAGAGCGTGCCATTGTTTACATCAACTGCGACATCTGCGTGGCAGGCTCTGTGTTGAAGAGCTTTAGCACGCCCACCGTCAACCATAAACTCTTACAAGCCACCAAAGTTGTGCCCAGTCCCTTCAATCCGGAACAGAGCTACTATGAGTTCTGGCACAACTGGACCAGCCAAGGTGATTCGGGCAATTCGGAGCCAGTGACCAACCTCCCTGCAGCTGGAAGTGACCACGCTTTCTTCATCTACGAACTGGGCATTCCCGTCATTGATTTCTCCGTCAAACCCGACTTTCATGAATATCCCAACCTTGAATTCTACAACTATCCAACCTATCATACAGGTTTTGAGACATTTGCATTGGTGGATGAAATCCTTGATCCCGGTTTCAAGCAACATCAGGTCTGCGCCGGCCTCAACCTTGTCATGGGACGTAGTTTGGCCGACGATTTGTTGCTGGACTTCGATCCAAAACAGTACTACCAACTTATGAAGACTTCTGTGGACGATTTTACTACATCCGGGGTAGAAGATAAGCTGTTATCCTTGAATTTGACATTGAAGCATGTTAGGTCAGCTGTTCAGGAATTTAATGACACAGCAGCCCTATGGAACACTCGGCGGTCATCCAAGGCAATCGTTGAAGACCCACTAGCATTGCGAATTTTGAATGATCAAGTCATGAAGTTAGATCGCACCTTCCTGTTGCCCGAGGGTCTCCCGAGGAGGACCGAATTTCGGCATGCCATCATCTCGCCCTCCGAACATGACAGCTATGGAGCAGGATCTTTCCCCGGGATATCCGATCTACTTTTCCATTTCGATAGCCTGACCTCACAGGAACAGGGTGACCGCACAAAACAACTTGATCGACACTTGTCCGATCTCATGATATTGATAAAAAATGCTGCAAATTTCCTGAAGAATCCGGAAATGATTGTTTAAAAACGCAGTTAGGAAAAAAACACGTTTGGTTATGACTTGTGATCATTTATTTCTTGTTCACTGAGCAGTCTTGAACACATAGATATATTTATACCAGTAAGAGGATCAAGTGGGATATGAACGCTTTTCAATGGGATGAGGGGGCGGGGGCGTGTTCGTGGTGAGGATATGCACAATCATATACAAATGTGGGTGTAAGAAGTGTGATATAAGATATAACATTGATATAAATAACTAGTAGCATTCTCGATTGTTGCGAAGGTCTTTTTTCAGAACCACGTTCAAAGTGCAGCCATTGGTAAGTTAATGAGTTTGGTCATATCATTGGAGATGTGTGTGGGAGTAGTAATAAAAGCGTCAAGAGTTCACATCTTATGTATACTTTAAAATCTTGGAATCACGTGGTTTCAAGTTCAAATACAGAGGGACGGGGTCGTCGAAGGAGAAAACAGGAGTAGAGCGCCAAAATCTCTAAATTAAATATTCCACAACCGGAGGGGGTCATACATTCAACTATTTGAGGGCCAGAGGAGCAGAGGAGCAGAGGAAGCTTTAGTGCTAAGCAATGGAGGAGAGACCATGATCAAGATGTTGAAATATAAATGGAAAAGAGGCAAGAGGAACAAAGTGGACCCTCCATCTTTGAGGAAGGAGGCTTTCTAAAATCGTGTTAATCGGTGGCTGTGGTCAGGTTGGCTAGTTTGTCCGCGACAGCGTTGCCAAGTCGGAGTTGGTGTTGCTCCCATCTAGAGTCATCCGACTCGTGAGTCAACCATCTGGCCTTGAACTTGTTCTCAAGTTCGCGTAAATCACACCAGGTCTCATAGCTATCCAACCAGGGATGCATTAGAGATTTATCCACAGAGTATCGCTTTCGGAACTTGACCTGAAAATAAAACAGCTTGACTGTAGTTGGCAGACCTGTGTTGTAATTCTAATTGCAACTATATTTTTTATGTAATTGTAACTAATTACATTTGAACTTAGAGTAATTGTAATTATAACCATCTACTTTTGGACCAATTTAATTGAGCTGTTTCAATTACAAATTACACATGACACGTTTTCATGCACCCACTTTTGAATCATTTGTAGACATATTTCATTGTTCCTTTTGTTTCTTTGGTATGCTGTGGACAAATGTATCTTAATATATATATTAATATATATTATATATCTTAATCTATATATAAAATCTTATATCTTAATATATCTTGGGCATATTAAAAAAAGCATAAATGCAAACATGTGTTTATGCATTTCCAGATACAAACGTTCATGATATATCTATTTTCAAAACATTTCTGAAGAAACTGTGAACATGTCCGCAAAGCCAACAGCGCCATCTTAACAACAAAAGTAGATCCTCCTACAACCACAAAACATTTTCATGTATACCCTGAGGGTAAATTGTAAGCCAAAATGGCAGGACAATTTCAAATAGGGTCCTTAAAACATTTGTAAATGACGTACTGTATACTTTTGCTTAAAAATGTAATTGGAAGTAAATGAATTATAAATGAGAAGTAATTGCAATTGAACAAGTTGGAAAAGAAAGTAATTGTAATGAATTAAAATTCAGACCAATATGTTTGTAATTGTAAATAATTATTACATTTATAAAGTAATTGACAATGTGTTTGACGTCGCATGGAGCACTCAAAATCAATATTTTCCAACTAGTTTACGTGATAAGTACACCAGGCGCCGACATTATTACAAAGGTCCATCATGTCATTCAATAATTATTGAGGAAAAAAAACCGTTCAGAGGGCTCACAAATCCCTTAAGAATCACTAAACGTATGACAGTGCACCATATCAAAACATGGATATTTAGGTTTTTGAACAAAACTTGAAAACTATGACCATGACTTATTTCCTTCAAGAAGCTAATTTCAAGTTCAAGCATAACAAATGACTGGCTAATAAACTTCTTGGAGGAGCTTACCTGAAGCAGATTCCCTATGAGATCAATGGCTTGACTGGATATCTCTTTCCAAGGATGAGGAGGATACATGAAGGCCGCATTTTTTATCTGTTCACCAATGTCCTCATCCTCATTAAAAGGAAAAGTGCCAGACAAACTCACCTATTAGCAAAACAGATATTGATTAGAAACGTCAACTGCGTCACAAATATCCGTTAACGGACAATCCCTGCAACAAAGTTCCAGGTTGCACATGACTGTTGGCACCAGTATTGCTATTTCGCATCGACTTACTGGTTTTCATGAGCCTATGTAGAATCAGTAAATGCCAAAGAATGTACGGTGACACTGGATAATTCAAAGCAAATTTAGAGTACTGACGTTTGCCATTTTTCTCTTGTGGTTTCATGGGTTAGAAATGCCCTTAAATCCTTCACTTGGCAGAAGTAAAACGATTTAGTCCGGATGGAACTTATTTCGAAATCAAGCATTTAATTGAGCTTTCATAGCTTAGACTTGGGAAAGGAAATAGCAAAAAGTTACGAACGTACTTCATGGGTACTAGTCTAAAAGGCAATTTGTCTGAAAGTATCAAACTAATAAAAAATGAAGTTCAAGCCTCAATCAAATCTCACCTATGTCAGAAGCCTTTTATGTTTTGAGAAGGCTGGTTCAAAATAGTTGTAAAAGCCCACTCTGGATGGAGTAAGGCTAGATTATTTTTCAACTTTGGTATTAGTGTAAAGACTCTTAAACCGGAAACTTTAGAGTCACACACTTTTTCAATTAAAAACTATTCAATATCATGCAAATCTGAAACTTGCCGTACCTACCTCTCCCGTCTTACACAGCTTAAAATATATCCCTTCAAACATTTTCTTGCAAAAAAAAAACCTGACGCCTCTTTTGGTTTACCTGCCTCAAAACTCAACAATCATCCATTCAAGGTTCGGTTTGAGGTCCTTTGTTCCTAATGATGCAAAGAACAAAGCAATACTCACGTAAATGATCACGCCAGTGCTCCACATGTCAAGGCTGCGGTTGTAGCCTTTATTCCTCAGCACTTCGGGGGCCAGATAGGCAGGGGTCCCAACCACAGATTTTCGAAAGCCTTTTTCACCAATGATGCGGGCAAAACCAAAATCACAGAGTTTTACCTATTCAAGAGAAAAGAGGCCAGATGAAAACTGTTTTTAAGGCTGGTCGAGGGAACAATCATATAGAGGACACACTGGTCAAGAGCAGACGGGAAGTGGTTGGTTGTTCTAAGACATTAAACAAGGGTCGATGATCATTCCTATTCAAATATTCTTGTAGCGACAAGATTCTTAAATACAAGTTATGGTAGCTGAGAATGGTGATTATTATGTAAGAAGGGCTAGCAGATAGAGGATGGAAAGAGAAGTTGGCTAAATTAGATAGATAGATGGATGGATGAATGAATGGATGGGGCTGATTAACATTCATTAATTATACATTTCTGATGGGAGTCTTTGAGGGTGCATGTTAGGTGGTAAATTCATTTAGATGTTAGTGGCATGCACCTGAGTTAGGGTGCAAAGCATGAGTGCAGAACGTGGAAGCACCTATTTTCATAGAGTTGTCACAGAGCGTCAGTCTTGGTCGCCTCACATGTAAACACTCAAAGTAGTTCCGTGGCCCCGGAATTTCAACGCAACAAGATCCAAGTTTCAAGTGTACACAAGCCGACATCGAGGAGGATATAAACCAACAACCACAGCCACACACATGACACTCAACAGATACAATCATTGACCCAAGAGCGCAATAAGTGTAATGATAATAATACCCACGAATGACAACTATCATCAAGTACAACACGGTTGTCTGACGACCAAAGAAAGTTACAGATCGGTAACAGTGATGGGCTTTCTGGCCTCTCCTGAGTGATTGGATGAGGATGAGGAAGACACAGAAGCAGCCGATAAGCTGTAAATAGGCAGTTTGAAGTTGACAAACAGGAACAGATGGAAGAAGCACCTCAAGACAACAGAAAATTAACCATATCCCCAACCAACTTTCCCTGTGGCAGATATTTTCTATGACAGTTGTATATACACCAAAAAGAGTTATTGACAAACATTACATCTTCTCCAACCAATCAATAATGGAGAAAACACACCAATGGCATACCAATTCCAAAGGGTAATATATTAGCCCCCCTGAAAAGTAATTGCAACCATCACTATCATGACAGATGGTAGAGGTGGTTTTGCCAGAAAACAAGTTCAAGTTCCCCAAAACTTTTCAATTTTTTGTTCCCCACTTCCAAGTGAGGAAAGAGAAAAGAGAGGAAATAACTGGCCATCCTCACAAGTTTGCTTGTTCCGTTTTGTTCATTCTGGTTGAATTCTATGATTTCATTTAAAGATTGATCTTGAGAAACCTTCCCATTATTGGCATGCCATTGATATAAAGAAGCTTATGAGCAATAATAGATAGCATAGGGATGCTAGGGTCAGACGGAAGGGAGAGCGAAAACCATCCTACTTGGAAGGGATAGAAAAAGAACTGACTAGATCTTCTCTACTATTGTAAGAAAGATCACTACATGGCTTACTTCTTCACATGTTTGAGGTGGATGGTCTCAAGAACAGCCTAAATGGCTTTCTGGTCTTAAAACTGCAAAGATCAAAACATCAAAAGGCCATCCCAGGTTTTACTCACTGGATCTACTGGTTTTGAGGCATAGGAAGAAGAAGCTTCAAAAAGACCCCCGTAAAGTGAAATTTGTTTGAACTTCCAATTCTGGTAATTAATTGAGCAAATATGGAGAAGCCCTAGCAATATTGCCGAGGTTTGACATATTTTGAATAAACATCAGGTCTCACTTTAGTAAATCGAAAAACGAAAAGCAATGCCCACAAATTAAATACAAAACTCATATTCTACACCCTGATATGCCTTCTAACTGAAGAGTACGTTTTGAGTGTCTATTCGCGCCAGACTTGAGCTCAAGAGTGCTTCTAAGATCCTAATACACACTATCTATATACAATGACGGCATAGATTAGATGACATCGTCAGTAAAATCCAACAAGATTTCTTTAGTGTGTAGAGGGAACCCGGAGAACTCGGTGAACCCTCTCTAGAAGTCGTAAGGTTTGCTACAAAATGGAAAATCCTGTCGATGTAGCGATTTGACTTGAAATGCTGTAAATGACAAATTGGACCCGCTTTCAGAGGGAAATGGGCCTCCAACTAATGATGAAGCCTTTCTAAGACCATTAGTTCGGCCTCATTGAATCAGTGGTGGCTTGTAACTGAAAGGCTTGGAAGGCATGCTCTACGTACACTAATGACTAATAGAAGCTCTCACGCCAGAATTGTCCAGCGTTGCAAAATGTCTGGATTTCTACCTTCAAGCCCGAAGGATTTCGAAAAGTCAACGACACTTAATTGGTCGCCCCGATTGAAGCAAGCTTTACAAAAAAGCCCAACTTTTACGTATAGCACAAGCGGTAATTTATACTTTAAAGATAGCCTTAAAAGCACTCCAGAGGACAAGAAATACCACGATGAAACTGAATATGCAAATTTAAAAAAATCAAACCCCAGTAGTCCGATTAAGTGTATCGTTGATTGGGAGCAGTCTTGTTGATTGTGGCAACAACAGCAACGAGAACAATGCCAATTGGGTGTTTGTTTGTGTGGGTGGATGAGTGTATGTAAATGTGTGGCTTTACAGCCAAAGGTTTCAATGTCATTGTGGAGTGTGTTTTGGTTGAGGTGGTTGACTCGTGTCTTTTGGGGTTGTTCACCTTTCTTCATCGTAACTGAGCTGCTCATACGATGTGAGCCACTTCTGGCCCACTTTGACCTCGAGATCCTCTAAATCTTGTTTAAGTCTGGCGTTGGCCCCAAATGATATGTTGAAGAAAGGATCGTTCAGAGCTTGGTCGACCGTGTAGCGCATATCGTGCCGAACCACCAGGCATTTCTATGTAGAGAGTCAAAGAACTGTCACTCAAGGATTCTTTTGAGGGTTGGCCGGCCGTGGGATCAAAACGAGATCCTTTACAATCCCTTGGGAAAGAGGGATTACGGGGAGGATATGAGCCACAAAGAGGGGTGCTTCGATCCCCACGGCCGCCAAAGGGAAGATGCTTTCGTTTTTAGAAGGGGTGGACGAGTCATTGAGTACCTTAATGAAGTCAATGGCGATCTCGCTAATTGACGACCAAGGTTTGGCCGGATACATGAATTGAGCGTTCTTTATCTGATCTTCGATATCAACGTCCTCATTGAAGGGAAACTGTCCGGACAGCGACACGTACACGATGACCCCGGTGGACCAGATGTCGAGGGCACGATTGAAACCCTGTTTCTTCAGTCGGTTCGAGTACAGGACCTCGGGCGCCAAATAGGCCGGGGTGCCCACAATTGACTTGCGGAAGGACTTCTTGCCAATGATACGAGCGTAGCCGAAGTCACACAACTTCACCTGAATATACATAGTAGGTACTTCAAGGGATGTGTCACGTAATGGACACGAGTAAGGCACGCAACCTGCCCAACACACGGGGCTTTCATGAGCATTTGAGAGTTTTGGGTTTGAACGGCATGAGAAGCTCACTGGTAGTGTCAATCTAGCTTCAAGATGGTGGCAACCTGAGGCCGATGCCCCCTGCAGTTTGCACAATGCAGAATGTTTATGAAGACACTTCTCTCAAATATGGGGATTGCAAAATTCCTGCCAGGCTCTTGTTCCTTCCTTAGACGGAGCTTAAATCCTGCATTTACTTGCCATGAATCAATATGAAAACAGAGTATGCGCTTTGTTCTTCAAAGTACAACAAGACTATTTCACTTCAGAGCTAGATTCCTTGAAGGGATGGGAAAACCATGTTTTGGTTTCATTTTTAATCATTAGTGAGTTAGTGCCCCTGGTCCACATAACTACCAGACAATGGAACATCATCAATGTGATTGATGTGATAGCACAAGGATAAATCAACCACCATATTGAAAGCCTTAAAAGGTCCTTAAGTGTATAAACACACTCGCTTGATTATATGCATATGTTTTGCAGAAAAGGTAAAGAGCAAAACAGAAGAATAAATGCTTCCATGATAGCTTGTTTCTTCCAACTTTCATTTAGATTGACCATTGCATCAGGATTGCAAAGTGATCATTGGCACTCTTTGGGATGTGATTTTTGCGGTTTTGATGGAACAAATGTATTTGCTGATGCAGCCCACCCAATGATAAAAAAGAAAGAAAATATGAAATGATAACTCAGGCTTGACCATCAGCTTAGGCCCATTTCCTGGAGTTGATTACTCCATGCTGGTTGGCCGTACCCTTGTCTATTAAGTGGGAGTGGCTTTGCAAAAGACAAAATCATAATGTAAGAAATGGGTGAACTACATGTTTTTGCTTGCTGACTAAAAAGAATGGAACAGAAAGTCTTGACATTGTGACATAAATGTTGCCATTGCTGGCATAATCATGGATCCAAATGGTATTTACAAAAGAAAGAAAAAGGTTTTGCAAGGAAGTGTGCAGACAGGTGGTTGATCCTACCTGGGGAAAGTCAGAATCTGAGGAGAGAAGGACATTTTCCGGTTTTAGGTCACAGTGCACGATATTCTTGGAATGGAGATGCTTTAGAGCCACTAGGATTTGAGTGACAATGAATCGGGTGATCCTCTCAGACAAGCGACCTTTCTCACTTGACAAGATCATCTCAAGCATATCACCTGAAATGACGTTTGGTTTCATTATTGCGACTGAAAGGAATGCCTGAGAAAACACACGGTTTCCACTCCAGATAAACAGTCGTCCATTGCCTCTCAGAAGATTAGTTAAAAAACCTATATACCTACAAAAGCTTGTTTTACCTTTCAATTTTTCCATTACGACAAAGATCTGTTCGGGAGTTTCGAACATGCGTTCCAAGTTAACCACCCCCGGGTGGTGGAGATTCTGCAGAATTGATACCTCGTTCTTTAGGGCGGCTTCCTGTTTCGTAGGGAACCGCTTCTTATCGATCACCTGGAAAGAGCAACACGCCATCTTGTGTCAAGGATCAGAGGCACCATTGAAAATCAATTAACCCGACAGTCCCACCTTAACGGCTACAGTGTGACCACTTGTTCGATGAACCCCGCCGTAAACAATCCCGAACTGGCCAGAACCAAGGATCTCATCGGAAAAGATTTGGTAGAGTTGGCCAATATCCTTCTCCTCCAGCTCTGCGATATTCTTCGGGACGGAGCGGTTCACTTTTGGAACAGTCGATCCCCCTGGTGGCGGGGCCGTGGCGCCCGTTTTGATGCCTGTGGCTGCAGTCCCAGGGTTACCAGTTTGAACCGGCATTAAAGCTTGTCGAATGGCAATCTCCCATTGTCTGGCCAACTCCACTCCCAGATCGTTGTCAACCTTTCCATTGACCCCAACCTCCCCTGGAATGGCATCAATAGAGCGATGATTTGCACCTGCAGTGCCCCTCCTCTCAAGGGAGGTGCGATGTTCCACTTACCCACAAAATAGTCTACGTTAGTGGTCCTAATTTCGAAGCAATGTGTCACCTCGGCCCCTGTGGAGCATGCGCCGCCGCTTCCACTTAGAGCCTTTTGAGCAGTTTCCACGGCAAGAATTTCCGAGAGAGGAATCTCTTTGTAGTAATTGGTCCCCGTGTCGCTCTAAAGACGCCAAGGTTGCAATGATACAATCCGAGGGTAACCGAGCCACTGAAGGGCAGCAATACTTACTTGGAAGAGGGTGATGGACTTGGTATCGAGTCTCCAGTAATGCCTCTTCTTCATGGGCCCCTTGTTCGTGAAATGAACCAACCATCCTTCCTTGAGGATCTTGGAACCAATTCGCTTGGTCTGTTTCACAGATTGGACCAATCGCTGGACTGGGATGTTCGGTTGAGTTGATTGAGCGCCAGACCGAGTCTAAAAGAGCGGG
Source organism: Tigriopus californicus (assembly GCF_007210705.1). Lineage (NCBI taxonomy): Eukaryota > Metazoa > Arthropoda > Copepoda > Harpacticoida > Harpacticidae > Tigriopus > Tigriopus californicus. Next base: position 1,640,653 of record NC_081451.1, read on the forward strand.
TAAAACACAAGTCAAAAATCCCTTGCTAATAATTCGAATCAAAAATGTCTTGGACAATTTGATATGAGTTTAATGACGAACTCTTTCGACTAGAGGGTACCTACCTTTCGGTTTTGTTCTCATTTTGTGAACTTCAAATGAATTTTTTGAAATATATGCATACTTGGTCATATTTTCCATTAACATTCTACAATCTAAGAATCTAAGACGCTAACGCATACAGTTATCGGAGAAACATGAATAACTATCCAGAACCCACGCAGCTCCTGCACTTTTTTGAGAATACAAATGCAAGCTCGTTCGTACTGGCGTTGAGCAAAGTTTGAACCAAAACTTAGGTACATACTTGCAATGGGAGAAATAAAGTTCCGACTAAATTGAGTGTGATCGTTGCAAAGACTTCTGAAAGTCAAGACGACTTCCAGCATCCATCAATCGCACCTTTTTCCCCGATATTGAATTGGGCGCAACTCTGTCATAAGACTCACTAGTGGCCACTGTTGAGCTGGGTACCAGATGGTACATCCCTCCCTTTCCCTCTAAATTGAAGGATTACCCAAGGTCGCCTCAAATCTCCATAATTTGACGCCTTTCCAGGCAGAAGGCAGGCACTGCAATCAGCATGGAACAAGAACTGTGGACTACTTCAATATCTGAACTGGACTAGCTTATTTGTGAGAGATAATCTTCAATTTTGAAAGAGTCGCGAGATATACCATGGCACTTAGATAACTAATTCTCACAATCTAAAATATTTAAAATTCCAAGCGGGAGACTCTCAAGGAGTGTGTCAAAGTTTGTTACGCGACACATTGCAATATTGAACCTTCAGGGACTGTCTTGATGAAAAACGAACCCAGACAAATATTTTTTCTCCATTTGGAATGCTCATGAAAAAGGTTCACGGAAATACAGGGCTTTTAACAAATATTAGGTACAGCTAGAGTTCTAAGACAAGTGGGTGTGTTTTTCCACCATCAAGAACTTGGAGAAGTTTCATGTTGCTAAGTCATTTGTAAACAAGCTTGGTATGAGAAACAAAGCACTTGAAAATCAGATACTTCCATTTTCTTATGATTACACTTTCCACTTGACAAGGCTCTTTCTCGAGTACAATGATTTGCAAACTTCTTTTGCCATCGCTTTCTCGACAAATGGATATTACTTTAAGTTGACACTTGTGTTCCTGTCCAAACTGACACTTTTTACCCTAATAATGTTACCCTCCAGATTTTGAAGAGGTCTCCTTCCTGAAGTGTTGTGCATAATCCTGCCAATTTGCATGAATAATAACCAAAGTACCGAATGAAAAATGACTTGCCTCGGCATCAAAGGGATTTGTGGTGGTTGTCGTGTTGGGCGTGTGGCTCGGTGTAGCCTCCTCCGAGTCTGGCGAGGTTCGAGCCTCGTCGTCGCTATCATCGCCATTGTAACCCGGTTCGTTCTCTGTAGAGTCGCCTTGCTTGTCCACTAGAACCTCGTCTGGCATCTCACCCGTACAGTCCCTTGGGACCTTTTCCAAGCATTTCTTATGAGCGTTGTACCGACAGTCTTTGCACTGAACCCCCTGGAAGAATTGAGAAAGGAACCCTTTAATTTTACCAAGGATCTTGTATTTCAGCTAAGTAGCCTTAGTGGAGTGAGAGAGGGAATATCTTTCTTCCACCTTGCGTGACGAAAAACAATTTAGCCAGCAAGATGTACGGTTTATGGCCAAGGCGATTGCTATGTCAATACAATTGTAGACTTTATCCAATCCCCCTGGAACTGGCCTTATCATTTAGGGTGATGCTGGACTTTAAATCCAGGCCAGCAGTAGGGCCTACTCAAATTAGAGCCTCAATTTACTTGCTACATTGGTAAGCTACCCTTGCTAGTTACTTAGTCAGAGTCAGAAGTGTTTGCTTTGGTCTTGCGTGAGGCAAGCAGGTGTTGGTAACGACCTGACCATAGGGTTCAAATGGACCCTTTGAGTAAACAATGGGGTGCCTCCCTTTGCCCAAATGAGATTCAATATTGTTCCTTGAGGGAGCAAGCAAAGAATTTCTCTGGGGTCTATTAAGGCACAAAGCCTTGATGGACCTTTGCCTGTCCCAAGGCTCATAACTCACCTGTTTGAAGACTCCGACCAACATTTTGTTGCAGAAATGACATTTCGTGGGTTTGGTATAAGTGTGGAGGACAAAGGTGTGAGGGATCTTGAGACGATGAGCCATTTGGACATCCACCCAGACAGGGCGACCTTAAAAAAACAACAGGAATAAGCCAGGTTATTCATGCATTATAAAAACAGCCTTTCCTGAGACAACGATTCTTTCAGCGCATCAAGATTTCATAAACATTAACGCAACCTCTCTACTTCTGGGAGGTCATTTGTTTTTTATCAGTGGGTGCCAATAACAGATGAATATTCTTTTTTCTTGGCACTCTATCGTCATGACACAAAATAAACATATTAAAGATGTTGATGAATTTAGAATTTTGTTTGTTTCGAATGGACGAGCATTTAAGGTCTAAAAAGTTCGACTAGTGAAAATTATTTCTTCCTCTAGAGACTAAACACGAAGATTTTCAAGAACATCGATTAGGCAATTTTGATTTTTTTTTTCATTCTAGTTCATTCCTCCCTTTTTGTAAAATTTTAGCCGTGAGAATGGCAAGAGTGTCTAAATTAGACATTTCACTTCCCCACGAGAATTTGACCCGTCACTGCAGAAACTGCTGAACTCTAGAAGAGATTGTGGAACGAAAGGTCTCAAAAGATCCAATTTAAAAATTCTTCAGACCATTGTCAACAAAGAGTCGAATCTCACAGCAGAGCGTTGCGCTTCGTTTCCAGCACCCTAACAAAGGGCTCTATTACTGGAAATGGGTCCTCTTTTTGGCCCTTTTCACATGGTTTATGTCCATTGGAAAGCTCGTAAAATACAAAGAGTAACAACCACAACAACAACAACAACAAAGAGCACTCACATTTGCTAAATTGGGCATCTTTTCTCTAAACGAGTATTGGTATTGAGTATTGACCACTTTGAAAAGGCCATTATTCAATGTATGTAGGTTTTGGTTGCTTGCTAATGCTCTCAATTGAGTTGACAATACATGTTGGAGCAAGGGGATCTAGTTTGGACTTGTTTGATTTGCAAGAGGGCCAGAGAACAGGTGGAACTAATTTCTTTTGACGGTGGGAAAATGCAATCATTAGAATGAATGTCTTTTTGCATTTCCACTGCATTGATTAAAAGAAGGACAATTCCTATGGGTAAAAGAAGGAGTTTGAGATAACCCAAGTTGAAAAACCTGTTGACGAAGATGAGTATTCGTGAAGTCAAATCAATTGGTAATAATTTTCTGTTAATGTCAAAGGTACCTTGCATGGAATATTGGCTAAGAAAGTTACCCTATCAAATACTCAGCAGGAATAGTGGTAGTAAATTGGATTCGTAAAAAAAATCACCAATAGATGGCACCCAACGAAGCGAGTTTGGCAAAAATAGGGAAAAAATAATCTTGATTGGGCTTCTGTATCTAAATTTCGATATTTGAACCCTTATACCATTTGATGCTGAGTCCACTGACACTTGGCTATTATCCGTTGAAGTTAATCTGTCTTTAAACTGCTTGGTTTGTCACAAACTGAGATCAAAATATTGGGACAATTGTTGAAAAAATGATAACTTTTTGTCGTTTGGTAGGTTTAGTAGGAAAATGGTCTGAACAAAACAATAGGGCCACTTAAACTTTACACATCTCACACACTTCAGGTCAGATTAATGCAAGATTATGAAGTATTCTTTCCGATAACGGATGCAGCGCCACCTAGCTTGTTACGGGCCTAGTGTTCTCTAGTATGGTCCGTTGACAAAGTTTTGATGGTGGCATATTTTAACTTTTATATCTTTTCATCCAAAGTTGAGAATCTAAATGGACACAAATTCATATTCCATGGATTTTTAAATGAAAAAGTCACGAAATTGGCACCAAGTAACTGACATCTCCTTGGCTTATGCCCTGTACCTAAACCCATTGCCTAACATTCTCAACTCGAATTGACTGAAAAATAAGACAAAGTGGCAAGCAAAAAGAAAAAAAATTCGTATTTATTTCATCTAGAGTTTTAACATATCACTTCTAATGGGCAACAAACGACATCCCAAGGGTACAAGAGAGCCTTACCTGCCGAAATAACCGAAGGCGAGCGTTCTCTCTTGGAGGAGAGCAACGGACTGAGACTCCCATCACGATTGGGCGGGGCCAAGAAGTTGCTGCCATCCCCTGTGGAGGTGGTTCCCACGCTGGAACTGGAACAACAGATGCAAGAGTGAGATGTTAGACATCCGTGGTGAAAACAGGAACATGAGTTTCGGAACTGGCAAGAGTTTGACATGCCTCCTAAAATAAAGGCTCCAGATCCAAAAGTTTTTTATGGGAGAAAAAGTTGGGGTTTTCCGTTGTCTGGTCTGTCAAAGAACATTACTACATTTCTTTTGTGGAGGATCTGGAGGACAAGAGTGGCAACCTCTTTGACGCATTCAATATTTCTCGTGAGAGTGCTTTGCCAGCCGATCGTTTGGTCTCTCAAATCCAATTCATAAAAACAGAGGAAACTTTTTCTGTTGTACAAATGTTCCAAATGGGATTGAACCCCCTTGCCAGTCATAATATGGTTATTATCACATATTCATTTAGACTTGTTTCCATTGCAGTAGAACATACACAAAACAGACATGATTTAGAGCATCAGTCAAGGTTTTATGGCACTTGATCACAAACAATTCATCTATGATTAAAAATGAAAAGGCTCTTTCTAATGACCGTACACTTAGTTTGCTTATTTACATCGATTCATCTGAATTTAAATTGACCTCATAGATGCACTTCGGTAATCAAATGGGGCTGGGTCTAGAGACATCACACTTTAACACCTTCAAACATCAACGTTGCCCAGATAAATGACGTCACTAGGTTGTGTGAACAAGGAAATACGTAACCCTAAGTGAAGTAAGTAAGTGTGTGTCAAGCATCTCTTTGTGAAACAGGGTGTCAAGAAATTGATGTCCCATTTATCAATTTGACCTTTTATCTAACAACTGGTGAACAGCTTGATAAAAACATATTTGATCTTTTGAAATGAGTTTTGAGCTTTAAAATAAAAAAAAAAATCTGGACAAATTTCCCGAGGAATTGTTATTTAACATTTATCCTTTTGAATTATCGTGTTTAAAGGGATTTCCAAGTTTGTAACGGAATTTAAAATTTGCACAGCCCTTTATTCCCTTGAGCCAAATTGAAGTATAACTTCAATTCTTTAGACGGATGCATATTAAGGCAAGGGACCATGAATCTTTAGGCCATTTTTTAAATTGCACTACCCTAGAGGGTAATCATAATGTATGTCTTAGAAATCTTTCCTCGCCAGTCATCCACAAAATAATCATTCTAAAGTTGGAATTATGTCTCAAATGCCACAACACCTTCTTGGAGATTAGATTACGACAGGGAATAGCACAACATGTTGTGACCAAATTGCTGAAATTGTAGAAACCTTACAGAGAAGGATGATAACAATAAGGACATTCGGCCAAAGTGGCCCGAAGAATGGGTCTTCGTTTACTTCAAGGGACAGTACAAGAAAATAAATTATCCCACCCTATCTTGGTCATGTCTTTCCGTTGTACAGAATTGAATTTGGGATATTTTCTCTCATACAAATACTTTTCTGGATAAGAGAGAAGCAATTCATTTTCAAGGCTCTTTAGGAGAAGAAACAGTTTTGCTCCTCTTTGGCAAGTTATCCCTGTCTAAACAAAGAGCTCCTACCAACTTCTTGGATCTGGTTTTTGTACGTATAACGTCTTTCAACTTTTAATAGCAACAAAAGAGGTGTCCCTTAACCGCGTGCCCAGAATCCTCCCTCTGATCTCTCCAAGGTTTTGTGGCCTTGGTCGAAGACTCAAGGTGTCAAGAAAGGATTACCCAAGAAATTTACAAAGCACATTCCTTTGGAACTGGTTTCATGAAATCGACTATGATCCAAATAACATTGGTCCACCCGAACATTCGCTTAGATTCCGGATCATTTATATGAGTACATGAGAACTCCTGAAATCCGAGACAAATTGAACATGCGAGACGAGCGATGTAACCTGAGTATCAAGAATATAACCAAGCAGTATGTAGGGATGCAAGAAGGTAGGAATCCCCAGAAGGCTTTCTTGGTCTCTTGGAAAAAAGATGAGAATAAACTTCCGTGGCGTCTTGAATAATTAATGGGATCGACATTTCCTTACTCACTCACATTGCCATCAAAAGAGTGAATAAATCTGCCTTTCCCTTGAATGTCATTGCGTGGCCTGTACGTCTTTAGATTGGTCTGATTTGTTTGCCTTTGTTGTTAGTTAGTTGGGGGAAAAAAACCTTTCTTCATTTCCATTTTGGTGCATTTGTCCTCCCTTGGCGTTGCTTTCGAACAGTTGTCACCAAGCTGTCCCATTTGTGTCGTCCAGAAATGAGTTCAACAGTCACGGATGTGAAGACGGTGGTAGATGAAAACCGGACTTACCTTGAATGAAGTGTGGAAGAACTGCCCTGGAGTCCAGTGAGGCTAAAGGACGACCGGCGTCGCTTCTTGTAGCTGCAATCATTGGGGATCTTGAACACGCAACGCTTGTGGAAATTCAGGCCGCAACCTTCACATTTCAATCCCTACAGAAAAAAAGAGTACACACATTAGATTTTATGGTCTTAAAAATGATGAAATCATTCTGATAGAAATTGAACACAATAAAGTTAATTAGACATAGGGATTTCGCCTTCATTTTACCATTCTTTTTATTTTTTGCTTTGACCTCTATTATCCCTATGAGTCTCTGAATGAACAACAACAACAACAACAACATATGAAAAGTAAGGAATAAAACACCATCCCATTTTGATAAGGTCCCTGATTTGCAACGTCGCACGGCCCAAAGAAAACGGGAAGAGGCACGGTAGATTGCTACATAAACTGGCCTTGCCTTGACTTGAACGCAATTTCTTTTCCGGACATTATGTGACCCGAGGCACTAATTGAATATATTGAAAATTTCCCTTTGAAGACAAGGCGGTCAAGTCCAAATTGATATTGGTTTGGGTTCAACTCCAGGCTGGCAACCATTAGCATGTTAATAAAGCCTCCATTTTCCAATTTACTGCCTCTAACAGACCATGCAGGCCAAGTGAGAGAGCTGTCATCTGACTCTATAACAATTAAGCAATACATTCAACAGCATAGGGTAAAAAAAAAAAAAAAATTATTTCCTTGCCATAGTATTGGCAACAGGAATAAAGCAAGTCTTTTAGTGTATGCAATCGATCAAAAATTCACATGAATTTGAAGTTTTAAGTTGGCTTTGTTAATGTTTCATGGGGGATCACAAAATTTGTATTGGTTCAATGACCAACATGGAATGCAATTATGCCTAGTAATTGTGTTAGATGATATGAAATGCAGTAGTCAGGCAGTCTTGGGATTAGGCGCAATTTTACAGTTGAAAGTCAGCAGAGTAAGTTCAAAGTTTGTAAATAAAATTCCTTGTTAACCGCCAAAGGGAGGGTCTCATACTCTAGTTAATTTCCAAAAAAAAATCTAATATTTTCTTAATGTCATGAAAACAAAAGTTGATCTAAAAACCGTCGTTTGGTTGTAAACCAAGATTATCGATTTATTGTTGGCTAACACATCCCATACTCATAAACTTGTGACAAGTCTTTTGAGAGCAAAATGTTTCCCAACATCTTGACAATGTCCTCTCTTTTGGTCTAGTCATCTACCATCTCAGTGACATTGGAAGTCTTTGGCTCATGTTCGGCTCGTTTTCATTCTTGTTTCTGTCTTTTTTTGAAAAGCAAAATAAATCGACCCTCGGAGATACAATAGCGCAATGACGGTTCCACTCAGCTCCATAACAGATGGTCCCTCCCGTGGAACATAAATTTTACTTTCTTCAATTTGTCTTCCGTGCCAAAAATACGTGGTTCCACACTCTTCACGTGCACTACTTCCAAAAGAAGCTTCAGCACCAGTCATCATAACCTAGATTACCTGGAATATCAACACTTGTCATGCCACCAAGCATCCCTCAGCTAATTTCCCCAAATGGAACATCAAACGTGACCAACTGACCATGAACGGGAAACGACAGAGTGGCCAGATTTCCTGGGGTCACAACCGCCTAATTAGATTGAGTAGCCGTCTAAAGGACCTAGAGCTGTCATGCGCCAAAGCCACACATGACACATGTGAAGCAAAGCAGACTGTAAAACAGATGATGACGAAGACCGGACGATGCCATTGAACAACAAAACCGCACGATGGGCAGATTCGATGACAGTTGTGTTTTAGGACGAATAACTTAGTTTGGATTTCAGGAAACGACACATGAGCGTTTGGAAAGCTTGACAGGATTTCAGGATGGCGCAATTTGAACTTGTTCTTCTTTCAAAAAAGGGGATGATGGTCCGAGAGAATTAAGTCATTTTCATCAAACTTTTAGAGTCTTGAATTGGGTGGTCATTTCAATAAATTACGAGTCTTGGCTTTTAGCAAAATGTATGAAAGATTGGGCAGAATTCCTTTCATGATAGAATTGCAATTTTGAATCCCAAGTACTTTTCTGTCTATTTTCAAGGTCTTGAGAATTAATCTTTTCCTATTTCTGAACGGCTTTTGACTCAAAAACTATGTCAGGGCTCCAATTATAATCTTTGTTTTATGGGGTTCTTTTTTAAAATTCAAATCCTGAAGTCTCATCCCATACTAATACTTCAAAAAAGTTCACAAGACGGCTGAAACCCTCTTCAAAATACTCAGTTGGATCTCGGTCAAAAAAGGCCCATGGAAGAAAAACCATGTTGGGACTGACAATCCCCGAGACAACCGATTATTAGCCTGGTCAACACGTTTGGCTCAGATAGAAATGTACAAGCCCTCGTTGGTGCTTGGTCTCCCATAAAAGAAGCGATTACGTGACTTTCCTCTCTCTTCGAGAATCCTGGAACCAAACCGGAATTGCTGCCTCAGATTCTTCGTCTGACCTTTGATGCTAGAAGCAGAACATGAAAAGGAGGCAAGAAGAGCCATCGGAAAGTCGGAAAGTTCTCTGGAATTGGTAATTCCCCTCTCCCCCACAGGAAGAGGTTATTCAAGTAAGCGCCAAGTAGGAAAGAGTCGTGTCATTCAGACCTTGTTAGCATTTTACTAACCAATCAAATTGGGACCAGAAACTCACTGTCACCCTACGGCTTTCAACTTTGTCTCGTAAATGAAGAGCGATCAGTAGTGATGTCACGAAATTGCGACAAAGAAGACTTGCACCAAGGAAAAGCCGTTCTCATTTCCTAAACTAATCGGCCTTTCTTCTTGTCTTGAGTTTGAAAGGTTTACGTTTTGAAGCTACCTACAAGACAGAGTTGGAAAATCGGGAAATATGTCTGCAATTGAAATGTTCCTTAATTCAGGAAAACTGCACTGTATGATAGAAAATTGCAACAAAAATGCATCGTCACAAAACACCATAAATCAGTGTCCTAGTACAGGTTCATTCAAAAATGTACTCATCTGTAACTTACGCTTCGTATGCACAAATATAGTGAGACCAAGATTTCCGTGGCATTGAAAATAACCAAGGCCTGTGTGCCAAATGAAGATTAGGGGGGAAGGGGAGGAAGTTCATAATAATTGCACAATTCAAGTGTTCCTCTTGGTAGAGAGTGTAGTAAGCGCATTATGCACTTGCTACACTGAATATGAGGCATTCTCGTATCAAATATGCCGGCAGAGTGCTCAGATGCACTTTTGTAGCCTACTCAAAACGTCCTTTGCATTTTCAATGGTCTTGGAGTTTCATTGGAGGTACTACATCCACCGTCACATGGTCTCAGAGGGGGGCATAGAATCTCTTTATCAAGTCATTCGAAACGGTGTCTCTGGGGCACAAATATCAATGGCAAAACCCGTGGGAAATTACAATCTTTCTTTGTTCAGATCTCAATGACACCGGACGCCATCTGGCGGACGGGACAGGGTGCCTATAGGCGAGAATGCGACAATCAAGTGTTCAAGCAATTCTCGTTCACCAGAACCTTCGTGAGATTTAGGCATAGAAATCATAAGCAAGGCATAACAAGGCCAAATGGTAATAAGGCATTGTAAGTTTGAGCATTATAACCGATCCGGAAGCGTTGGAACAATTCAGAATAGAATAAGATCATCACGCTGTTTGTTTACCCAGTTCCGCACCAGCGCCCCCTCTCAGACACCAACATATCTATTTGCAATAATTTTGACGTGAGGCTAGTCCAGAGGGACAATGGGTCGTGCCTGTCACGATGAAAACGAGACGGCAAAATGAAAAAAAGAGACATGGGGTGGTCAAACTTGAGGAAGCCCTGCTCAGCTTCAGGGGTTCAAACCCGGGTCTTGCCTTACTATTCATTCTAGTGGACGTTGATGCCTCAAACGTTGGCCCCCTTCGTTGCAATCAACCATTCCTTGAACTATTTGTTTATCATCTACAAATGTGCACAGTAAAACATGATTTGACATATGTTCAATGGGATAAACTCTTAGAAATTGATTAACAATAACGAAGGGGCTCTAAAACTATGCTCGACCCGCAAATCCAAATATTTGTCAGAAAAAAGTTCCCAATCTTTACCACTACAAGAAAAACATGGGCAAAAGGGGGCGCTGATGTTGAAGGTGGTAGACTAGCATTCCTCTACATTGTTAACCCTCTGCAGATGGAATCACATTTGAAGAGAGCAATGATTAATGAGTACACTCAAGTAAGTTGCATAGTTGTTGCAGGTTTACACTTGCTGTAGGTTCACATTCATATTCCCACTCATGTAGTTCATAACTGATCGAATTGCTTCAAAACAAACTTTTCATAGCTTTTTAGACTTTTTTACAGACTTCCTTATGCCAAGAAGACGAAAAGAAATATATTTTATCTAACTTTATTTTCACAACGAATAATAATTATCGGACCTGAAAAACCTTATAATATAGAGTTGAACAGGAAGTTGGGTCAAAAACTTGTCCAAAAGATGTTACGTGGGTTCCCCGCAAATACTTAGGGAAGGAAATAGTACAAAAAAGGAGCCCGAGAAAGAAGAGATAAGGACTTCATTGTTCTGACAATTGCGAGGATCCTTGCCTAATTGAATTTTACGTCGTTCTTGACATTACAATATTTCATAATATTTACAAGTATTGATCCCTTCCTGAGGATGATCACTAGAGTGGGTAGAGGGTGGATGAGTAGGAGTCCTTATTTCGTTTGCATTGTGACAGAATTGCTATTATAAAAAAACAAAGAAGAATTGTTCAGCACATTGGAGATTTTTCTACTGTTATGAAAATGAATGAGCTCACAGCTGAACATCTTTGTTGTAAATTCAATAAAGTTCATCAAAAAATGCCGCCATCTGATATTATCGTCTTAATTATCTTACAAGATGAAGCTTGAAGGTGAAAAAACAAATGAATGACAAATACTTAATGATGCCACTTAACATTTGATTACACTGAATCTAACCTAATGCTGTTATCTGTATGATACTGCCACATCGGCAAAACAACATTTAAAAGGCCTCAATAGACTTGATGTGGATTGGAATTGTTCAAGGTGATCAAAGATATGGGGAAAACTAGTGATAAACACTATTTGCCTTAAATGCCGAAAGATCACAAGGATAACCACGAAACACAAATGCTTACTTATGTATCATGATGCAGAGAAACAACCTGAAAAAACTTGCGCTACACTTTCTAGGTCCAAACAGGATATTTGTCTGTCATATCCCAACATTATTTTTCACATCTTTTTCGCGCAAAAATTTACATTTACTTAAATTACTTGGTCACGCGACTGCTACGCCCTCTCTCGGACGCTATTGAACCGCGCAACTGTTTTGAGTCTTAAGAAGCCTTTTCTTACCTGCTTGAAGAGGCCAAAGAGCATTTCCCCACAAAAGTTGCAGAATGTGGGCGCTTTGTACGAGTGGATCGAGAGCTGATGGGGCCGGATCTCGACATCGTCCTCGCCCAAATGCTGAGTATTGATCACCACTTCCACTGTTGTGTCCTCTTGGATATCTGTGACGGCGTTGATCATCTGCAATGAATTAACGAAGGCCATGAAGTCTCGGGGGAAAGGTCCTCTTTGGGGGAGTGGACTGGAGAATATTCAAATCCGTCTGTTACCTGGTCCATGTCATCTATTGTGGATTCGTTATCAGTTTGACTAAATAGTCCACTACTCGGGATTACGCCTATCCGCGACAACTAAGCCATGAGGACAAGGAAGAGCCACATCAAGAGTAACCCCTAATCTCTCAGAGAAAGGCATCAAACATCAGTGTGGAATAAAGTTCGACAAATCCTCCTCACAAGTGATTCATGCTACTCAACAAGAAACATTTAACTCATTCACGGCTTCTCGGACAAACTGCGATAAGTGAAGATAACCTCACAAAAAACGAGGATTCGCGACTGATTAATTCCTAACGCACGTGTTGTTTTTTTATTCATGTGCTGATGCGCATATCCTGTATCTACTTTAGAAAGTGCTTGTTGGACGGCTAAATATAACATTTATTAAACCTGTTTGTGATCCACTACTATTACGTACATCCACCAAATGGTCGGTTGGGCCAACATCCAATAAATATACCTTAGATATTCATGGACGATGGCGTGCCGGACTTATTTTCGAGATGTGAATGATATTCTAATATTGCATAGATTCAATAATTCAAGAAGCATGATTTGGACGGTAGCGTCATATTACTGACAAAGTCATAAGGAGAGCTAAAGTGTTTCCAAACAGAAGCTTATGTGCAGAAGCGCATTGTACTTATAAAAAGCGCCATATCCACAGGCACTTTAGAGACTCTCCTAAAATTCTATCTTGCTATTTTTCGGTGGAATTTTGAAGGTGGCAATAGTTTTTCTTACAGCTGATATTATTGCTACTCAAATATTTCGCTCATTTTTGGCATAAGCTTACTTTTAAGTACTACGTGATAGATAAAGACTATAAACCGAACGATGGAACTTATTGGAACCATACATACAGTATGTCGGAAATGTAAGTCGATCTTTTGAAAACCAACGGTCAATTTGATCCCGTAAGCTCTATCTTTCCCGTCTCCAAATCAGTTCTTGGAACTAACATGAGCTCACTAACTTACACAGAAATCCAATAAAACCGACGTTGATGAAAATATTCCAGTAACCTACATTGATTTCTCTTCCTATACTACAGCCTTAATTTTGTTGATAAGACGCTAAACCAACTGAAGACCCTATTGGAGTGCACAGGAGGTCAAATGAGCCCCGTAATTTCTTTGATCCTTGCTCCAAATTGAGACCATCTAAGCTCAATCAAACTCATCCATCGCCTCGCCAAGAGCCCAGAAGATTAAAGATCATTTCATTAACGATCCCTAGTTGGATGTCTCCATCCAGTTTGGTTCGTGTGATGAAACGTGTAATCGAATATCAGTCTAAACGTGCGCGTTTCAGTAGTTCCGTTGAGCTGAGAAGAATGGGATCTCAGGTTATTGCACACTGGCACAAACAGGCGTACTTAATTGCAAAACAGGACTAAAAGATTCAATAGTGATCTAAAAAGATAAAATGGGTTGCAAAGTCAAGAAATATTTTATGAGGGAATGTTTGCTGTTTTTACATCACATTTAAGGAGTACAAATGCTGATGAAAAAAATGTTTGTGCAAGAAGGGTTCTATCTGACCTCTTTTTAGGCACAGATTGTCTATCTGTTACATTCAATACCAGAAATCAGGTTTCATTTCGGGAATTTGAAGCACTTTAGGGAGTGCTGCTGAGGCTTGCAGAGATGACTACAGTCAAAATAGTCTGAACCTTCACATTGGGACGTGATGTTTCTACTGAGTTCGTCTGAGACAACTTTCAGCATAAGTCTACTTGAAGTACAAGTCATGGCACAGTGGTTAGAACAATTTCCCAACATGTAAGGGATCCCTAGTTTAGTTCTCATTCTTGACTTCTCTCAAGGGAACTTGTAGATGTTAACCATACCCTCAGGTAGAGGACCAATCTGATACAGGATATTACACTGCCTATCAGAACTATCTATAAATTATTGCTTATACAATAGGTCATTTGATGGCTAGCTTCACTGGCTGGGTGACTGGGTGAGGTTCAACCCTCCGCCCCTAGTGCCCCCAACTACAAAAAAGTAAAAACTGCACTTCATTTCAAGGGTAAGAATTTTCACAAAACAAGCCTGTAGCCCTTCTAAGCTAAAATTTAAGAAATGCTTCCATGCTGGAGCTTTGGATGAAATTCGTTTGAGTAATAGCTGCAGAGAGTTCATCCCTACTTTTGTGTTAAGAGGTTGCGTGAAGCGGATTGTCCTGAAGGCACCAAATATTTACTGCATTATTAGTGTCAGTATCAAGGAACATTCCTTTATAAAAACAATTACCATCAAGAGTGCTCCCAGAACTTCAGCAGAAACTACCACCATTTACTGAGTTATGGCTAGACCTCCCTACATGAGAGGAACTGGAAGACAACATGTCTACAACAGCTGATACAAGCATTAGCATTTTTGTAGTGAAAAACGAAGGCTATTTCTCAAGAATGCTCAGACTTTTGGCTTGCCAATCATCAAGTTATTATCCACCTCATGTTTCTATATTGATGCTTTTAAGTTGGTGGGTACCTAGAATCTTTAAGTTTGAGTGCAACATGTAATAATGTTCCCCTTTGTTGGGGATGTCTCACACCTGTTACTAATAACCTCCACTCCCGCAACTGCCTTCTATTCCTATGAGACTTGTTTCAAGATGCTTGGAACTTCGGGAAAGGGAGTCGGGCTTAATAAGATTATGCATGGTTTGGCAGAAAGTGAAGACGCATAAATTCATTCTAGGAACATACAGATGAACGAAAACTTAAAACCAGGAGAAAGAAAGTTGAAGAGAACAATTGCAGTTGAGGGGAAATAAATCTATGGTGTTGCGAAAGTAATGGCCCACCTCCAGTTTTCAAATGTCTTAACCGTTGCAATGTGCAATGTGCAGTGACGTAGTAAATGAAAGGTTATTATGGCACGTAAACAAGAGGCTGCTAGACCGGTAGATAGAAAGATCTTACGGACTGAAATGCGAAACAATTTAACGAATAGGTTTATCATTATGATAGGAAATTCAAAACATGTTCACGAGCCTCGGATTAATTATACATACACCCTAAATAGAGTCTTTATGAAGACAACAATTGACTGTTGGGCTCATGATAAGGTAAGCTTCTGATCCGACACCTTTATCTTCAAGAAGAGTTGGAATGTCTTTTACGCAAGGCGAAACCACGGCATTCATAAAAGTATTTTCAGAGCGAACGAGTCCAATTCAAAATGGATGATCAAATTGTTAATACTGGGTTTGCCAATTCAACATCAAAAATCAAAGTAAAGTTATTTGTAGAGCAACGTGCATTACAGGTTGTTACCTAATAGGTGAAAGATCATTCTTATAACCTTTTGTCTCAGCTTTTAAACTCTTCTTGTGATTAACTAGGACAACTATGAGATTTAAAAACTCCACGAGATCGAAGCCAAGCATTAGTCGACTCGAAACCAAATGATATATGCTCAAAAGCTCAACGTGGAGGCAAAATCCAAAAAATGATTTATGTTTATTTTTGCCATTTTGATCATGGCCCCCTTACGCTGCACGAAATGTGTTTTACGTTCTGCACTCCAGAGGGCGCTTTGTTATTCAGCCTCTACCAAATAAAGGGCCGATTGGGCCAATTTCTTGTTATTGAATTATAACGCGTTTGTGTTGTTTTTGACTAATTCTATCAAAATCTTATTTCCAATTAGTGCCTCGGGTCACATAATGTCCGGAATAGAAATTGCGTTCAAGGCAAGGCAAGAGCAGTTTATTTAGCAATCTACCGTGCCTCTTCCCATTTTCTTTGGGCCGTGTGACGTTGCAAATAAGGGCCCTTATTGTTCAGGCTCCATCTATTAGTGAAAATTTAAAAATACAACTTACAACCAACAACAGTAAACGTGTTTGCATGCTGCGAATGAAAAAGCGAGTACTCGCAAGCCAAAGAAAAAAAAGAAAAGCCCTTCGACGATTATTTGAAAGAAGAAGAATACTTGAGCGTGAGTAGAAAGCAATTGCTATTTCACAATCATTGATTCGAAGGTGGAGCGAAAAGAGTGTTTTGAGCGTGGAACTGGATATCCAATTCTAGCACAGGCGGGGTAATTAAAAAGTAATCAGCCACCGGTTTCGGAATGAACAATAATAATATAACACTCAGAGCATTTTTGCAATGTGCCATGAAGATCATTTTTGTGCTTTGGAACATGATTGAGATTGAATAAAGTTGACAACTCATAACTAAAATGAGGAATCGTCAATCAATACCCGCGACGTAACTTAAGTATCATTAATCTTCCAACAGCTTCTATTTGGCTCTGAAGAAAAATACTAAGAAACCTCTAAGATCTTTGCAAAACTTGTGAGAAATCTGAGTTTAAAAAAAAAAAATGACTTCATTCACCAAATTTTTCCATGCACCTTCTTGATTTCCCATCACAAGCCAGCGACAAGTTTCAGGGTGACGCAATTTCTACTCCATCTCTCGATTCAAGTCTTTGAAAGTGAGGCGTTACAAAATGAATCTGGTTGAATTGCGCCACCCTGACATATCAACTTCGCCCCATCTACCGGTAATAAGTTTCTTATTCCACAATAGCAGCACGGCTCTGACCTGTAGAATATTCGACGACTGATAGTCATGCCGGAAGAGGAGGACCCGTTCCGGAAGTCGGGTGATTTCATGACTGGGGCACTTGTCGCAAATGAAATCCGTGGCCATTGACTTGAGAGACTTGAGATTCAGATCACTAGAGTCCACAGTCACTTTGTCCCGAATGATGCCCAATTGGAACTGGAACGAGATCTGGTGTCCACTGCACTCCATTTTGGCGTTGAAGAGGTTGATGAATGATGGGGATATGCGGCTGCTACCTCACTGAAGAGTTCATTGCCAGTTTGTGGACTGTCAGATACAAGGCCAACCCATCTTTATTTGACCTCATCAAGTAATTCCAAAGGCAACTTCTCTAAGCCTCCTCTACTTCAAAGCGGGAAAGTTTTGCGGAGGAAGTACTCTCTTGGGTATCTGACACTTGTCATTTTTGCCATGTCACTTTTGCAGCGAGAGAGTTTCAGATGTCTCTAAGGCTAACAGGAATTATTCCAGGCGACGGGGATAAAAACCGTCTTTTCACGAAGAAGATAAAACTAAGAAATAGAAGGAGTACAACCCTGGCACCGCGACTTCAATTAGGAACCAAGTGTTAAGTTTAATGGTCAATTTTTTTCCGTTCTAGCTTGGCTGTTCCTATTTGAAACCAGCTCGTCAAACCAGTCTTTATGGTTCTCAAATAAAGATGGGGGAACTTTTTCTTGCTTTTTGCTCTCGTTCTTCCCTCTTCCGGAGGAAACTTGGTTGGTTGATGGACCAAGCAACTAAGAGGGCCTCAATTGTCACACTTCTAACGGGTAAAATCCTCTTTCCAGGACAGGTTGACCGATCAAGTTGTTGGCTACTCTCATTTATAACGAGTTTGGAGACGGTTATCTTTTATCTGTTTCTTCTTTTAATCTCTGATGAGGATCGCTTATTGGATGTGCTCTCTTTTCCAATTTTCCTCCAAGATCATCCAATGATGGGCGGTGGTGAGGTCCCTCGTTCCCAAAAGAAGATTGATTTCCTATTTTTCAGGGATCCCACGCCGAAAACAGAGTCATGCTGCTCGGCCAGCCTGCAAGAGGAAATAGAGAAAAACAACCTTTTAAAGCCCGTGATTCATTCCCGATCCCTGTGCAAGAAAATTGACATGTGCTCATTTCGGGTTTTCAAAACTCCCGTCGTTTTCAACCTTGGTGCAGTCACAACATAGAGGAAGCAAAGCCTAGAAAGTGCCATGCGATCTGGTCAATGTATGTATGTATTTTTGGGGTGTATCCAGTGGTTTTTGGTTAATCGAGCATGAGAAAATATGGATTTTAAGGTTGAACTTAATAAGAGATAAATAGATATGGATGTAAAAAGAGTGGGTAGCCCCGCAATCCTCTTAAGCCATAGGGCTTGTTTTCAAGAGGTGCAATTGCATCTGATTCCATTCAGGTGACACCTGAATGGCTGATAGGGTATGGTTTCTAATTGTAGAGGCACTGCTTTCAATCAGCTGGAGGTGCAGTGGTGTCCACTGGTTACCGATTCAGCTGCAGTAAAAAAAGCACAACTCGATTTTTACCCTTCTATGTTTCTTCTTCTATGGTTTACAAGAGGGAGAAATCAGCTGCTTTGGTTTCATGAAGCCAAAGAGGAGACAAGATGTTGTGCTGGTTTGCAGTATGTGTGGAGTGAATTTGTCATTTAATTCAATTTGCCGGGTTGATTGAACAAATGGTATCGTGATATTGAGCCAGGAAATAGTGCGCCGTCAGACCCACAACAGAAAATTGCACTTTTATTTCGACACGCCTTGCCCAAAAATTGAGAAATCGGTTGTTTCGCCGTGCGAGTTTGCTGTAACATTTGTCTCTGCTTAATACCCAGAATAAGGGTGCCGCTCTTACGTTTTTTAAAGTTTTCTTTCACTTCAGAAGTCCTATACCAAATGCATCGGAGATGTTTCTTCATTAGCAAAATGTTGGAACTCTCCCGGATATTTGATATGATTGTTCAGATTAATATTGAGTAGTAAGGGAATGTGTATTTTAATCCACCGTTATGGAAAGGAGAGCCGACATGAGCCCGAGAAAATTTGCTCAAGGGCTCTTCTTCCTCTTGAGTAAGCCAAGCAAAGAGATGGAAAGAGAGTGATGGCAAAGCTGTATAGAAAGAGAGAGATGATGGATTATGGATCCCTTTGGGATTCAACTTTCATTCCATTTCCCTGTCATCAAGGCTTTTACCTCTCAAGACCCAAGAGGAGGAGGGGCTCTTGAAAAGATCGGGGAGTGCTCATCACCCGTGTCAAAGTAGGCAAATGCCGAAGCCACCGAATTCATTTGAGTAGCCAATAAATCAATAGATTAAAGAACAACAAGATGGACGAGAACAAGTTGGCAGTCCTAATCAAGCTACGACCAAAAAATATCGAAGTCGGATATTGTTTGAGTCAAGGGCGCAACAGCACCTCTAGCGCCATTGTCTCGAACTATGCGACCGCAAAAAAGCAAGAGGAAGATTAGCCTTCGGAGATTCGCCCGCTCTCAAACGCACTTTATCAGTATCTACCTCAACTTTTTTGGTCGTTACCCATGGTGGAAATAAAAAATGTTCCAAGACAAATCAACCAATTTGAAAGCAGGTTTTGCCAGGATCTAAAACAAGATCGTGCATTTTTTCTTCAACTCTTCCCATTGGGATGTTCAAGGAAACCGATTGTGTTCATGCATCATGGTAAAAATCGTTATTTTTTTCCTTTTCAGGGATTATCACATTCCTTTGCGCCCAAATGGCAAGTTAATTAAAGGTGCACTTTGAGGAGTACAATGCTAGTTCTGAAAGTTTTTATTGAATTCATTAGGATTGGATGCCAAATAATCAATTATATGCCCTACTAAAAAAAGGTTGTGTAAGGTTGTCCATTCATTCATGATCAAAACCAGTTTGAAAGCATTGATCAACAAAAACCTTTGGAATATAGAATTTCATATTTATGGCATGATTAAGCGGCACATTATGACACGTAAATGCCCAGGCAAATACAGACTTCAGCCTTTTACATGGATTTTCAGAAATCTGATCTGACCTGAAAGGCGCAAATCTCAGCTCATATATCTCAGGAGCCATAAAATGGAAGAAAAGTGAAAATGGATAAAATTAGGATGCCTGGTTGGCTTGGTTACAATTCAGGCCGAAATTATCTTTATCTCCCTTTATGAGTCCAATCAAGAACTAGCTCTTCAGTAGGTCACAAAAACGTGTGAGTTTTCTTAAAACCTTGGTATTCAGATCAATAACGTTTATCAGTAATCTTAGTTTCATCACCTCGTCTGGTAATATGCTTTTATCAAACTGGGTGCATAATGTACAAAATACCCAGAAATGTGAAATAGGCAATGTACTACACTATTATAATGTTTAACTCCTCCATTTTAACCACCATTCTATTTATGGTCATTACTTGAAACGAAATATAGTTACTTTCGGCAGATATACACGCTTTCAGCCATTAAAAATATAATCTAAGAAGTGTCATGATGCACAGTTTGTATGGGCATAACAACTAAGAGTCCATTTGAACAATGAGATAAAAGTGTCTGGTTAGAATTGTTTTGTTACAAAAATCCTGCACAAAATTGTGTTGATAGAAATATATCTGGCTTTTTCAAATGCATTTCATAACCAAAAGACCAAACAACACGAAGCTCACACCCATCATTAATATGAATTCAATATGTATCAAGGGTAAACTGATCATTTTTTTGGATTTCTTCATTTCTTTCACTTTTTTGAAGAACATTATGATTAATGTGGTTATAGGCCAGGTCACCACACAGGCCAACAACTTTACAGTTTAGGCTCAAAACATGGCATGAGGTCCCAAGGCCTAATTACAAACACTTCACTTTAGTGAATATAAAATAGGAGTATGGGTCCACTAGTTGGGCTCTCAAGGTTGGAGGCAGGTTGCTGATGGCCATCTGGGGATAGAGTTGAAATTCCCATTGGCTCTTCACAACATTTGTAGAAACTCTTAATGCTTTCTCCAGGTGTCATGAATGCCGTTGACAATGTGGGGACTAATGGCCAATGAAATGATTCATCTTGGTCAGTGATCTGAGAGCAAACAAACTTGGCTTGTCAGTCATATCAGTTAACACATAGGAGAGCAAGGGAAAAACACTTTTGAAGGAAATACACAAATAACATTATATCACACAGATTCAGGCAGGAGCCGAGAGACACTCACTCACAAATACTTGCTGCATGCCCAATCATATGTCAATGATCTCAACTTGTTCATACTCAGTAAATGATCCTAGCGCGAGATTGTAGTTTCGTGCATTGCTTTCGTCATGCATTTGGAATCGATTTTCAAGAATTTCGTAAAAGAGATAGTTCGCATTTCAATTTGAAATATCCATCCCGAGAACAAATGTTTTCATTTCATTGTAATCTCCTCCAAGGAAACTGATCTTCAACACAAAATACATTTCGCCACAGACAAAAGTGTACTCAAAAGCCATCCCAAAACTCAAGATCTTCGAGTAAGCAAAGATCATTTTCTTATGAGACCAAACAATGGATTGAAAATAAAAAGGCAAATATTTTGGGGGTTTTCTCTTGTGGTGGGGTCTCATGGATAAAATGGCGTCCAGTCGCATTTTGGCCAACCTATCGGGTTGGTTATTTTGGCGCTATGAAATTCAGATGGTGGGCCTGGAGTCTCATCATTACTGAAGACGTCTTTTTTTCGTCCAAAGGTTCGGAATGTCCACGAACCTGTCAAGTCTGATCCCATTCTGGCCATGACCGATGGTGACCTTTCCTAGTGTGTCCTTTCCATTTTTTTCTCTTGAGGCACGAAAGGAGTAAAGCGATATATGTGTTTGAAAGTGGTTGTGTTTCAAGATTTCTTCATTTTTTGCTTCAGTTATCGTTTGATTCAACGATTTTGTATACAACACTAGAGTTCAATGAGGTATCAGTGAGTGCACGTATTATGCCTATGGCAGTGGTGGGCATTGTCAACCCAAAGGTCAACATTGTACATCCGTTACTTGAGAAGATTACCATTAATCATCAGGTATCGTGTTGGAAGGCAAACTAAACCAAAACAAAATGGTTTGCTTGGAATTGAGACACGTTAAAAGGAGATCATGATCAAAATTTGAAAGAGCAAACCAACAAACTAATGACTTTGGATCAACACACAAAAACTAACCGACTTGATCAACCAAAACAGTGACGGAAGTTGTTTGGTCCCTGTCTGGACTTAACATTCTTAAACAAATATATTAATTACACGACCAACATTGAAAATCCAAGGAAGTGAATCAGTTGTCCTACCCTTTTCTTGAAAGCGAATGGTTTAAAACAAACCTATTTTTGTACAATAGATTGTTATAAGAAAGTGACCTCCCAGAGGTAAGGAGGTTGCGTGAGTAAGCCTTGTTTGTTTAAGCGCATGGCTGAATTCTGAGTTGTTTCCCTCATCCGAAATGCCACAAACGATAAAATGATTGGTCTTAGAAAAAGTACTAGAAAGTCATCCTTTGCAAGTAATCAACACTTTGGTGACAAAGCGCTTAAAGTTTCAGCTAGGAAAATGGTTGAAAAGGGTGGAGTGCCCGAATTCCATCTATCCCATGAACAGTTTTTCATCAAGTTTTTTGGCCCTGCTTTCTCAGCTATTTTGCACGTCTTTTTTTCCACCGACCTGCTCCAATCACCTGCACCGAATAACTCGAATCCCATGTTCCATTTTCTTACTTTGTAGTGTTTGAGAAGCAAACACAAAGGCAATGGTAAATCAAGAAGCACGTAGAACTTTATGAAACGCAGACTTTTCAAAAACTCGAGCTTCCAGCCTAAGATATATCCTTATCAAAGGACGTTCGTTCGTTCATTCGTTCAGTTGGTCGGTCGGCCGTTCCTTGCATTTCACATTCTTTGCCATCCATGAATTCCCCTCGAGGCGTCTCGAATTTCAAAGGACTCTCCAAAATTCCTTTTTCTTTATCTCTTGTCGTGCTCTGTCGAGATTTATAAAGGAATAACGATATTTCTCTCCACTGCCTCTACGATATATGGGAGTGGGAAGAGGTAGTAGCACTTTTGAAATCATATTCACAAGAGTACGACGAATAATAATAAAGCGAGTCGAGCGCAACAATTGCGTTGTACATCTTTTAGACGATATTTGAATCAACGAACCCACACAGTTTTAGCGCTATCACAATCAAGAAACCGCGAACGAGAAATTTACATTATTACGTGCCCACACCAAAAGAAGTTTTGGCTTTTCAAACAATTTAGTAAGCCCAATCATTCCCAATGTTGCATAGCTTCCTAAGGGCAGAATCCTGTTCCAAAATTGTACCATAATCTTGAGAGAAAGAGAGAGAGAGTGAAATAGCCATTCAAGAATCTAAGGAAATGGTGTTCCACAGTCTTTACTAAATGCAATTAGTGCCAGTTTTAAGGCCCTACAAGGCCTTCACAAAATCGATCAAAATTTCTGAATAGGCATGACAAACCTCAGCAGTCATCGCGAATTGACTAGTACTCATGCATTGAGGTATTCTTTCACATACGTAAATCACTACCTTTTTCTTCGGGGAATTGACATGTTCCATCTTTGTCAAAGAGTTCATACATATATTGTTTAAGTGTTGGAACATTACTGAAAACAGGTGTTCCATGAAGGGATATTCTAGCTTTGGCAGTTCTCCAAGGTGTGCTTAGATATATTATCAATTGCTGACATTAAAAGACAGTTCATAGCAACGTTTCCACTCAAAGAAGTTTTGTTCAACTAATGGCTGGGAGCGAGGTTTGAACCCCAACTTTAGCATCAGCAATCCTTCATTGTATGCACCAAGCCACGTTTCACCCTTTTTCAAGCATTGAATAAAATGAAACAGTTTTTCCACATAGAATACAACTCCAAGCGCATAATCCGACATGCTTTAATTAATCAGACATGTTGTCGAGGGTCTTCAAAATCGAGTACTATCTCGTAGTACCGACTTCCTCTTTCAGACTGCCAATCCATCAAGTTGTGGGGTCGATTTGCCACCAAGGACGAATGATGAGAAGTTATTGTTGTTGTTGTTAAAAATCATTGATTGATGATGGAAGTCAGACTTGGCCGAGTACCGACTTCATTCACCACTACTATTGCCGTACATCCCTCTTAAAGGTTTTGAGTGTCTGCATTTCAAAATCCTTCCCCAGTCCATTTGCAAACTGTTATGTTCTCATGGCGATGATTAAGCCCAAAATAATTGTGATTGGATACAAGGAGCCCAGTGTCTCAAAGGACACTCATTCTCACCATTCATTGATTGTCTTAAAAAGCCGCACATGCTCTACATTTGAAGGAATTTTTTTAAAAATATTTAACACTTGATCAATTACCTTTGAGAAGTGAAGGGAAAACAAACAGCTGACGTCATTCCATGAAGCAATTTTATAGACAACGTCCCCAGCCAACCACCATTGTGCATATATCTAATTTGTAATGTATTTCAATTTGTCGCCTTTCTGAAGCGAATAATATTCTGCTTTTTCGCCAAGATCTTAGTGTGGTGACAGAACTACACCCCAAAGGAAGGGACAAAATTTGAGTTTTGTACATGCAACTTCACTTGATTACTGAAATTCAATTGGATCACGGTGCGAGTTGGCTGGGATATTTGTCTAAGTTCTCCCCCACAAAAAGTCCAAAATCAGGGTGCCAGACTACATTTTTCCTTGAATTTCCTTAACCTCACAGGCTTAATTGATTGGACTACAAAATAACTTTCAGTTTCCGTGACCTAAATTTACATATCAGCATAGCCCCAGCGATTTCAGAATCATTTTAGATTCAAGTCTTCCTAACTCTCTCAAGTTCTCTTAGAAATGAAAAATGGAACAAGTCGTTAGTTTTCCCCCCATACAGACATGAATAAGTAGCCTGTGTCTTGGCATACATGGCAAAAGGGATCTTCCAAATCCAACATCTAACACCCAGATTAAACCCCCGGCATCCGCATCCATTAATTTCGGAAACAACTTTGAACCAGTTGGGCTCCAAGAGCCAAATTGTGCCTATGTTTTTTTCCGTCCGGGAGCAATCCCATTAATGGAAACCATGGTTCCTCAAACTTTCCAACTACCCTAGATTCCCTGGAAGCACCACGACTACCGTTCCAAGGAGCAATGTTCGATTCTGGAAGCCCTCCATTAACTGGAGACTAGCCCTGGAGTGGCCTTGGATTGATTATGGTGACGGACATCCCTTGGAAGTGCTTCTGGTGGAGGCACAATTTCCTGTCAACACCAGACCAGATTTGTATTAGTTGATGGACAAATCACTATCATATAGTGGTGGTGTTTACTGGTGGTAGTCGGCAAATGGCCCCCAGGGTTTTTTGGTGGTGTGCCAACTGTTGTTATTCATCGTATCCTTTCATACAGGCGTGTCCCTTTCGTGTGTTATATG
Source organism: Tigriopus californicus (assembly GCF_007210705.1). Classification (NCBI taxonomy): domain Eukaryota; kingdom Metazoa; phylum Arthropoda; class Copepoda; order Harpacticoida; family Harpacticidae; genus Tigriopus; species Tigriopus californicus. The sequence continues at coordinate 1,665,949 of NC_081451.1, forward strand.
ATCAAGGAGTGGACTCGGGGACTGGATTCAGGCCAGAGCATAATATGCGGTGGGTGAAATGATCATTATTGGGATTGATTCGTTTTTCCTTGCCCGTCGTATTCCTCCCAGGACGCATGAATAATTCATGAGAGATCGCTCCATTGTTGATTACTTTCCACTTGTGGCTTTAGATCGACGAGGGCAAGGCAATCCGGACAATGGAAATGGGTCCCTTTTTATCCCTGGGCGGGACCTTTTGGAATTGGTTCCATAATCCAAATTGTACCCTACAACACCTGTTGATTGCCGAATAGGCTTACCTTGAGATTCTGCAGGTTTTCTGCGATCAGCTGAAGCTCCACATAAAAATCCTGCCTTGTTTTGCCACCAAAGGAATGGGGGCCAAACGGGGTCCGCAAAATCCACCCAGTCACAATTGTATATCACAATTTGAAGCCTTTTCCTGGAGGAGTTCCGGAGACACACTCACAGCACTCAGGGTGGCAGAGAAATCGTCCAAAGAGCCCGACCACCGTGAACTATTTTGATATTTGGAGCAAAATCAAGTAATGGAATCACCTGTAGATTCCAGGAAATGTTTCTACCTTCGGCTACATACCTTGAACCACTAAAGCGCGACTCCTAGCGCGCCTACTCTTCAAGTACTACATGGTTTGAAGAACATTGCCGAGCCCGAGCACTCAGGAGTGAGGGTTCCGAGTTCGCGGCCCGAACCTGCAGCAGTGAACAACCTCGAAGTAGTCCACCACTACCTCCGCTTCAACCTCCTCCTTCTTCTCCTTCTCCTCCACCTCCACCTACTTCTCCAACGGCGTTTCAGAAGACGTCTCTCTCAGGCCAGACCTCGGCGTGTGTGCCTTCAAGTATTAGCATATTCTATCTACGTCCTCGTGCTTCTCCTTGGCCGTGGCCTCCTTGCCTTTAAAAAAGAGGTGCCTGAGAGCGAAGCTGGTACGGTTAATGCAAGTCCTGAGAGCTGGTGAGGTGCGGGGGGGGCGATCCGCTGAGACGCGTAACCAACAATCCAGCAAATAGCAACAGTGCCTCCTTCCACTCTTCACGGTCAGGACTCAGAAGTGGTCGGAACCGTTCATGCGTGCGTGCGTGCGTGCGTGTGTACTTGTACGAAATCAGGGCTGCCACGACTAAAACCATCTGAGATGGATTGGTATCCAAGGAGGAGAATATTTTGCATATAGAGTTTAAAAAAAAACGATGTCTACGTTAAGCTAGTTTGAATTGCCACAATTGATTAAGCTTGATATCGGTTAACGCAAAGGGGGAGAATTTTGATTGTCAATGGTCAATTATTCGTTAGCTATGAAAAGACATACGACCTATTTTGGATGAGTGCACTGATTGTCTTTCTGTAGATTTATAATCAGATTTGTCGGTGCATCTGCATGTCATTAAAGCAAAAAAAAAATCAGTTATGGCCAAATAAACGAAAATTGACAAACGAATTATCCTCCAATGATTTATGAAACTATTTTTAAGGTTAAATTATCATAACAGGTTTACCGACGTTTACTTTTTAGGAAGCGGTGCCCAGCACTGCTTAAGTTTTTCCATTTTCTAAAGCGCCCTTGAAGGGAGAAGAAATCTTAGTTGAAGTATGAACAGGAGAAAGGTATACGAAAATGTTTGATATTTTTTACCTAAACTGAACGAACGATCAATCTTGAAATGGGCTTATTGGGATTCTTGGTCCTCTATAAGTGATTAATGGATGATTAAACCAATGTATCCCGACATAGAAAGAGTGACACAATAATGAACAGTTCTTCATTCAACAAGAGATCGAATTCTACCAATGAATCTAATCCGGGTGAAATGGGCGATATCAAACACACAGACTTCTCTAAAAGTTCAAACAATGAATTCCTGAAATTTACTCGTTGTACAATAAAGTAAATTGAGTCAAAAGACAAAGGATTAATTTGAAACCTACAAAAAAAATCACATTTTCCCCTAACCATTAACTCGCTTTTTTGACATATGCAACTAATACGTAGCATCTAGGCACCTGCCACAAACGCTAATTCAGGGGAAAAAAGAACACCGTGTGCTTTGACATCATATAACTAAGCTTCATTCTTGTGATGTTACAAAATTCATTTTGTCATACCTCTGTATGAAGTGAAATTCCGATCAAAGTCATTTGGTTCGACGTTCAAGCATTTATCATATTGATCCTCAATGACTTTCACTTAAGATGCAATAAAACAAAACGTCGTTTGGTGTCTAGAAATTCCCTGCTTCGCGCTAAGAGATCATTTACTTCCCAGAGATATCGAAGTGAGTAAGAACTGCTCGAAGAATGGAGCAAAAGCTTACAAAAGAGACTTGGTATCTGTGGTCCAAATCATCCGAATCTGTCCAAAAAAATACCTCAGTTTAACAACTTATTATAATTGTTGTTCTGAATGGAGCGATAAGCCCAGCTTTTTTACTGTATTTTGATATTGAATTTCCCCTGAGAGGAAACTGCACATAAGCCCTTGACTAAAATCAATTTGGGGTAGCTAATGCAAGAACGCTAAGCTTTGGATTTTAAGCTACAAACAACTACGATTTGCTGTCAATGAGGACATATTTATTCTATGACTTGTCAAGAGAAAATGAAAAAACGCCTATCACTCCCATTTGCAGACGTTCTAGCAATAACTTAAACATCCGGGAGCGTGCTCCACGCCCATGCTAACTGTTCCAGAAACCTTGTTTACCCACTCATGTCGTACAATATCAAACCAGGACTCAAAACACGAGCACATGATTTCGGTTCTGACCGATTTTGATCGAGTCCTTGAGGGTGAAGCGCAAGCAACAATGACCTTGTAGGTGAAAATGGCAACCCTGAGCTTATGTGGCGCAACAGGACCTACGCCGTTCGAAACTTCACGCTTTGAAATCCGAGGAGTCTATCCATTCAACAGGGACTAAAACGCTGCTTATTATTTCTTACCTTTCGGTCCACGATCTCAAGAAGAGTTGGAATATTTACCACTCTTTCTCATTTTCATCCCGGTGGGAGAGGTAGACAGTGAAGTACTGCAACCAATCCTTCCAGTCATCAATGAGGCCTTTGCATCCATCCAACCAAGGTCCAAACCGCAATCAGCATACCTTCAATCACTGATCTCTAAATTCAGCTGTTTAAGAGGGGGGGGGAGGGGGGGATGACTGTGTGTCACCCATGAGCGTCTCAGGACTGCCTTATTTAAGCTCCTGGAGAAGTACGCCTAAAGAAGACTCATGAGGAAAGCTGTGGAACAACACTTTGAGGCCTTCAAATCAGGGCTTGCTTTTGGTATACGTACGTATATCGGGTATCAGTGTTGTCGTCAACGAAGAAGGTACGCTAGTGGTAGCAGCCTTGCCAAACAGTCGAAGGCCAGAGGGAGGAAGTCCGCTGGCCTTGGCTTAGCTTTTTTGCCTCTGCTGCCTTTGGTGTAACATGAGAACCCGCGAGAGAGAAATGGAGGAAAATAGGTCTGCCAATAAAAGACTTGTTCTTCGTACCTTTACATACACTGAGCGTCGCAGACTCCTTGGACAACTCCTTCAACGGTGCCCTTGTTGAGGGAGCCATCGCAATGTTCTACATGGATGGGTTTGTCAGGTTGTAAGGCTAAAATAACAAACAGCTTTGCTCCTCCTCCAAGCCTTTGCCTTTGACAATGGAGCATAATTCTACTTCAAACGTGATCATATTGTGGACGAAAACTTCCACAATCCTGACTAATTCTTATAAGCAAGTTTCAAAAAGAGTGCCTTACTAATGAGACTGATAACGAAGGACAATGAAAGATACGATTATTGATACACTATCCCACATAACTATCAAACAATCGCCTTCGAACCAATCTTTTTCAATGAAGTGGGGTCGGTGGCAATTTTACGATGTCATTAACGGGTTTAGTCTGAAAGATGATGCTTGAGGAAAATTTGAATTAGACAAGGACTTTATCCGTTCTTTAAAATCGTGTTTTACTTTCGCACTCTTTATGTACGCTATTTTGACAAACAAATGCCAACTCAGAGGAATTAATAATCGATATTGTAATGAATATTCACCAATGGATTCAAGTTGGTGGATTGAAACAGACCATGAACATAGTACTGTTCAGGAAATGTGAAAAGCAGTATTAGCTGGATCGATTCCAATATGACTGAAGAATAATCTTATTCTTGAATATATAAGCATTGAGTGACTATTTCCAAAATGAAATGACACTTCAGTGACGTAAAACAGTTTTTTTTCGGTTTGGTTTTTCCCGGGGCTTTCTAGCAGCTACAGGGAATGCAATCCCCAGTACCATTAAAATGAAAGGATATAATTCGTCTATTTACTACCTTTCAATCTTTATATATTTGGTCTACCAACGAATTTGAGTTGGCAAACCGAGCTAGTCCTTGAATGTAGGATTGATCTGGAATGCTATCTAAAACTTTGTCCAAGTCTGACTTGAAAGATGCTACCGGATCAACAAGGCCTACGTATTCCCTACGAATATCAGAGGGAAGCAAATTAAACAATGAAGGAGCCCGAGAAAGAAGAGATATGGACTACAT
>NC_081451.1:1670537-1672550 GCF_007210705.1 Tigriopus californicus
ACCGAGCTAGTCCTTGAATGTAGGGTTGATCTGGAATGCTATCTAAAAATTTGTCCAAGTCTGACTTGAAAGATGCAACCGGATTATCAAGGCCTACATATGCCCTACGAATATTAGAGGGAGGAAAATTAAGCAATGAACGAGCCCGAGAAAGAAGAGATGTGGACTACATGGTTCGAACTAACCTGGATTCTTGAGGGCTTGAAGGTGTTTTCAAATCGCACAATAAGCCTCTACGGTCACTAGAATTGACCCTAAATCCTGGGTTGGGACAAAGCTCATGGATACTTTTGAAGACGTACAGTATCAGATACCTTTCGTACCTTCTCTGAACACTGTACAGTCCCAACTTTTCTAGTCTAGAGCTTTTCTAGAGTTCGCATCATGATGCTGTCTCTGGACTTAACCGTGCGATATATTCAACCAAACATTTGAAAAGCTTTACCCACCTTCAACTGGATATGCTCATCGAACTTTCCATTATTTTGGAGGACTATACCCAGATCTTTCATAGATGAGACCGGCTCAATATCTTTACCTCCATTATCTACGAGTGGAGTATTTAATGGAGTTGACCTGAAGGTCATTGAACGCAATTTCGTTCTGTTCAGGGCCATATTACTCTTAGTAACCCAAGAATAGATTATTTCTAGGTCCTTTGCAAGGGTAGTGGAATCTTGGCCATTCCTACCAGAAACCAACTTTGTATCGTCAGCATAAGATGAGGGACTGGCAGTAATTCTAAGCTTTTTAAGTGGGGCAATGAATATTATAAAAAGGAGGGGCCCTAAGATAGAACCCTGTGGAACACCTGACTTGACATCATGTATGTCACTAAGGAATCTCAACCTTAACAATTTACTTCCTATCATGGATGAAGCTTCTTAATCAATTGAGAACCTTGCCTTGGATCCCAATGTTATAAAGTCAATTCAACAAAAATCTACTTTATCAAAGGCCTTGGTAAAATCAAGATAGACAACATCAACTGACTCATGCCTTTCCAGTCCCTCGATGACTTGCTCTAAGTGCTCAATCAGTTGGATAACCGCGCTAAAATGTGCTTGGAACCCGTGATGGCTAGGAGGAAGGACTTCATGGACTTCAAGAATTTCAACAAGTTTGAACTTCATGATCTTCTCAAACACCTTCGCAATATTCGAAGTGAGAGAAATAGACCTTCAGTTACTGGGTTTTACTCTAAAGTACGCCGGCTTTTGAGTAATGGTCGACCCTATCTCAAGAACATGATGATCTGACAGATTACTAGGTGTCACATGGACAAACTGGATCAGATCAAGGTCATTGGAAAAGACCAAGTCGAGATCGCTATTCTCTCTAGTGGCTACACCAACGTGCTGTGAGAAATTGCGCAAGATCGCGAATTCTTCCAGCTTTTCGAACGACTGAGATGTCAATTTCGAAATGGGAATATACCCATCAGGACTAACCTCCCACTCTACAACGCTAGCCGGAAAATTAAAGTCCCCTACAAAGAAAACCTTCGAGCAAACTGCCAGGTCCAACTCATTTCCCGTGAATTGGAGAGTTGACATAAAAGAGCTTACTGAACAAGAAGGGGGTCTATACATTGTAACAATAGACAAATCAAGACCTCGAAGGTAACAAACTAAGACCTCTACTTCTCCATTCGACATTTGTACATGACTAATGTGCAAATCATTCCTAACATATAGGCATACGCCTCCATGTGGGAATATGGGATTATCAGGGCGTATTCTATCACAACGAACTAAGTTGAAACCAACTATGGTTAGTTCTTCATCTAAGACCCCTAGTCGAAGCCAGTTATCACCAATATTTCTGTTATGGAGAGGAATGAAATCTTTAAAGCTAAGCATAAATGAGCAATAAACCTATTAGGTTTTAAAGTAATTACAAATAGGTTGTATATAACCTTTCCCCAAAAGATAATTCTTTTTAGACTTGATTTTTATTTCAATCGTCTTTACATTTTCTTCCCTTGAAATGTTCTATTTTTCAATCATTATT
>NC_081451.1:1675920-1677283 GCF_007210705.1 Tigriopus californicus
GATATTATATCTTTGGGAAATTGAATTAACATATAACCGGGGCATTTTGGGGCTAAAAACGATGAAATTTGGACCACTAAATCCGATGTAATTAAGTAGCGGTGCAATAGATGATATCGTAAATTACATTCAAGAGCTAACTAAGTGTGCTTCAAATTTACATTGAATAGGTTTTTTAAAATCTTAGTTTTTATAATGTTTTTAGGTATGTAAGTTGTTTTTATATGGACTAGAATTCCATAAAACAATAAAATTAAAGTTGTTCCTTGTGACTTTTTGGGGTAGAAAAATGCCAATTTGTGTTTGGGAATTTCTCTGGAAACTTGATAGGGCTTTTTGAACACCGTGGTGAAAGAAGGGTCAGTTTCTCAAAAACATGTTTGATGCTCCAAACTTGCATCGCTGACACTGGTACCACCAAACAAAGGAACCTGCCAGAGCTTGCCTAAACGTCCCCATAACCAAAGTTCCAATGACAAAGTTTCACTTTACGTGGTTTCGAATCCAAAAAGACATTCACCAAAACGTGCCCAGAGTCGTTCTTACCTCGGAGTTCGGTACAAAAAGCCATAAAAAGGGTATTTTCCCCAAAAACTAGAGGTTTAGGTAATATCCTAGGCGGATTTAGGGCATTAAAATTTCTTTCTTCGATGTACTTATAGAGTGAAAAGTATTGGTCACCCTGGGGCTGGGGCGAATCCGGACTCGAGCCCGAGCATAGAAAACCATAACTAGAATGCTTAAGCTCAACAGGAGCTGCACCGCATGAGCGTCTTTTCAGGTCAGCTGACGCTGGTGGAAAAGGGACAAAGATATTTCGCGAAATCTCGCTTTGGGCAAGTAGAATTATTCCCATGAAATGGTCATCATTCACGTTTTCTTTCAATTTCTTTTGATTTTTACAAACATACATGAACAAAGAGCGTCAAAATAGGATAAAAATCAAAGTGTTTTTGGCATAATGCAATCAAAAAAAATGTAGTTTTGCTCTGCAAATCACATACATACGCATTTGCCCTCATTTTAGTAACACATCTCGAAAGTGTAACGAAATGTAACAATAATGCAATGCACTAATGATGCATTCAGATTTTCGTTTCAAACTCCAGGAGCAACATATTTATGTAAGTGATCATATACTAATGGATTTTCTTCGGATGTAGTCTCATAAACCTTGTTTTTGGCAGTAGAGTCATTTGAGAACAGCTCTCGTGGATGATGGTTTACTTCTTAAGGATCGTCAATGTTTCAATTGACAATGTGGTACTATCAATTCTACGTAAGACCTAGAATTTTTTTGTCACTGTTAAAGTGTAAATGTCAAATTACCAATCACAACTTTTTATTTCGTCCGGAGTTTTTC
>NC_081451.1:1677771-1679257 GCF_007210705.1 Tigriopus californicus
GGGGTTTCTACTCTGAATTTGGACGAGCCGTCAACGATTCAAATTTGCACCATAGTTGTCCTAAGTAGCTTGACTACGAATGAAACATTTTTTCCACCAGCGACAGCTGAGACGAAAAGACGCGATCGCAGCGCCCTTGATCGATCTATATATGAAGTTATCTATGAGCCCGAGTGAAATTGAGTCTGTTACTTGATTTTGCAGAAGTAGGCCGGACTCGAGTCTTTTAGAAAGGACTCGAAACCGAACTCGTCAAAGAAAATATCACTTTTTATGTTTTCTTCAAATTTCACAGGACGAGTCTTTTTGCTTTACCAAACCCCAAGTAAAAGACTCAAATACTCTGCCGGACTCAAGTCTTTTTGCTTGATCTAACCCTTCGTAAAAGACTCGAGTGTGGGCTCGGAGACTTCGACAAAAAATTGAAAAAAATCAAAGGACTCGTACGAGTCCGACTTTTGCCGGATTTGCGACAACACTAAAGAACACTGATGGAAAAGGTCGATTAGTTGATGTCCATTCCGTGCACAAATCCTCATTGTTCTTAACAATTGGTCTTAACAAGAAGTGAATTCTGCTCTGTGCAATAAGGAAATAAGGTATTTGACGAGGAAAAATTACTTCTTTCTAAAGTCAGAGCTGAATGCTTTTCCAACATTGATATTATGATCACCCTGCCATTTGAAGTACACAGAGCTACGCCTCCAAATAAGACTCAGTGATGCCAAAAATTACATGAAGCAGGTCGCAGTCATAACATCCATATGGGAGTCAATCAAGACATTCGTGTTTCTTATTTACAAGCGACTTACATCTATACTAGATCAAACTTAACTAGTGCTTTTTACCAATCTATTTCATTATGCACCTTCTATGATGTATCACCATGATGGTTATGCGCGTCGGAGTGGAAATATATACAATAAAATACCCAAAAAATGTTTATGGATTAATAAATAATTCTAGGTTCCAGAATTAGAAGCTAGTGTATTTAGGCACAATCTGAAAGTGGATGGTAGCACCTGAAAAGACAAGTATTTGTCTCTCAAAATCAAAGAAAATGAGTTTACCTGGCCTGGCGAATTCTGCTTTTGCTGGAAATAACTCATGTCAATAAAACTGTGATTTTTACCAAGCACATTATTGAAATGCCCATGCACGTTGTTTTGTAACCTTTCAAACTCAATATTTGGGTTTCTTTTGGTCTAGCAGCAAAATGAAATATCAAATTTGGCGGAAAATGAGTTTTATGACGGGTCCTAAGTTGCTTTGCCCCTAACAGTATAAGCAGTAAAATTAGATCATGGGTGAATGGTTCAATCAAGTTCAACATGAAATCTGCACACATCAATTTTCTCCCTCCATCTTTCAAACCGCTAGGAGATGCTTTGCAATTCGGAATTACTCGGAATTTACTACTGAAAGAAAGGTCAGAGAATAAAATCGCATATTTTAGAAAATTCTTGACAGAAGCTTATGAAGGCGA
>NC_081451.1:1679297-1679400 GCF_007210705.1 Tigriopus californicus
AGTTAACCCTGGAATAGAGGGGTTGATAAGAAATTTTCGTCAGAAAACAAAGACAGCAAAGGAGAAATAGCCTTGATCAAGCAACATGAAGACCATGACTGTC
>NC_081451.1:1679433-1697691 GCF_007210705.1 Tigriopus californicus
CTAAATTACAGTAGTTAACCCTGGAATAGAGGGGTTGATAAGAAATTTTCGTCAGAAAACAAAGACAGCAAAGGAGAAATAGCCTTGATCAAGCAACATGAAGACCATGACTGTCCTGTACTTCATTCTCAAAACCCATTATTCTACCCGTTACTTATGACATTTATGACAGCGTCTTCAAACTGACCTGCTCAAAGTCCATAGGGCAATCCTGGACTCACCTTATTCATCATCATCTATTGTCAGTTCGTTGTCTTTGTGCTCCCCTAAACCCTGACCTTGAGGATTGAATCCTGTTACTATTACTATTATTATTATTATTTCAAATTGTGATCGTGATTCCCTCCTCCTCCTGCCATGGAGACGTTTCCCGAGATAGGCGTGTCTGACGACCGGGGGCGTTTGATTCCGGACGAGGGTCCGGAATCGCGTGTGACCCGTTGCCGCTCATGGTGTTTCACTTACCGTTGGTGCGTGGGGATCCTTCTCGTTCTGAGCTTGATCCTCTTGGGACATGCACTGGCCATCTATTACCTGTATTTCAAATGCAATTCCGCGGACTGCATCGGCTTAAAAATGATGACCCTGAACACGTGGGGCATGCCCAAATCTTTGGGCTCACAGTTCAAAGAGGAGCGCATGCAAGCCATTGGGCACGAAATTGCCAAAGGCGAACGAGATATTTATTTATTGGAAGAGCTCTGGATGGAGCCGGATTATGAAACGATTCGCGCCAGCTTGCCGGCCGGCTACCACATGACCTTGTTTCGCCAGCTGGCTCTGTCCACGTGCGATGGGCACGCCGGTCCCGAGTTCTGCTCCGGGCTGTCGGTCATCTCACGCTTTCCTCTCCTGGAGACGGAGTTCAACTCCTACACCTACCACGGCGACCCTTTAAAGGCTTGGATTGATGGCGAGTGGCTGGCCCGCAAAGGCGTGGGGCGGGTACGGATCCAACCTTTAAAGGGCTTGAGCGTGGACTTGTTTGTGACGCACACGGCGGCCGATCCGGACCCGAGTCACGGCTATAATAACAGCTACTATCGGGTGCGACAGGTCCAAGAGCTCATGGATAACTATGTGAAAAAGGCCACGGCCGATGTGGTCCTTTTGGGGGGTGACTTCAATGCTGGACCCAACAAAACCCAAGGTAAGATGATCCATGATGGGCGGGTTGAGACTGACTTATACTTTCTAAGCTGGCCGGGCCTGAAATTACGAAATGTCCGGCTCTGCCCCGGACATTTTTAAATTTCTATCTTGATTTGTTGCCGAAAAGATAGGGGAATATTAGTCGGTAAAGAAAAAGATAATGTACTAATGAAATAGATTTAACACAAAGAATTTCCCTATGCCCTGAGGGATGACAAATCAACGTAAAACAATTGGAATAAAGAATTTCCTTTTTGTATCAGATTAGATCAAAAATGCGAGTGATAAGTGTCCTCATACAGTTATTAGTTGTCCAGTAATAAATCCGATACCAGAAACCTTTTTAAAACTTCGCGAAAACCCCGGAAATTCGGAAGACGCCCGAAAATGTCGTCCCGGGATTGCGCCGGAGCCCTGAAATCGGTGGTGATGCTCGGATTGTTGTATCTTACACTAATTAAAATTAAGTTTTATCTTCATTCAAGAACATATACATTATTTTTAAAACTTAGAGTAAAATCCGGGATGTGCCTTTTGGCCTTGACCATAATTTGTCACGACAAAGTTTACCCCCCCTACTTAGTGTGGCGACAAAATTGAGGAAGTACTAGTTTTAATCAACAACTTGACTAAAGTAAAAAAACTGTATTTGTTTACCTTTAACTTTCAGCCTAGACACATTTTTCAGTGGCATTCCAGATTAACGCTACATTCAAGGAGGAGCTCGGTCTTCCAACTCAAATACGTTGGTAGACCAAATCTCATAAAAAGATTGAAAGGGGACAAAAAGACGAACTGTAACCTTTCATTTTAATGGTACTGGGGATTACATTCCCTGGGCGGTTAGAAAAGCCCGTTCAAAAACAAACCAAAAAAAAAAGGTAACGAAATCATTACTGACAAAATGTGTATGAACCTACTCGGTGGCGCTGATTCGCTTCTTGGCTCTAACACGAACTAGTTACTACTTTTTGATCGAAATTTCGTCCAATTTTCTTATGGCTCTAGATAATATGTTTTGGAACAAAAACTTGCATGCGAAAAGTATTTTGCCTATCCAGAAATTTTTAATAATTTGATTTTTTTGATGAATTTAATTTTCATGGTAAAATAACTTCCCGATGCCAACTGAATGATTGATCTCACTTTTTATTTACATGTCCCATTTTTTGGTTTAGTAAACATTATTCTGCCTAAACTATTTTGAAAAAAAAACCATTCAGGGTCTTCTCAGATCAACTAATACCAACTTGTAAGTGTATTATTGCTCCAGAACAAATTCTTGATATGCTTTTTGTCAGTCACACATGGCAATTTTGACGTTGAAAGACATCGGTTACAAAATCCGTAAACTTTTAAAGGAGTTGGAAATTTAATGAAACTCCTGGAAATTTGCTGGCAAAAACAAAGGGGCGTTTACTTGCAAAGGACTAAAACCATTTCATGTGCTCCTTATTTTACAGGTGAGCCGTATGGCATCATCCGCGGCTATATGAAGAACAGCATTGAGGAGTTCTTTTACAAACTGTTGACTTGGCTGAACCCTCAATACGCTACGTATGGCAACACAAAGAACACCTTCTCCAATACGTTTTTGCCCATCATATACGACTACATCTTTTACCATGCTCGTGACGAGAGTGCCGTGAACGTGTGGACCAATCTGTACGAGATGCCTTTCTTCAAGTTCTTTCTGCAAAAGGATCATGCCATCAGCTTCTCGGACCATGAAGCCGTTGAAGCCACCGTTTATGTGCAAAAGTTGCGCTGACATAGCTCAGATCCATTGGCTTCAGGTTTCGATGGGTTGATTTTGACTAGGTTTGGTGATGTCAATGGCGAAGTTGGTTGCGTGGGACTCGCGAAACCTAATCCAGAATTGCCAACGGCCTTGCTTGTGTCTATTCTTGTCAGGCATCTCTGATTCATTCCATATTCGCTGATCCCAATCAGCATTGTTATGGATCCCTCATTCAATTAACGCTGTCTCAGATATGGTCCACTATTCTACATTAACTTGACTTTGGTCACACATACACTAATGAACTCAACTGCTCGTGATATTATCGAATAAATGAATTACTGTACTGGAAATGGATAAATTGAATTAGATAAGCAAGGAGATCATTGTAGTGTTCTCTCGTCAATATGTATTCGCCCAAAGATGTACAGTAGTGATCAGTTAACTGCCACAATGTCAAAGAAGAAACATCGAGCTTGCATTGGAATATTGTGGTACTTGTCTGGTCTTGTCCAAGATCATCATTTCTATTTCTTCTAGGAAGGTGGCCATTCCCGGAGGATCAAAGGCCAAGATTAAAAAAATCTGGGCCAAGTTCCTAGACAATCCACATATCATTTGATCTTGCTATGGAGCACTTGAGATAATTTTTTAAGTACGTGAAGAGAACAGGGAGAGGGAACCCCTTAACAATGGTGGGCGAGATACATTCCAAGATTATGACTTTAAATGCTACGCCGACCTCGTAACCACTACCGGAATATAACCCCAAAACCTATCGAGTAAGATGGTTCCAATTATTGTTCAGCATTTGAACAGTATCTGAAAACGGTGCAAAATTTATATGGTCTTCTCTCATAATAAAAGCTTTTTTTCGGAGTCCGCATACTAATATTGTGGCTCTTGAAATTGAAAGGTTCACAACAATAAAAAAGAGGGATTTCTTTCAAGTTTGACCACCCTCCTTCTAGCTGTTCACAAGAGCATTCAATTTTTGCTCGAATGGTATGCCAATTGTTCTAAAGAAAACAATTTGAAACAAATTTGTTCTTATATTTATTGGCAAATAGAAGAATTGACAAAAAAATCCGGAAAAATAGTAGGTCTGAAATCAATGAAGTAACGTAAATATAGTTTTCGAGATCAATAAGTTCAATTTTCCGTCTAGCTTATTTATCACTACCAAATTTTACCAAATACTAAATAACTGAAAACACTTTGAAACAAATTTGTTCTTATATTTATTGGCAAATAGAAGAATTGACAAAAAAATCCGGAAAAATAGTAGGTCTGAAATCAATGAAGTAACGTAAATATAGTTTTCGAGATCAATAAGTTCAATTTTCCGTCTAGCTTATTTATCACTACCAAATTTTACCAAATACTAAATAACTGAAAACACTTTGAAACAAATTTGTTCTTATATTTATTGGCAAATAGAAGAATTGACAAAAAAATCCGGAAAACAATAGGTCTGAAATCAATGAAGTAACGTAAATATAGTATTCGAGATCAATAAGTTCAATTTTCTGTCTAGCTTATTTATCACTACCAAATTTTACCAAATACTAAATAACTGAAAACACTTTGAAACAAATTTGTTCATATGTGTATTGGCAAATAGAAGAATTGACAAAAAAATCCGGAAAACAAATAGGTCTGAAATCAATGAAGTAACGTAAATATAGTTTTCGAGATCAATAAGTTCAATTTTCCGTCTAGCTTATTTACCACTACCAAATTTTACCAAATACTAAATAACTGCTGTTATGCCAGAACCACACCAAAAACGACATTGATGAAAAGGAGAGGACCCAAAATTGATCCCTAAGGGAACACCCGACTTGACGTCATCCATGTCACTAAGGGATCCCTCAACCTTAACCATTTTACTTCCTATCCTGAATGAAGCTTCTCATCCAATTGAGAACCTTGTCTTGGATCCCAATGTCATGAAGTCTATTTAACAAAAGGCCATGATCTACTTTATCAAAGGCCTTGGCCAAATCAAGATAAACAACATCAACTGACTCGTATCTTTCCAGTTCCACAACGACCTGCTCTAAATGCTCAAACGGTTGGGTAACCGTGCTAAAATGTGTTTGGAACCCATGCTGGCTAGGAGGAAGGACTTCATGGATATCAAGAAACTCAACAAGTTCCAACTTAATGATCTTCTCAAACACCTTTGCAATATGCGAAGTGAGAGAAATCGCCCAGTTCGGACATTGAAGCAGAAGAGGAAGACGACGTCATCGTAAGATTTTGGAAGTTACCTGCTCTTTTTAGGCTTCTTAGCTCTTTAATAGGGGATTAGATTAGATTAGAAAAAAGTCCTCTTTGACTTATTTTTCCTCTTTCAGAACTTAAAATACAAAATGGCAACACTGACTTTCTGGATGCTCACAATGTATGTGCTTATGTACTCGGTTTAGAAACTTCGTGTAACGTCCTTACTATAATTACTGGGGAGCAACTAATCTCCTCCTTTGAAAATATCGGAACAACATGAGCTAGCTTCTGAGAGGATTGAAACTTGCCCTGGTCCAATATGCAACATATCAAGTACGATGCAATTCTTTTGTTTTACAGCCGGGAGTTATGGCGGAAGTTTCGAACTAGTCTTCATTCTATATTTTGAACTCAACTGGTAAGGATACTTTCAAATCTGTGTGTTTTTCGAGCGACGTGAATTATTATTGCCATCCTGAACAGTATATTTAAATTGTGTGGGGAATGAATCATTCACTCCATGATGTAGTTCACTGTCATGATGTCGAAGTATCGACCTCGCATTCGTTTATTTCGGCCATGTGGTACCCTGAAAGGAGATGAAAGACGTTCAATAAAGTTCAATGTAAAGCTTATGAGGTAGTCTACCTGGTCTTTTCGAAGAGCACCATTTCTCCTTCTTCTAAATACACGTCCATACGGCTACCGTCTGAATCATGGAGGATCAACGGCCAAGGTTCATCCAGATCTTGTCCAAGTTGCATTACAATTCCCATATCATATACTCCTGAAATTTAGCATTTGATATCACCGCAGATTTTTACAGTGATGGGATCAAACACGTACATATTCACAGGAGGTCACCGCTGGGGTTGTCAATTTACATTTTCAATGGGATATGAATTCACTAGTGGCATATGGGAAAAACAGTTCATTAGCCTCATAATGAAACCTTGGTTTTTTTTCTATCAAACCAGGGTTGCGTCTTTGCCCAAACCTAGCTTTTCACGTTATAATGAAAAAGCGCTTGTACTTTCCAAGATTTCTCGCAACCTTGATCCCATCACTATTTTTTTAATAACCTCATAAAAATGACAAAGCATGTTTATTAATCGGTTTTAACGCCAAAATGTCCCGATTTTATCTGAACTAAGCCCTAACAATGAATAACGATTTTTAAAGTCACAAAAGTGAAAGATTATATTTCTTTCTCTGTCATGATTTCAAAGAAGCTTAAAATGTTGTTTACCATTACTTATATCTAGTTCGCTGAACATGTACTTTTTGAAAATATATTATGGAGCCATCCAAAGTACAACTAGCCAAACAATCATTAAAGTTTTCAATATAATCAATGGATATAATATTTATTCAGTCTTCAGAAAAAGACTAAATAAAAAACATTGCCTGTCGTGACTATCTTTTCAGAATTAATGAGAATGTATAACTAAGTTCTGCTTTCCAGTTTGCTACCTATGGTTTGATCCCGGACTAATCAAGTCNTCACCGCTGGGGTTGTCAATTTACATTTTCAATGGGATATGAATTCACTAGTGGCATATGGGAAAAACAGTTCATTAGCCTCATAATGAAACCTTGGTTTTTTTTTCTATCAAACCAGGGTTGCGTCTTTGCCCAAACCTAGCTTTTCACGTTGTAATGAAAAAGCGCTTGTACTTTCCAAGATTTCTCGCAACCTTGATCCCATCACTATTTTTTTAATAACCTCACAAAAATGACAAAGCATGTTTATTAATCGGTTTTTAACGCCAAAATGTCCCAATTTTATCTGAACTAAGCCCTAACAATGAATAACGATTTTTAAAGTCACAAAAGTGAAAGATTATTTTTCTTTCTCTTGCATGATTTCAAAGTAGCTTAAAATGTTGTTTACCATTACTTATATCTAGTTCTCTAAACATGATGTTTTTGAAAATATATTATCGATCCATCCAAAGTACAACTAGCCAAACAATCATTAAAGTTTTCAATATAATCAATGGATATAATTTTTATTCAGTCTTCAGAAAAAGACTAAATCAAAAACATTGCCTGTCGTGATTATCTTTTCAGAATTAATGAGAATGTATACCTAAGTTCTGCTTTCCAGTTTGCTACCTACGGTTTGATCCCGGACTAGTCAAGTCCAGGCTTCTTTGTAGCAATTAAACTACAACATGAGTGCCTGCTTGGCCATCTTCACTGGGCGAACTTGTTTTTTAATTCCGAGGGTGAGGCAAAAATCGATGATGGTTGTGATAACAGGTGTCCCAATTGTGGGTTATTTCCATTCCATCATCAGATTGTACTGTAGACCAAATGAGAGAACTGCCATCTGTGTCCTTGGCAAACAAACAAAACGACGCGAAGTGTACTTTTGAAATTTGCAGAGCATATTCTAAAAAAAATACACTTTTAGCGTGGTTTAAGTTTTATAACGTGTTCAGTGTTTTTGAGATTGTGACAAAACAATGATATTTTTGTGATATTGAAAATAATCCGCACTTTTTGTAGGGGTATTTTCAAATTAAAACTTATAAGAAAACTCATTAAATCCCATGCAGCTCGGTAAAGATTAAATATAACACATCCTAACTTTTCAACCACGTATGCTCCCTAATTTCACCAAATAGGTTTGATAATCTGTTGTCGATAACATGTTTTGAGGCATGACAGTTTTTAATCTGAGCTATAATTTATTGAGCATTGTAGTCAAGGTCGTATTTTTACAATTTTGAAGCCAATATTCTTTTTCTTGGTTTTGGGGGCGATAACCAAAAATCTTTGAACACTATGTTCCAGAAATGTCGTGCTTTTTGTGCCAAAATCGTGGCATCAAACGTCGAACCTCTAATAACTCATTCAAACATTTATACCAGGGACAATGAAGCTATGGGAGAGCTATCATATAGGTAGAGGCTTGGAAGGTTGGGACTGTACAGTATTCAGAGAAGGTACGAAGAGCATCTGATATTTTGAGTTTTCAAAAGCATTCATGAGCTTTGTCCCAACCCAGGATTGTCGTGACCGTAGAGGTTTAACGTTCGTTTTGAGAGCACCTTCAAGCCGCTGAGAATCCAGACTAGTTAAAACAATGAAGTCCAACTCTCTTTTTTCTCGGGCTCCTTCATTGTTCAATTTGCTTCCCTCAAATATTCGTAGGTGTGTGTGCCGGGACCTTGTGCCCGGAACAAACCCACGTCAACCTTAGACCCTTCAGCGATGGCTTCGATTTTCATGGATTTTATTATTCGATATACCTCTTTTTTGAACAATAACAGCAAAGTAGAGCTGTAGCTCTTCCCGCCTTCTCGAATGAAACATTTAAGCATAACTGGTAGACACAAAGAACCGATACGAGCGCCGCAACGCGCGGCAAAATTCAAACAATTACATGGTGGCGAAATTAGGCCACCAACATCTGGCTCCCTCCAGACAACGACTGGGGTCTGGCACACGCGATCATCCAATTCGGGCCCCATCCTCCTAATTTTCCGACCCCAAACGCAGAATATCCTTGGCTCCCACGTCGGGGACTTCACCACTCTTCAATTCGGACACAGGCAGGAGCAAAACTAACTTGTTGGACGGACGATGGTAAATGGGTTGGTCTTCCTGTGGAGGCTTGTTTCGATCTGTATTGCGATCTCCCACTCTGGCTCGCACACTACGCACCACGCCTTCCCCGTCTGGGAATGTGTCTTCCACTATAGCCATCCGCCAATCATTCCGCATTGGGTTGTCTTCTTTGATCAGAACAATATCTCCTTTCGCTAGGTTCCTTCTCTCGCTCAACCACTTGGCTCGTGGCTGAAGCGACTCCAAATACTCATGCCGAAAACGAGTCCAAAATTGTTCGGCCAGATACTGCGTTCGCCTCCACTGTCTCCGGCAGTAGACATCGTTCTTGACGAAGGTGCCAGGGGGAGGAAGCGAGACCTTGGATTTTTGGGTGAGAATTATGGCTGGGGAAAGGGGTAACGGACTTTTGGGATCGCTAAGACAATCCACGGTGAGTGGGCGTGAGTTGACGATACTTTCCACTTCGCACATGAGGGTATGGAAAGTCTCATCGTTCAGAACATGGCCGTGATCCCGCATTAGAGACGAAAGGATGGTGCGTATCGATCTAATTTGGCGCTCCCATACCCCGCCAAAGTTAGAAGCGGCAGGTGGGTTTCGCCTTTGACCTTCGTAGTCGGCACCACGCTCATGCAGGAAGGTCGCTAATTTCCCTTTGTCCATTTCCTCTAAGGCCTCCTTTAATTCCCGCTCGGCACCCACGAAATTCAAACCGTTATCGGACCGTAATAAGCGGATAGGTCCACGCCGAGAAATCATTCGCCTCAAACAGGCAATGAACGAAGAGGTGTCCATTGTTTGAGCCACTTCGATGTGGATGGCTCGGGATCCTAAGCACGAGAAGATGACACCATACCTCTTCTCGTCTTTGCGCTTATTTCTGATTAGGAATGGGCCAAAGAAATCGGCTCCGACGAAGGTGAATGGGGGCGCAACTTGTAGGCGGTCCAACGGCAGGTCAGCCATAAGCGGTTGCTCAGAGCGGCCGCGCAAGTATTTGCATCTTACACAGCGGGAAATAAGACCTCGCACCACAGAGTTTATTCCAATGACCCAAAAACCACTTTGACGCACAGAGTTTATTGTCGTTCCACGCCCACCGTGGGCCACTTCTTGATGGTGGGCCATCACAACTAATTCTGTCAGCCGACTCTTCTTTGGGAGGATTCTTGGATTGACATCTTCATCCACAAGCTTGTTCAATCGGCCTCCAACTCGGAGCACCCCGCTCTCATCTAGGAAAGGGGACGACTTGGACAATGGACTAGTCTTTGTAACAAACACTCGTCTTCTCCCATTAGTCGGCAGTTCAGCCCCCGACTTACATTCTGGGAAACTGTGTGCTTGTTCCCATTGCACCAGGATCCTCTCGGCTCGTTCAAGGAGCTCGATTTTCCTTGACGGATCCGGTCTTTGTTTCTTCTTTAAGAAGTCAACAAACTCAATCCAAACACACAGTGACCTCTTCAATCGATTCCATGAGGAGTGACGGTCTAGTAATAGTTGAATGAGGCCACTCCCTTGTACCATGATGGCTAGTACAACTTTTGTCCTTTTCACTTCTGGATCCCCCTCCACAATTCGATACACATGGCTGGGTGGGGATTTCCACGGAGTGTCCTGCTTCCACAAGAAACTAGGACCACAAAACCATCGATGACGACAGTCGACATCTTGACAATTTAGCCCGCGAGACGCATCGTCAGCCGGGTTCTCAGACGACTCAATATATCGCCACGAGTCTGAGGTGGTGAGCTCTCTGATTTTGCCAACTCTATTGGCCACAAAAAGATGGAAGCGCTTCTCTTCATTTGAAAATTAACCAAGGACCACCATACTGTCTGTCCAATAAAAACACTTCAAACCGTCTAAACCCAATTCACTCTTAATTTGGCCGGCCAAAGTAGCCGACAACACGGCTCCAACCAGCTCTAGGCGCGGAATAGTTGTGGCCTGGCGAGGCGCAACTCGGGACTTTCCAGCAACAAAGCTCACTTGTACTCGCCCGTCTTCGTCCTCAAGTCGCAAAAATATGACGGCACCATAACCAACACTGGAGCCGTCCGAAAAACAATGGAGCTCCCGGGCCCGCACCTTTCCAAACCCGGGGGGTCCAAAGGACCGTGGAACACTGAGTTTGACAAGGTTGGTAAGATCATTAGTCCAAAGCTTCCAAGCATCACAAACACCGTCAGGTAAAACTTCGTCCCATCCGATTTTGGCAGAGCAAGCTTCTTGAAGGATTAGCCTGCCTTTGAGAAGAACGGCCGCGGCCATCCCGATGGGGTCATATATACTCGCTATCACCGAGAGAATGGTTCGACGTGTCACGTTGGAAGACGATATTGACACCGAGAACCCCAAAGTGTCATTTTGCACATTCCATAAAACGCCCAGTGCTCGTTCAACGGGCAATTCGTCCGAATCTAGCTTCACTTGATGAAGAGTTGGATTCCGATTGCCTTCTGGTACAGAGTTGAGAAAATCACGCGAGTTGGATACGAACTTCGTCAACTCGAATCCACCTTTGAGACACAACCTGGAGACGTCTCTGGCGATCCTGATTGCCTCCTCGACTGACTGAACGCTTTTCAGACAGTCATCGACATAAAAATTGCGATGGATTGTTTTAACAGCTTCCGGTGCAAAGCTTGAACCATGCTCAATGGCAGTCCGCTTTAAGGCGTAATTGGAACAGCCGGGCGAACTTCGACCTCCAAAGAGATGTCTAGTCATCTCAAACTCCACCATCCGTCCATCCACGTCATTGTCTTCGAACCACCAAAAACGAAGGTAATTCATATCCTCTTCAGGGACCATGACTTGGTAAAACATTTTTCGTATGTCAGCCATGAAGGCCACTGGCCCCAAACGGAAACGATGAAGGACGCCCACCAACTGATTTGTCATGTCGGGCCCCGTTAACAAGCCGTCGTTGATAGCAACTCCACCCACTTTGTTGGCACAATTGAACACGACTCTGAATTTCTTCTTTTGAGGGTGGTAGACACCGTGATGAGGTATGTAGTGGTTACTTCTTTCCTGGGTCAACAACAATTTCTTCTTGCTGATTTGGCGTGCGTACCCGTTTTCGAGGAGATCGTTCATAAATTTGAAATAATCGTTTCCAAGGGTCGAGTCGCGCCCGAACCTTCTTTTCAAGGACACGAGTCGATTCTTGGCGATTTCGCGACTAGGTTCCATAACGAAGGGACGATTCTTGAACGGCAACGGGACCTCATAACGACCATCCACATATCTAGTCCCGTTCTTCACGATCTCCAAGAACTTCAAGTCGTCCATTGAAAGCTTGTCGGCCACTAGATTCAACAAACTTGCTGGGTGAGTGGGAGTGCTAAAATCAATATCAGCAAGACCAGCTAACATCTCAGATACTCCCAAGTCCTTCAGAACCTCCCTGCCCACGATATTGGAGGGGATAGCTATGGTTCGGCTGCAGCTAATTTGACTCACGGGCTGCCCTTCTTTTAACGGGCCCATGATTGACCAGCCCAAACGAGTTCTGACGGCATAGGGGGCTTGAGGGTTCGTTTCATCGCCCATCTTGACCTCGAGCGGCCGGAGGGCCAAAGGATTGTCCACGCCAATCAACAGCAGCACAGGAAGATTCACGTTTAAACTCGCAATGTCTTGAGAAATGGGATCAAACGCCTTCCATTTCTTGATCAGATTTGGCGTCGCCACTTCACTCAGCTTCAGAGGAATGGCTTCACGAGCATACGCGGTTCCAAGTCTCAAACTTCCTTTCCCATCTGGTGTTTGTACCGTCAAACCAGATATCACTTCGGTATCTGTTGTGTTCTCTCCATTGATGGTTTCCACCCTCAGCTTCGTTTTGGGTCCAGAAAGACCCAGTTCGCTCAACAATCTTGTGGCGACAAAGGTTCCAGAGCTAAGGGTATCCAATAAGGCTAGGCCTTCAACCATCTTTCCCGGACGTTTTTCATGCTTGATGCAGACTCTCACCACGCTCATGGCAACAACCTCATTTCCGATATCCATAGCATGGGAAGTCACTTCGGATCCTTCTGGAGGTGGCAGATCCACGTTCTTATGCAAGGTAGTTGGGTGCATGCCTCCACATTTGGTGCACTTCTTTCTCTCTAGGCAACGACGCGAAATGTGACCTCTTTTTAGGCACCCAAAACACGCCCCTGTTCTTTGTACCACGTCTTTCCTCTCCTCCAAGGTTTGAGCGTTGAAAGCCCGACATTCTTCGACGCCGTGGTCATGTCCACAATTCAAACACCCGTCTCTTGATTTCGGTCGGCGTTCCGCCAAGGTTACGAATGCAGAAACCTTTCTATTTGACCGAAACGGTCCCACCTTTGATTCTGAGGCTTGGTCCACGTTGGGCTTAAAAGGGGCCGACGAAGCTACTGACTTCAAGGCTTCCTCTCCATAGGCTGGGTCTTGGGCTCTCTCCAGCAATTCTTCAACTACACCGATTAGGTCTCGAAAGGGGCCTTGTTCACTCGACTCACGCCTGCTCTTGATCACGACGCTCCTAAAGGCGTTACGACCACTGTACGAGAGTTTCTTCACCAAAACTTGAATCACTCGATGCGAGTCCAACTCGAACCGATCAACCACGGAGGAAGCATGCAAGAGAGCATGATGAAAATCCCGATAAGACTTGACACAATTATCCTTCAGGGTGGGCCAATGCATTAAACCATCAATCACTTTGGTGGCCACCATTACTTCGTTTCCATACGCTTTCTTCAGTAAGCGCTTTGCTTCTTCATAACACTTTCCGTCGCCTAGGAAAGCACAGCCACGAATGAGACTCTTTGGATCCCCGTCCACCACTTCCATAAGACGACTCAACCTTGATCTTTGATCCTCAAGATTGCGTTCAATGACGTCTTCTACTTGCTTCCAGAAATGATGGAAGCTCAAAGGATCACCACGGTACACATCGATCTTTGAGCTGAATGCCGTTTGACGCTTCATCATTTCGATCATCATGAACGCCTCGCTCTTCTGGGGAATTGCAGGTGCTGGCACGGAAAATGAAACCGCATCCGGATTCAGACAATGTGCCGTCCGATCCAAGGGTACATTTCTGACCGGTGAAAAAGAGCGCGCTCCAACCATGCCCTGATTGGCTTTGGGAAGGGCTTGGATTACGGGGCTACATCGATCTTCTTCACCCAACAATTCAGCAGCCTCAGCCTCTAATCCTTCAATTTCGCACTGGCGTTCTAGCTTTTGCAGTTGCTCGTTCATGGACAGCTTCTTGGCCGCGGCCTGGGCCGCTTCGTTGGCCATCGCCAGTTTCACTCTAGCGATCTCATCCGCCCGTGCATCTTCAGCCTTCTTCTTGGCCAAACTCATCCGTATCTCAAGTCGTCGTTGACTTGAGGCTGACGATCGAATGGACTGCTTGGAGCACAAACTGCCCGCCTCGCTCCTCCTTTCTTCCAAATTGAGGGCGTAGTCCTGGGCCAAGTTCAACCATTTCGACGATTCTTCATCCACCGCTTCTTTCATGGATGACAGCTCCTTAATTTCCACTTCGTCCGATACAACGACACATTCTTGACTCAGTCTTCGCACCTCCGAGAGAAGCTCCATGTGGGCAGACATCGCAGCCGTCAATTGAGACAACGAAACTGCTCCACTCATGAACTCTTCTGCCCATAGAGATACATGGCTCCTGAGCGCCTTGACGGCTCGTTCCAATTCGGGTTTGATCAATGACCTCCGGTATCCCTTGCCGGCCATGGTCATGGTCCGAGTTCTTTCCCTTGATTCGTCTACAAGATCCATCGCTTCCATTCTTGCATCTTTGGGGGTCCCCACGTGCTCGTCACTCGATTTGTCACCGCGTTCCATTTTTCGATCCAATTTCCGGGACGGGAAAGGGTTAAGCTCTACTAATGTGTGTGCCGGGACCTTGTGCCCGGAACAAACCCACGTCAACCTTAGACCCTTCAGCGATGGCTTCGATTTTCATGGATTTTATTATTCGATATACCTCTTTTTTGAACAATAACAGCAACGTAGAGCTGTAGCTCTTCCCGCCTTCTCGAATGAAACCTTTAAGCATAACTGGTAGACACAAAGAACCGATACGAGCGCCGCAACGCGCGGCAAAATTCAAACAATTACATGGTGGCGAAATTAGGCCACCAACAGTAGGTAATCCCGTATTCAAGGGCTAGCCGGATTCACCAATTGTAATTTGTTGGTGGATCAGTTATTATATGAATATAAAGTTCAGTAAAATAAATACCCGCAAGTGAATCTGATGACAATTGCGTAATGTACCAATTGAAAACTCTCAAAAGTGAAAAAAGTTTTCATTTGACTGTACTTTTCTTTCATTACTTTCTTTGGTCTTTAAATCCTGCAAAGAAATCAGTTTATTGATGAGCTTTGAACCGCGTGTTTTCTACGGCGCAGTAACTTGTAGAAATCCAGAGCAAAACCGAAGGAAGCCAATGACATATGGCTCCATTTGGAATTAAGAAACGAAACCAACTGACATCTGGCCTAGGAATCATACTTACCCGTGTTGTCAATGTGAGTGGACAAAAAACTGTCGTTGAGATATCGTCGCATGCCAGACACCAAAGCCGGGGTGAGGTTTTTGCCTGTCAATCTCTCCAATTCTGGTTCCAGCATCAGGGCGATCATGGCCCGATCTTCCACGGAGAGGTGATGAATGTTCATTTTGGTGATCTCTTTGATTTGGCATTCCTCGTCGTCAGTGTAATTGATTTCCAAGCAATCAAAAGTTCCGTGGGTACAATTCTCTATAAACATGATGGATGGGTCTTGTAAAAAGAAGGGTTCTAATTTCTATCATTTTTTGAGAACGGGTTTGAAATTTACGATGATATTTTGTCATTCTCGAAAAAGCTGCTAGAGGTGTGAAGTGTTCAAAGTTAATGATTAAGCTTTAAAAGAGACTCAGGCACTAAGAACGAATATATTTTACTACGATTTTGCGCTAACATTTGGCACTCCGGCACCGTTTAGCATTTTCTGATTGAAGGCATTATAAAATTCTTACTTTTCTCACTCTCAGACAACATTGCATCTTTTGAACTGGTTTTCCAATGAACACGGTACTTGCTGATGTTAGATCGGGGTGAAAGTAAGTTCCTGTTTTCAGGTTTGCCATTCAGACACATCTTGATGGCAGATTATGCCAGATCATTGAGGTATTATTAGCACACTTGGTCAAAAGTAGCGAATCAATGACTAATCAAGTTGAATTATTAACTATATAAAGTAAATAAGCATTCACTTTTTCGTTGACAAAGCCAACCAATACCTATCACCAAATGTCATGGAATCACAGAGGCACAAGATTTCATTTTTTTGCATTGATCTGATCTTGAGTGGGGGAAGTTATTGAGTGGACCAAAAATGTTCATTTACTTGGGACCATCAACATTATTAATACACTTAACCTGTTTTCCAATGGAAATGACTGTTTCCATATGGATTGTTCCTAACTTTTAAGATTAAGCTATATGGTGAACTAATTACCTCTAACAGGGATGTTTTCATTAAACTCATCATGGTATCCCTTGACAATGGCATATATTTGGGGCGGTACTTTAGCCTTTTGGGGACGGAATGCACTGTTCTTGTGTATTGCTCCAGTCATGTTCTTGGTCCAAGCATTGAAAGAGCTGGTCAACAGAGTGTACCTGGAGTGAAATGTTTGATGTCGGCTTGGATCACAGATGTTGTGCTCAAATCCAAAATAGTCCTTGATCACATTGTTTGTGCCACCAATTTGATGGAATAGATTCCTGTATGTGGGTTCCACTTTGTCTTGATGGATGTCCCAATACTCTTTGCAACTCTGTCGACATTTCAAAACTGTCTGGATGGCCAGCTGAGGTTCGAATTGAGTAACGCCCTCTGGCGTTTGATAGAGCCCCAAACATGCCCCATTGGCCACCAACTTAGGGCAGTACAACTCCTCGTCACCACAATAAAACGATGAAGGGAAAAGTTCCTGGGATGGGTATGCACTATTTACACTTAAAAGCAATAAAATAACTATTTGAAGAGAAGAGGATCGTGTCTCCATGACTGGTCTGTTTGACCACGGACTCTGTAATGCTGTCTGTATTCGTTTGCTGCCGATGAAAATCAGGTTATTCACCTGAGATTTCTCCGAACTGAAACCAAGAGTGTCCGACCCTGTTACCAGAGCAGCAGCACTCGCAATCATTCCCCAAGCGAGGAAGGATCAGGTTTGAGGCAGATTTCCTTCCATCCTGGTTCGAGGGAAACAATGCAAGTGGCTCAAATTCTAGATCTGAATTATTGAAAGCCCAACAATTGACTTGTCGATGTATAATCACTGCAGAAAGTCAAGGAGTAAGACAGTGATAAGTGAAGTTAATGTAACAAACTCTCACAATTTTAAATTAGCCATCGTTAATTTCCGAGTCAATTTCTTTGTTGCACTTTGTTCATATTATTCAAAAAAGCTTGGGTCAATTTCTTGGCAAAATGTTAAGATAATGGTTTTTAATTGCATAACGAAGGCTTAGTTTTCTACCCATTGACGAGATTTGAAAAATTGACGCAGAAATTCTTCACTTGTCTTGTACATTTGGAATTTTTGCATTTTTCACGGTTTCAAGTCTCAAATTCCAGCTTTTTTCTTACATATTCCCATTTTCCAGATTATTGATTCAAAATATTCAAGCACATGGCTTGCTCGATTTTCTTTTGGCAAATTAGACCCATCCAATTTTCTTTTCTTCTGTTTTTCTTGATAATTTTACATTTGATCAACCATTTAAGATGCAACTAATTGAGCCATCAAAACCAATTTGCTGCCAAAAAAAATTAGCTCTCGTTTTCCACTAAAGATCAGATCAGAGTGGAAGATTCTGTTCTTAAAAACAGTTTCTGCGTTTCACTGCAGGTCCGTGATTTATCAAAAGAGATGGTTTTCCAAATTCCATTCAATTAAGCCCTTCCACAATCTATTAGTTGAATGGAAGCCTTTTCAAGGAACTAAATGTAACTTTCTTCCATGCTCATTTACAGTTGTGCTTGCATTTGCTGTCTTCCTTGTCGTATTTTTACGGCGTATTTCAATCATCTTAAATTCAACTAGCTCAAAAAATCAGTGTGATGATTCTTTGTTGTCCCTTTGTTGATTATTCACATGTATACAAGAAAGTAAAAAATACAGCTAAAACATACTAAATATTCAAGACAGAAACAAAGACAAAAAGAGAGTTAACAACCAGCTGCAAGATTCAATCTCATTTATTTTTGCAACACCTTTCCCAATTATCGAATGTTTCATGAAGACGAAGAAACACGTTAACGCCAACGACAGAAACTGAGGGTCTTTTCAAATCCCTAAATGTTTTGAAAATCAAGGACCTAGCTAAACAAAATCAGATGAGGTTTCTCTTTTGCTGCATGAAAGGAACCGTCCCCAGTGAAGTCAACCTCTACACTTTCAAAGTACGAAGAGGCGGTGATATATATTTTAGCTCACCTTTAGTCAAATCATCATGGCTTCAAAACCTCCC
>NC_081451.1:1700579-1712045 GCF_007210705.1 Tigriopus californicus
ATCGACCCACGCTTCTTGAAGGGCTGCCTTAACGGTGGTTGATACTGTGTGAAGTGTTGCCTAAGCCTTGGTCTCATTTGATAAACGTCCTTGTTTTGGTGGTCTTTGCAAGTCTCGTCCCAAAGGTGTGAGCTTGGTCTTGCATGAAACAAAATGCATCCTCTCCATGTGGCTTATTTAGCCATGGAATCACTTTTTTCTTGAGAATTATTGCAAAATGGCCTGATAAGCCTCTCTATTGGGATGGTTGGAAGTTCCTAAGCCAATATACGGTTTCAAAAAGCACAAAATGGCATTTAGGCGCTCTAATGGTCGGACTCATTACTGTTTTAATTTCATCAATCAAAATCAATGGGCCGATTTATAGTTTTTCGCAAAGAAGTAGGTTTTTTTCAAATAATTTCATGTTTTGACTGAGACACTTTTCTTCCCGGATATTTTGTTGAAATGCCACTTTTGCTAGTATTAATGTCGACAATTCAATATTTTGATGACTAGCCACAAAAACTAGTTCATGCGGGTTGGCTGGGCATGTTGTCTTCGATTTTACTCCATGGAATAATGTCAGTTGTTCATGAACGCGTTCACTTGACAAGCCCTATTAGAGGTGAGTTGTTGGATCAAAAAAACAGAACACTTCTATTTAAAAACTTTTGCCAATTTCTTCACTTTATTTCGCTATTTTGATCACACATAAGTGACATCTCATAACATAAAACATCACTTTCGAACACGCCCTCCACTTATTCATTTAGAAACAGGAAAAACATTTTGTTTTGTCGTTGAGTGTAAATTCCAGACGTTTGCCAAAATTAAGTTGTCTTGCAGTAGCGACTCTTTAACTCAGGTCTCATAGCTTTGCTGCTCAATGTTGTACAGTTTTGAATGCGAATACTTGTCTGCGCACAAGTTCACCTTACAAGAAGAGTATCTTTTGTGAAAAAAGTAGTTATTACAAACGGCTGGAATTTCCACTCAACGCCAAAACAAAATGTTTTTTCTGTCTCTACTTATTATCAATCTGGGCTATGTTTGTGAAGCTGGTAAAATCAAGCAAACCATGGTTCGTTGTATTGACTAACTAGTATAGTGCCATGTATAAGAAGAGTACGACGGTGAGGTCAACGCACCGTTGCGGTTGAATTTTGAACCTTCAATTCCATTCCAAAACAATGAGTCTGCATGGGTCCCAGATTCAAACCAAACACATGTTTGTAAATGTTTGCGCCTTAAGGGTTAGTTCTAAGGCTTAACTTACTCTTGAGGCATCATTAACTGCAATCACGGAAGCAACAGATTTGAACTGATTTTTTTTTAACAGAAAATTTAGAAAGTGGCTCAAAGCGTGGTCTTTAAAACGTTCAAAGTACGTTTAAGAGTGCCTGAACGGTAACTAACGCCAGACATTACTCGTAGAACCACAGATTTTTATTTTAATGTGTTTGATTTGGATCCGGAACGCATATAAAGACATTGCTTTTGAACAAAATCAAAGGCTAAAACTTGAAACGCTATGGTGCCCTGAACTCCTTTTTTTCAATTTCTTTTTGGTTTGGTTTTTCACGGGCTTTTCTAACGCCTACAGGGAATGTAATCCCCAGTACTATTAAAATGAAAGGTAACTAACATTCGTCTATTTATTACCTTTCAATCTTTATATGTTATTTGGTCTACCAACGAATTTGAGTTGGCAGACCGAGCTAGTCCTTGAATGTAGGGTTGATCCGGAATGCTATCTAAAAATTGGTCCAAGTCTGACTTGAAAGATGCTACCGGATCAACAAGGCCTACGTATTCCCTACGAATATTAGAGGGAAGCAAATTAAATAATGAAAGAGCCCGAGAAAGAAGAGATCATTGTCGTACTCTTTTAGATTAGACACTTGTAGGGCTGTTGTTGCCGATCAGGCAGTCGCCCTTATCTTTTTTTAGAGCACAAATCTATTGACGCAAAGTCTATTTTTCTCTGCACTGAGGTTGGGCCAATGCGAGATCTAGGTATTGTATGATCTGTTGTCCTCAAATGTTCTTGGTCATGAGAAGGGACGGGCAAAATGTACAAAACAGCAAAGCCTTTTAGAGACAAAAAGGTGCAAAGAAATAAGCCTGATAGTGCAAGTAAACGCCGAAAGTGGATCAAAATGTGCAAATAAAATCGAAAGAGGAGGTACATTCAGATTTATTTTTTATTTCTTTTTGACTTGTTTCTCAACCATGGTATGCTGCTCATGATAATAATCAGGGCATTAGTAACGAAATTACAAGCAACGAAATTACAGTAATTCGTTCCTTTTTTGAAAAAGGAACTGTAATTGCATTACATTTTAAAATTGTGTATTTGTAACGACCCAAAATCTAAAAGAATTACTCGTTATTCGTTCCTTTTTGGGCTTCCAGAATGGCCTTTAATTTTTTCGTTTATCTCATGACAGTTGCGGAACCTTCAGGCTCAAGAGAAATTGCCATTTTTGGCTATTTCCATCTAGCATATTTTGATCAAAGAAAGTCAGGTTTGGAAATTGCGCTTGCCCTAAACTACTCTGAGGTGTTTTTGGTTGTTAATCTGAAATTCCGTTCGACTGAAGATCTGATTCAGTGCAATTGTCAAGAAAAAAGATATCTCCTTGGCTTGAATATGATGCATCAAATTTCCAAAGCCTCATTTTCACAACTTAAGGGATGGATTTCTTACAGCGAAGCTTTACCGATTTGACAATGTCTAATGCTGTTTTTCGATCATGACTTTTGCGACATTGTTTTAAACCTTCAAGAATCATTGTCCCATCCAAGCTCCCAATCTAGACTCCTCTAAGCATTATGAAACAATACATCTTGAACAACTATGTCAAGGTGAAACGACAAGGCGCATTATTGAAAACTGTTAACGCAAAATCTTCAAATCTTGTTCAATTTCTTTTGATGAGAATGGTCTTGATGTGGCCAACCATAAAATGAAGTTTGAACAAGTAAACATCCGGACATAAAAAATGGTTACTTTTTCAGCTGTTGCAGTTTTTTTAGAACCTTCATCAATAGATAATCACACAAAAGGATCATTCTTATTTATGAAACAATCAAGAAAAGTTTTATCCATCTTGAAAGGCCAGAAAACTTACTTTCCTTCTGATCCTAGCCATCAGCTTTTGCATGAGAGAAGAATCGATCTTCCTGAATGCCTATTGCTACTTACTGTTCCATTAGTCTTTGGTTTTGATGGTCAAGCTTGATTTTTTTCAGAACTCCTTCGAAATTGACGGAATTTCATCAATTGAACAAATTTCTTGGTTTCATTCCTTCAGTACAATCAATACTTATTTCATCTTGTTTATCCAAAACAATGTCTCTACATTAAATTGTGTTGACTGTTGCGATCTAGTCCAGCCTAAGCCTTCTGAGACCTTAACTCTGACCTTTCTTTGACCTCTTGAACATAATATTGAGATTTTTCTGACCTTCATGGCCACATCTGTGATTCAAAATTGAAGCATTTTTTTGAAAACATTGAATAACTTTTGCATCATATTTGGGATCACTCCAGGCTTTCTTTGTACGCTCAGGGTTGCTATTGAAGCGTTAATGTATCTTTGATAATGTCGATTTTGTCAAATCAACTTTTTTACAAGGTTCTTACACTGGCATCCTTATTTTTAAGGAATTCGTGTAGACTGAAATTCTGGCGATGTTCTCCTAAAGCCTCCAGTGTCTCAACTCCGGAAAGAATTCTTTTTTACATGTTCAGACATTTTTCCCCAATAAACAAAACGATATTTTCAAAGTGCATCGAGGTATTTTTCTTGTCAATTACAAGCGATATGACATGCTCTTCAGTGTCCAGATTTTTACGAGTGCAACCTTTATTGGTAATCTAAAATTTTAGTAAAAGTAATTATAACGAGTAACGCCATTATATTTTTTTCGAGTAATGGTTGTGTAACGAAATACTTTTTTGACCAAAGTAACTGTAACTGTAATGCGTTACTTTTATTGAGGAACGACTAATGCCCTGATAATAATGGGGTGGAGTACTTTTGACCAGTAAACTTTCACAATCGATGGCAATAGTTCAAAATTCAGCTTGACACATGTCTTTCTTTTGCCGACAGCCTTTGATTTCAAACTTTGAAACCAACACTAACGCCAAGAAAGCTCTGATTTAAGCAAAAGAAAGTTTAAAAGTGCAAATCTGTAGAAAAACTGGTCTTCAGTGTCAATAATATTTTTACACAATTTGCCCGTCCCTAGTCATGAGAATGAGAGAACTCAAATTGTTTTCCATATGTTTCACAAATACCCCGTATTTCTTTCCGTGCGTTTACCATTATCTCTATGATACTTTTTTTGAATAAGGAATATACCTTTTCCATCTGGAGCTGCTGGGAATTCCATTCCCAGTGGCAGTAAGGAGGACCAAGAAAATATACTGCTGTTTGATACTACTTCATTGGAAAGTGCTAAGGTCTGTAGAAAAACAAAGCCTACGGCCTCCAAGGCTCATATGATAGATTCAATATATTATCCACCCACTCGTTAGGCGCTAAAATAACCAATAGATGTCTTAACTCGCCCTTGAAAGTCGTAGTGTTTGTTTCGGGATGATGTCCACATTCATTGACAATCTTTACTTTGGGCCTTTTTTGGCGGGCGGTGGGCACTCCGAATTGAGAGCTCCAATAACCTTATTAGCGGTGCTTGTCGGCTTGCAGGCATCAAAGCATTGGCAATTACTGTCCTCCACTGCACAAAGAGATGGAATGGAGCATGTGTTGCAGCAATCCTCCAGCATTGTTGCAGCAAAGCCGCTTGTGGTTTTAGTGATGATCCCTAGCTCACATGTAGATAATCCACAGGCCTCTAGAAGTCCAGAGAATGTTCTCAGATTGGTGCAGTAACATAATTTGATCAATTTTTAGCCTTTAACACGAAGAATACAAACTTACTAAATACACCAACGATTGGGGCTGCAGTGGGTGCCAGGGTTGTTGTTATTGGTGGTGCAATGTCTGTTGGTGGTGGTGCTGGTTCGTTAGCAATAAAGAACAGGTTAACCAGATAGGCAAGAATGGTGGCGATTAAAGTTCCCAATAACTGAAGGTAAAGAAAGGAGAGGTATCTATTGGACAACTTTGTATAACTTGTTGCCGTTCTCTTCTAAACATTAGTTGATCCAATGTTAAGTTTTAAACGAGGCTTGGATAGTTTTCTTTTCACTGGATGGATTTGGATTTAGATTTGGAAATGGAT
This sequence comes from Tigriopus californicus, assembly GCF_007210705.1. Lineage (NCBI taxonomy): Eukaryota > Metazoa > Arthropoda > Copepoda > Harpacticoida > Harpacticidae > Tigriopus > Tigriopus californicus. The sequence goes on from NC_081451.1 coordinate 1,705,821, forward strand.
TTAGTTGAGTTTCTTGATGTGAGATGTTTTTGCCGTTCATCTTTGAACAGTTCTTTTACATATTTGAAAGGTCATTTTCTGAACTCAACTCCACCCTGATCTGATATTCTTTCAAGGTTATCTAAGAATTCTAAATGCCATAGCAAAGAGCCTTCTGGGAAGGTAAAAGCTAACGAGATTGGAGAGGTGGTGAAAGATAAAAAGGAAGGCAAAAGTCGCTGATCTTAGGAGTACTGATGGGGATCAAATTAAATATCATGGGAGGTTGCCACCAGGGCTAACAATTTACATTTTCAACGAATGGCCTATGACCTTACTGGTGGAATTGGTGGAAAACCCGTTAGTCAGCTTCAAGAAGTAACCCTGATTTTTCTTCCATCAAACCAGGGTTGCCTTTATGCTCAAACCTAACTTTTTGCGATGCGATGGAATGGGCGGGTGCTTTCACTTTCCACGTCAAACACAAAACTGCGGAAAACTTAGTTGCCAAGTTGTCGTGCTCTCCGTCAAAAATAGTTGTCCTTTATGAGTTTCTGGTGAAAATAAGCTTTCGCTTATCCAGAACCTGAGGAATATATATAGAAGAGGTATATCAACTGTTTGCTGATTTACCTGAACAAATCATTCCTGAAATAAAATCAATCAATCAATTTCTTACATGTTTTCCATCTGTTATATCGCTAGTTTGATGTTTTGATAAGTTGGCTGCATGTAGTAAGACTTTGGATAAAAAGATAGTTTTTACATCAATGAATCATTTCAGGGTAATGAAATAAACTCTCCTATTTTGCTGATCAACTCCTAAACTGGTTGAGTAGGTTTGATACTTAACATGCATTTGTTAACCTATGGGGAAAATTAGTAGATACCTGGAAACTTATCACCGCCGTTGGAGACGAAGCAAACGGGCCGAAGGTTCTCTCAATGACGGCATTGGTCTCCTCAGGCATGGGCAGGATGGCCAATGCTCTTGAAACGAAAAAAACCCTAGAGTCTACAAAACAATCTGATACTGTACGCCTTCAAAAGCATCAATGAGCTTTGTCCCAACCCAGGATTTAGGGTCAATTCTAGTGACCGCACAGGCTTAATGTGCGTTTTGAGAGCACCTTCAAGCCCTTGGCAATCCAGGTTAGTTCGAACAATCAAGTCCACTTCTCTTCTTTCTCGGGCTCCTTCATTGTTTAATTTGCTTCCCTCTAATATTCGTAGGGTATAGCGTCTAGGATTTTCAAAATTTCTTGAAGACTAAACATTAGACCATTCTTATTTTTTTGGTTTTTGCAATAATCATGGAGTAGGGCATTAGTTTAGTAGTCCTTAATAAAAGGAACGGATTTCAGTTACAATTACTTTGGCCAAAAAGAGTAATTCGTTAGACAACCGTTATTGGTCATAAATTGTTCTGGCGTTACTTGCTACAAATATCTTTACTCGAATTTTAAGTTTCCAATATTTCAGGGTTTTCGCCTCATTAAGACCATACTTTGCAAAAGCATTGGTTACATGTTTGTTTCAAATAATCCTAGAATTTAAAATTTTCCTGCCAACATTTTGTTTGCTTACAATTACAACATTGTAAAATGTGATAAGATTACACGTAATTACTGCAATTTCGTTGCTACTGCCCCGTCAAGGATTATACCTAATCCTATTTTCAGACTACAAACTTGCCCTCTTTACGTATAAAACTTGAAGTGGAATTAGAGGGGTGGCATTTTCCTATTAAATCCAACCCACACTGGTACAATGACGATGAATAAAACTATCCTGAAAAAGCAAAGAAAGGCGTAGTTTTGCCAATTTGCCTCAAAAATCATTCAAAATGCATTTATGCCCCACAATCAGAATTCAGTTCCATCTGAATGTTTTCAATTTGCATAATTACTATTAGCAATGGTCCAGGGCCACTTTGGGCGAATTAGAAAAGGCTATATGACGCTGTAATGACTTAAATATCGTCATTTAACTAAACATAGTGAGTGCGAAATAGGTTGAAGTAAAAGGAAAAATGCTGCCCAAATAAGATTTTTTTTATCGTACCTTAAATCGCCGAGAATTTCAGACATGTCTATAGTCTGGTTTGTCGCAAATAGATGGAAAATTGGTGACGGCAAGTCTGAACTGAGGCGTACGACTCCACCAGCTTCTTTTATATGTCGCATATTCTGCGATCTTTTATGGTTTTACTCCGACAAGAAATACAACCACCTAATAAAGTCTTGCACCACCTCAGCATATGTATGAATATTTGTGCGATTTTCGAGTGTACCGGAAAAAAATTTGACCAAACCTTTCTAAAGAATTGGAAAACATAAGGTTCCAACTCGTGTGTCGATCAGCTATTTATTCACTTTCAAATTTAATTGGGTCTGTTCCTATCTCCAAAAGTGCCCTAGTTATCACTTAGTTGGTTCAGATGGATTGTACATTTTAGGTGGTTCAGGCAAAAATGTCCATTTTCGTGGGTTTGACCTTTTTTGATGCATTTTTTAAGTGAGAATGGGTGCAGATTTCGGGCAAATAAAAGCGGTATCCTCAGCCGATAAATTGGAAGAACAATTTGTCAAAAGGCTAAAATTAGGCTAACTAATAGGGGAGTATGCCTGGAAAAGATTAGTCAATCATTTCAAATCCTCGGTTTCCTAGAGCAACAGGATTTGTACAGTGAGCCATGATGGCAATACGACGACCAAGCTCCAACAATATGGCATTTTCTTTGAGGACTTCCTTGCCGCCATTGAAAATAGAATTCCAATCGGTTCAAGACTTGACAAAATGTGTGAATTTTGTAACACTCTCTTCCAATTATTGAATATTTACTTAGGTCACGGCGGAGCGTTTTGGTCGTGATGTTTGTCTTTGTTCTTGCTTTACAGGAGACCATTGAACATGAAACAAAGAAGAGCGAAAACAAGTATGTTGTGGGTTTCTACTGCAGCTGAATCGGGAACCATGGAACAGGGTGACTCCAGCCAATTGGAGGCAACGCCTCTACAATCAGAAACCATACCCTTACAGCCGTTCAGTTGTCATCGATACGCTCTTAAAGCAGGTCCGCCTGGCTTGCTCACATTGCAATCTCAAGGCCTAGCTGCCCCTATGAGGAGACAACAATAAAACCCAAAATCGTCGCGCCAAACTTGACTTATCGATCCTTTTCCTTCACTTCACCACCGTCATCGGAAATGCATCTACTTTCCAATTTGCTGTCCCTGGTCTATTCCCACCTTCTGTGCAGTATTCAAAATACGACATGAGTTGCTGCTATCACAACATGAATGGGTGAACCTACGGTCATTCCCAAAGGCAAGGGGGCAATTACTAAAGTTGACTGCGATAACGAAGCGTGAAAAGCCCTCAATCAGGGCATCACCCACCCATCATCAGATGGCATGGCAGACTGAGCAAGGGAGCTGCCATCTGACTCGGTAACAGATATGAACCCAAGAATAAGTACTGGGGAAATAAGATAAAAAATCGTCAGAGGATGGTACCTTGCTACGGGTAGACTATCGGAAAATGGCTGACAAAAACACAAAAGGCACACCAAAGCTTTTGAATAGCACACCAACAAAAATACTGCACAGGCATGGATAAAAAGGAACACAAATAAAAGGGAGCAAACAATAAACAAAATTTGGCACATCGGACTTTATTTTGCACACCAAACTATATTTCAGCACTCCAAATTCCATAAGGCACACTGGACAAAATTTTGGCACACAAAAAGAGCAAACAATCCCACAAACCAAACAAACTGCGCACTGACAATTTGGCTGTCTGATGTTGGTAAGGTGACTAAGTAAGCATGTTTGGGTGCTAAACATAAGTAAGGCAGATTACAGAGAGAGCTCAGGTAATTGATGCTCAGGTAACTAACATGTTGCCACTCTTTTTCAAATTATCATGTAACTTCCAACAACTCAGAGAGAGTAGAATCAAAGTTTAGTCAAAGTTAGTCCAAGATTACGCCTTGTTAGAAATAATCGCCCCGCTGAAGACATACTGGGTCACTCAGTGATTTTCCCACCAGATATACTGAAAATGATTAGTTTGAAGAAATGGGCGGAACCTTGTATTACTATCTGTTTTTAATAGATGATTGGAAGGAGCCTTTAAGTAAAATTATTGGACAGGACACTGGATCATGTTATTTCATGCGTTATGCTGCCTGAAAAGTCACTGTTCATAACCTAACTACAGCTTGGCGTTCCTGAGAGTAACTTCAATCTTGATGCAGAGGTCAAAATATTTTCTAAGGTCTCAGAAAGCCTTTTGAATTTGATGGTGACGTCATTTTTCATTCCGTTTTCTTGCAAGGCCCTGGGGGCGGTTAGACAGGGCTAGAGAGCTAGTCAGAGAAACGACACTCATGTGATTTCTGAGATTGTTTGGCTCCCTCGCGGCTGCCGGTGTGTGCGATGGGGATCGGCTTTGAACACATTTGATTACGAGAATCTGAAAATCAAGTTCCCAATTCAGGGAGCCAGTGAGTTGATGGCTCGTTTGTCTGCTTTGGTTGAAACTGAGTAACGCAAGAGAAGTCGATCAGCCCGACACCCTGCTGCCCAACTACCAAAATGTGTTCAAAACAAAGTCTCAAGTGGCTTGGTTGAAAAGCCGTCTAGGCAGAGGTCACGGAGCAACACGCAATTGCCAAAATGGCAACACTGACTAAATAGGGTCAGGTACCCATGAAAAAAAGCCAAGAGGCTTATGGGAAACCTGGGGCATGACTAACCCTCTTGTACATATACAAAGGAATCCCCGAAATACATACATACATACATACATACATACATACATACATACATACATACATACATACATACATACATACATACATACATACATACATACATACATACATTTCTTGATGTCAGCTGACGTAAAATGCCTTTGTTTTGTCATTCGGTTACCATTAAGGAATACACTTCTTCAATGTCCCAATACCTCTAGAAAGACTAGTGCCATTCGCCTCTAATCACAAAACGAGAGAACGAACCAATCAAGGAAAAGCACTTCAAATCAAATGTTCTGCTTCCAAATATTGACTTACCGCTAATAAACTTTCCCGAGTCTAGAAACACTTTTATGACCTTCTAGATTATTTTTTTTGCACCAGACGGTGACCAGACCAATTTCGTGCCACCTATGCATGCGCTTCAATGTGTACCTATGTACTTTGACAGAAGTGAGAAAAAATGACCAGACTTTTTATTACTTTTTCTTCCATTTTAGGATCACCACAGAGGCCAGGAATTGTGCATAGCATGAATTCCTCGTCGAAGATTCAAGTCTCAGAACGTGATTCCTTTTATTCGGACTAAGAATCTAAGATGGATATACTTACTGTTGATTGAGCAATGTGGAACATATTTATGAGTTTCGCCAAAAGTAAAAACCGCTCAACACACCAATCATCGCCTCAAATCTATCAAAATGATTCTCAAATTTCGCTAAGAGTAATTGATTGACATGTAATGTCTGTCAGCCAAGGCAAAGAAAAATTGAAATCAAATAGGATGAGCTTTGTGCCAATCCAGGTGTAGGGTCACTTCCAGTGACCGTAGAGGTTAAAGGTTCGTTTTGAGAGCACCTTTAAGCCTCCGGGAATCTAGACTACTTCGAACAATGAAGTCCAACCCTCTTTTATCTCGGGCTCGTTCATTGTTCAATTTGCTGCCCTCAAGTATTTTCTAGTGAGTATATACGACGTAGGTATTAATCCAGTAGGAGGATTTAAATCAGACTTGGGCAGATTTTTAAGTAGCATTCCAGATCAATCCTACATTCAAGGACTGGCTCGGTCTGCCAACTCAAGTTCGTTGGTAAACCAAATATCACATTATAGCCTGTCATTTTAATAGCACTGGGGATTACAATCCGCGAAGCGGTTAGAAAAGTCCGTGAAAACCACGCCCAAAAAAGAAGAAAAAGATGTGCACGAAGTAGGTTGGTTGCTCCATAAAATCAAAGATTCTTTGCAAAGCATCTTTACATATGATGACGTCAGTCACTTGTTTTCCCTATACTTCTCACGGGTAGTTCAGCCTTCATTATACCGAAAAAAAGTCACATAGCGATGTTTTGATGGTCATTGTCACTAAACCTGGAGTAGATAAAACAATTTGATCTGACTTAGACATCAAATGTGAACAAGCATGAAATATGACACAAGTACAATCTGAATGATACCCCCCCCTCTCCAGAATCGATTGT
>NC_081451.1:1712081-1712177 GCF_007210705.1 Tigriopus californicus
CAAAATATTTTCTAAGGTCTCAGAAAGCCTTTTGAATTTGATGGTGACGTCATTTTTCATTCCGTTTTCTTGCAAGGCCCTGGGGGCGGTTAGACA
>NC_081451.1:1712216-1714540 GCF_007210705.1 Tigriopus californicus
TTCTTGTTGAAAATAGGAAGGGATGAAAAGGGATTTTGTAGAATCATGATGCTGTTCGTTGCCTGTTACAAAAACAAAGATAGATCATCATGTGAGAAAAGTTTTCCTTTGCAAAAGTAGTGACGACGATAAGAGAGGAGTTAACTATGAACTCCACCTGTGACCAACTTCCTGGATCCTTTTTCTTCTCTCATCTTCCAACTCAGAGAAGATAAATGATTTTTGCCTGGCTTGCTGAGGTCAGTTTTATAGAGGCCTTTAGAATGTAGAATGTGGCGTATTGAGGATTTTTAGGGGTTGTTAGAGCGTGTAGAAAACAAGCGTCAGAGTTAAGATCGTTCTATGCTTTACAAAGGCATGGAGTGTTTAGACATCAGTGTCTCACTCTTAAGAAATGCCATCATTAAACAGGTGATTATACCCTTACCCACAACTTTGTATCTCAAGGTGATCGGTCCCCTCTGGGAGCTATTACCGTATATCCTGTAAGCAACGAACTTCATTCAATCCAAAAATGGTCAGAGTCTTTAAAAAGTTGCAGGGCTGAGCACCAAAATTTTGACTAAATTGGTTTGATAAAACAAGAGACCATGAGACGAAGGTTGTCAGATCTTCTTCACGCCGGAATCGCCTCTGCCAAAGCAACAGAAGTTATAAATGTCAATCACGCCATAACCTTTAACGCTCAAAAGGCCTCAGGGATTAGGGAGGAACTTCTGAGCAATAGAAATAGTGTTTTCCAAACTGTTTCAAATGCAATGCAAAGAGGCAAAATTGAAAAATTCAAATACCTGTACGTGGTAAATTTACAAAATTAAAGATTTTGTTTTGTAAATTTGGGGCAAAAATATTTTTAGCTTGTTTTGTCCAATGTCTCTGTCGACTACTAGTGATTTGTGGCTTGCTCTTGCACCCCAACAACATTTGTGTACAGTCACCTCTTGTTAGGAGAGAGGAAATGATGAGATGTTTGGAAATCGCTTTTGCCGCCAGGTTTCTTTTTTGCCTAAAGAAAACCTCAAAACAAATTAAAATGGGTTAAATAAAAGTCGGCACACGATAATGATAAATTGGTACATCCAACCGAACCATCCGGGGTACATGGGTCAACCATCTGGGGTACACGGGCCAACCATCCGGGGTTACAGGTCATCCAGGGTTACGGGTCAACCAATTTGTTTTGAGGTTTTCCTTAGGCGAAAAAGAAACCTGGCGGCAAAAACGATTTCCGAACATCTCATCATTTCCTCTTTCCTAACAAGGGGTGATTATACACAAATGTTGTTGTGGTGCAAGAGCAAGCCATCATTAGTAGTCGACAGAGACATTGGTCAAACGAAGCAGAAAATGTTTTTGCCCCAAATTAATAAAACAAAATCTTAAATTTTGTAAATTTTATCACATATAGTAATTTGAATTTTTCAATGATGTCTTTCTTGATTTTGCCAAACATAGTGTGAGGCAGGAAATCTGTCTGATCTATTGCACAAGCCATAATTTTTCGAAACAACAAATATTAAAATATCATTAGAATTAAGGTTTAGAGATTTCTCCAGATATCATTAAATTTTGCTGACACCTGCTGCTCAGTGCTGTTTGCAATGTCCTGTAAACCAACTTCTTGGGTGAATCTAAAAAGACCATAATTTTCGTCTTTACCAGAAATGAATTGAATGACGCCGATGTTCATTGTTAACCAGGTGGCACTAAACGCATGCATGAGAAATTCAAGAATACATGCACTAATCCATTGCAAAAAATATGATTGGATGTAGCAAACCTTACTATCAAGGCCAAAATTTAGGCTTAATACGTGTATGGGTGGACGAAAAAGCGATGAATTTTGAGACCAGTAAAAGCAACAAAAGTTCCATACTTGGCAAAATCCTTGACGCACATTTCACAATAATCTTTCGAAGCAATTGGTCCTGGCCAGAAACAAGCCTTACTCTCAGCCTTATGATGGGCTCAAAAAAATAATGAGATTTTTGTCGTCTTGCCAAATAAGCGTTGCAACTTCTAGCAATTTCTTTCAAGGGTATATATCAAATCGTTGAAAACAGTACATTTCTTAAAGTCAAACGTGGTAGTTACTAGTTTTGGGGTCGAGTGCACTCGAGTCTTTTATCCAATTTTGGAGAAATTGGCAGGAGTCGATTCCGGACTAGTCAAGAGAAATATATTCATTTTTTTTTTCTTTTTTTTTTAGGATTTCGCAAGATGAGTGTTTTTGCAAGAGTAAAAAGATCAAAGGAATCGCACGACTTTGACTTTTGCCGGACTCGCTCCAGCACCAGTAGCAACCTTTATAAATTTTGAAAGCC
>NC_081451.1:1714571-1718624 GCF_007210705.1 Tigriopus californicus
AGCGAGGTTGAAGGCTATTAGAATTCTTATTCCTGTAGCCTTCCTTATTTAAGTGCTAAATCTTGATAATGGAGTACTGAAGGCGTATTATATTTGGATGAAAGCTCTTGCTGGCATCTTTCTCCACAACACTCAACTACTAAAAGCAGTTGACCTTCAACCTTTGGTCAATTATTGCCAACTGCAACAATTCTTTGGCCACAACATTCATTGATTGAAGTCTAGGGAGGTCATGCTTTGCATTTGAAACAGTTTGGAGCACACTATTCCTATTGTTCAGAAGTTCCTCCCTAATCCCTGAGGCCTTTTAAGCATTAAGGGTTATGGTCTGCAACAGTTCAAAGACTCTGAGTTTCATTATTATCAACTTATAGCTAAGAATAAAATCCAGTTTGCATAAATTGTACCCAATATCATCCGTTCCGAACCTTTTCGAATAAAATCATCCGTTCTGAGTTACTATTGGTGCAAACTTGTATTATGCAAAATGCACTGGCCAAGGGTATTCTTGGTATTTTTTAAAGTGAAGCTGAACCAATGCAGATTGCAATAAGGTCCAGCTTTCCTTGATCTGAAATGTTAAACCCAAATCCAAAGTGATGCACTTAGCCATTGATAAGTTTCCTTGGAAACTAATTACCAGCCTTAGGCTCAAATAGATGGAAATTGGGCTGAACAAGGTCATCAAAACCAATTGCTGACAATTGTGGATAAACAGTAAGCCAGTGAAGACAATAGACGTGCTTGTATTTCGTAACTGATAATTCCATGGGAACATACACTGAGCGATTAATCCAAAAACAAAGGTTAATCGCAAATGACAAAAGAATCCATCAAATTTTGGGGGATAGTCATTTCTGGAATAAACAAAGATGCTGATAATCCTTGAGTTTAAGAAAATCATGTACCCTTTTGTAGTCAGTCGGTCATCCATTCGACAAACTAGTGCATTTCACTGTACCTGGTCAGGTTTTGCTCCGTTTAACAAGATTCTAGGCATTAGTGACAAAACATATCTTGCTCATGACTTAAAAGAAACCCTGACTAATGGGACAAAAATAAACTAGGTTTCAAGATTGAACGGCTGAAGTGTTCTGATAAATAGACAAGTTTCGAGATTATACTCAATACCTCTCGAAACCTAGTCAAAGTAAATTTGGATGTTCCATTTCAAGATTTGATAACGTGAAAAAATCTTTTTGGAATGACCCTAGACAATAATGGAAGCTAGCCAGGCGACGCCAAGGATTGAGGCTGATCCAAAGGCTGCATCCATAACGACGTCCACACCATCAAAATCCGAGCGCATTGAATTGCTAGAAGCAAAGAAACCCATTTTAGTGATTAGGAAAGCGAGCCACTTGGGTAAATTATTAATCATACTTTATACTTTTTCCAACAATTCGCTTTTTATTCCTTATTCTCATAACAATGAACGAGACCCTAAATAAGGCATCATCATAATCATAATTTCGAAACATTTTTCTTCCATGTATATTAGATAAATCGAACATTTTTTTAAATGTTAAATGCTCTGCAAAAGTTCCCTTCGTTTGCTATCACTAGTGCAGAAAAAAAAAACTCAAAACAAGTCGGAGAATATTTTGCATCTACTTTGAACTTGCATTTCCATCAAATTATTTTTGGATACTTTGTAATTACCTCATATCCCCTCGCATGACCCTTTGCACGTCTATGAGCCCAGAAATAGTCTCACGGGATATCACGAAAAGGAATGCCAAGATGGCTGGAATAGCCAAAGCTATGATCGTGGGCAGGATATTACCATTGCCATCTCCCAAGGTAGATTGATAGCCAATTATGGCTATGGCACCTGAAAAATACATGAATGTTAATCATATGGTTGTACCAAGTACGAAAACTGAGTGATATACGGTATGCTTCTCACTGAAAAAATAGAACGCCCCAAAAATTGCCAACAAGGTGGTCGGAACGGTCCAGAACATGTAACTGGGACTAGAGGCTGACCGCTCCGTGAAAGCGCTGGCAGCGCCAAACAGTTTCTTCAGAACTTCTTTTTCAGACTCATTCCTCTTGAGACTCTCAATAACATCCGAGAAGTCATAAGTGATGGCTTGATTAGCAGCAACGGCGTCACCGCCGCCGTCATTCTGGAAGAACACTAAGTTCTCATCATCTCCAGTGTCATATTGAGAATAGTCCAAGGGTGCGTTCACAACGTTGTTTTGACGCCGTGGAGGTCCGGCACTTTTCAGCTTTGGATTAAGCAGACCTGGTGGAGGTTTGAAATCGTCAAACCATCGGATCACCCGGGACATAAGGGTTGGAGGACGATAGTAGGGTGAATAGACGTCATTCTCAACGTCTGCAAAGTAGTCCGCATCTTCCGGCAATGGAGCTGGCGCAGTAGGCCCTGGTGCAAATTGACCCCCAATCCCCTCTCCTTTCACGAAACTCAACAAGGAGTTGGCCAATCCAAAGGGTGACGTAGGGATAGAGAAGGGGGGACCACTTGTGGCGTGAGGTCGAAGGGGTTGTGCCAAGCCCGATTGGACCATCACTTGACGCCGCGGTGGTGCCAATGGCCTCGGACGATACGGATGCCGTATAAATGGGGGCCTATGGTGATGGACCTGGGGAGGTCGAAACCTCTGGTATCTCCGCACGGGGGAGTTATAGGGGTTTTCTCCCGGGAAGCGGAGATCTGCCCTTCGCCGAGGTAGCGCAGGGGTATGAGCTGGGGGTCCGTTCCGGATCCGTCCACGTGGGTGAGTCGAGGGTTTGTGATAGGGATGGTGTCTCAGGGGCCGGTGGAACTCCACTCTCTTCGGATATTGACTGGGGTCAATGTAGTCATAGTCTCCGTACATATCAACCTTATCCAGGTTGTGACGGAGGACTTGCAATGGGTCCATCATGGCTGAGGGCATGGATTCCATTGGTGGGTGGGAGTTGGGTCCGATTGAGGACAAGTCCAGGACATCCTGGTCTCCGGCCACGTTGATGGGTTGAAAGAGCTTTAGTTTGACCGTTGCTTCCCCAGTCAGTTGGTCGGCATTCCCACTTGACCTGAAAGTAAAATGTCCTTCATGATTAAAAGCATTCAAGGGTATTCTTCAGGCGCACCATTTCCGAAGCAAAATTGAACATTAATTTCCGAGCGATCAATCCCAAAATCCTCCGGGTTCTACGGAACTGGAATTACACTCAGACGAAAGATGAAAAGCAATTATTTCAAAGATTTCAATTGAGGCGTAATTTAAGTGCAATGACGAATGCTTAATTTGAGTCCTGAGATTTTGCTAGTAGTTTCATTTCCACATCATTTTTGATCGGATATTGAAGTTGTCAAGCCGAGAATGAATACACGTCTTTTTTAGAGATGAAATCACTCAACTTAAAACCCGTAGGCGAAAAACTGCAAACTTATGTTAACCTTCCGACAAAGCAAGACTTCAAATTCTAGCCATGATCGCCAGATTTCACCTCAAAGCTGTTTTTCAACCATACCGGCCTGACTAAAACATTGCCAATTACAAGACTCCGTACCCCTTGTACGGAATGTGCACTATGTCGGATTGCTGAGTGAAATTATTATTCCCTTTCGTCGGATCAGTTCACGATTAAGCGTTTGAAAAGAGCAAATGTCAAGATTTCCCAATCGACATGACCAAATTCCGGTGAAAGTGCGTCAGTGTCGCCGTCCTCTGTGAGCAAGGAGGGGGCCTTGCGAGCAACCAAGTATCGGCATTGTTCAGATGCGTGAAACCAAGACATACCGTACTTTGAAGTCTCACAGAGAGGCCTCTTCATGAGGCTCGGCAAATTGATCAGGTGTGGTGGGCTCATAAATTCAGCCAAACCTTGATAATGACGGGCATGTAAACGATATGGTAGCGCTTTGTACCAACTGAATGATCTCTAGTTTTGTTGTTTTAACCACAAATGTATTCCTTATATTTTTAGTCGTTATTTGCAGAGAGGGCAATTGCACATTTCCAAGCTGATTGATCCAAATATTACAGATTTTCTTTTTGTCTCAACATCACTTTGCAGAAATGTTTTTCAAGC
>NC_081451.1:1718660-1726361 GCF_007210705.1 Tigriopus californicus
TCCAAATATTACAGATTTTCTTTTTGTCTCAACATCACTTTGCAGAAATGTTTTTCAAGCCAACATTTTTTCATGAAACATTTGGACAATGCAAACAAACATTGACTTACAGTCGTTATTAGGAGAAGCGACTAATGACAAAAAATTCAGCCATTCCTGAAATCACTAATTAAAAACCATAAAAAAGCGAACAATGTTTCAGGTCTGATTTTTACTAGAAAAATGACTTGGTCACGTTCCAAAAGTGAAAACTGGTAAAAGATCCTTTACCCACAGGTTCAATCAGGTCTTTTTGTGACTTCATTTCTGTTCATTTCAAAGCTCAAATTCAGAGATCTTTTTTTCTAACGAAAGTGAAGGTCCAACTGATTTCTAATAAGCTTTTGGATAGCGACATAAATATTTTCCATAATGTTGCCCTGCTGTTATTCGTGTTTTAAGTATTTTTGAATTGTCAGGTTCTATCCTCCTTTACAGCAAATTGTATGACAACAGATGCTTTTTTAACAAATCGAAATTTACCTTTCTTACCGAGGGCCTTGCCCAGGATAACATTAGCATATTTCACCGAGTATCCGGCAGCTTCTTCATGTCAAGGCATCAAGACGAAAGTGTACCATCAGTCACCAGATAGACATTGTTGGCAGCTATCAGCTAAAACTTTGGAGACGCAAATCAACGCTCCGGCCACGATTTCAGCCCCACCAAGGGTGACGAGTGACGCAAATGCTTGCGTACTCAATGAGTCAGAACTTGCGGAGTGGGTGCGTGGTTTTCTCTCGTACTAATGAGGCTGAAAGTGGCTGGTTTTCCTAGTGCGTACAGAGAACAAACCCTGTCTAGGTGGATTGATAGGAAAGGGCCTTCTTTCTTACCTGATTGCACCGGAGTTTTGAAGAGCTGTTTCACTTTGTGCAGAAACTGAATGAATTTGGTGGGATGGGACATCCTCTTTGTAGATATTGACTTTTGCATTGTTCACCTGTAATGTAAAGAAATAAAGCCCTGTTTTGAAGGACGGAAAAATCGGATTCGGAGGGAAGGGACGACTCTTTTATGTCACATAGATCGCTAGAAACACTCCAATTGCCCTGATGAATCCTTTTTTATGGTGATGCCATATGTGGAAGAAAAACCAGAAACATGATACATTCCTACTACCTTTTTCATTGCTATTAAGAAGGATAATGTAACTATTGAGAATGATCATGCATAACTTTTGAGCAAATTTTCCATTCATGGTACTATCTAACCTTCTTTTTCTCCGACTGCAATAAAATGCCTACCTATAGGGGTGTAACGTCACACGGCCCAAAGAAAACGGGAAGAGGCACCGTAGATTGCTAAATGAACTGCTCTTGCCTTGCCTTGAACGCAATTCTTTTCCGGACATTATGTGACCCGGGGCATTAATTATAAATAAGATTTTGATAGAATTAGCCAAACACAACACAAACGCATTATAATTCTATAAAAAGGAATTGGCCCAATCGCCCCTCTTTTTTTCTGGTGGCTGAGCGACAAAGCGCCCTCTGAAGTGCAGAACATAAAACATATTTCGTGCAGCGTAAGGGGGCTATTCCAATAACTGTATTTCCAATATGAGCCAATTTTTTGATGTGCAAGCTGAATAAGGAGAATTTTGGACGAATTTCTTTCAAGTTGTGAAGACAATGTGTGGTCAATGTTTTAACCAACATCACTTAAATTTATTGAGAAATTCGGGCACGATCTTACTACTTTTACCAAGGGGTGCTTTGAAAGACTTTCGTCTTAATAGCAAATTAATGTCATTTTCTAGTACTGTGAATTCACATTCTGAACATTCAAACCATTAACTTTATCATGAACCGTTTAGAAAAAAGACCAAATTTCTTTACCATTTCTTAAAATGACGTTAGCGTCCAAAACGTGAAGAGGCAAAGCATATTACAAGCCTGAGTATTCTAACCATATCTTTCAAAACTCCAAACAAACAGGGAAGAAATGACACCCCAAAGTTGAACACTCACGTGTGATGAAGATGCTTGAAGGTCTTCTTGTGAATTTTGATTGAAAGGTTGGGAACTGCGGCGGTGGATCCAGTATTGAGATGGAACACCATGTGCAAAGATCCCCAAGAAGTTGGTACTCATCAATAAATACACTTTAGTGGAGATCAGCACCCACTGACACACACTCAGCTGTCTCATGATCATCTGCTTTATTTTGACCACCACTCAGAGGCGCTGAAGAGAGGAACACGTAGATTGCCCATTTCTCTGGATCATCCGGAGCTCTGAAACAGATCAAAAAATGTGTTTTCATCCAAAATTGAATATTGTGTCGATTTCTAAATGTCTTCATGGAGGGAAGTGCGAGAAGATATAGGTGCTAAACGACGATGGAGTCGTAGCCATCATTTTCATCTTTTGCCATACTTTCACCTCCTCTTTAACCATCCACATCCACAATTCACAAAGGCAAGAGAAATATACACACAGTTCGTGAAAATGAACGCCCTCTTAATTTTAAAAGGGAAAAATCTGTTTTCGAGAGGGCCAGAAACCAGGTCATCAGGTCATGATGTATTCTAGTGTCAATTTGTAACACATTCATTCAAAGGATTCTACTCCAATTGCGAGGCTTCTTTTTCGAAGCGTTGGCGTCCTTCAGGGGTGAATGCTGTTCTCATATTGACCAACTGGATGAAGCGTTCGAGTCTCGTGATTCAACAAACAACCTTGGCCTAAACAAAGATCTAAAGTGCTATTGATGAACAACAATAGTCCGTGGCAGTACTTGACAACATCTATTCTTTATTCAAATTTTAAGTTGATTCTCCATTACAACTGATAAGCCTGAGAAGATTTTGAAGAAATGCGAATTGACGGAACCCACCAAAACCACACTGTTTCTAAGAAGCCATTGGTTTGATTTCAAGGTTCATTTTCAAGGACGAATATCTAGACTTGAAGACAATAAAGTATTTTCTCTCGTTGATTTTGAAATGAATTTTAAGCAAAAGCCATTTTTGATTGCGCCTGCTCTTCTGAAAGGTTGACGTGAAACTAACTAGCACAACTGATCATTGAAGTTTGACGTCATCCATCAGACCATCACCATTTTATTGATAGAATAGACTAACAAACAAAATGGCACAAGGATCAATTTTGAGGGCAAACAAGAGTTCCTTTATCATAAAATCATTTCACAGGAATCTATGTTATATGGCTATTTGTGGGGAGAGGCAGATTCGTAACAAATGCATTCTACCTTAAACAAGAACATTGCTTGAATCGTGTCTCTCTTCGGGTTATGTTTGTCAAGCTAGGTATTACCCTCCAAATCACAATACGATCTACAAATATCAGATTATTACTAATGGCCTTAACCCTAGTGGCATATTTTATATCTTTTAACGTCTCTACCGGCCTTTTTATTCTAACAAATTTTAGAAAACCAAGCTCATTGACCTGGCAGTCAAGCTTTAAAATGTTTTTGAAAAAATGGTTTTAATGACTTTTACTGACTTCGACAGGTATTATTTGCTGATCTTGGAAGCTGATATTGTGGGAATAGCTGGGTTGACAGTTTTTTGGGTTGTAGATTGAAGTTTGCTTAAAAAGACACTCTTTCAATCCACCAGACGCCGTTTTTTTCTAAGGCATTATGATGACGTTGCTACGTTTTAAGCCTATATCAGGAGTAAAAAAGAATATTCTCCAAGTTCCATTCCCTTCCTCCTGTTACTCTGAAAATGTTATTCAACCCACGTCTCGATAAAGTTTATGTCCAGAGTGGAAACGTAATCCTTGAGTGTCAGATGTTGGGTAGGGAAATCCTGAGCCAACTACTCGGAAAACAATCCATCAAGGAAGGAGGCTTTTTCGAACGAGGTCGTTGGGTTTTAAGTGAGTGATGAATGATCAGCTGATGTTGCGTGCAAGGTGAACCAGATCTTCAGGCATAACATGTCCTGACAAGGTCAGCTAGTCTATGCAAATTATCATACAAATCGCCTTTTTTCCTGAATTCTGCCCCAAAGTCAAGTCGTTTTTTTATTTTATCTAAGGCCAATCAAAAACCTTTATGAAGACCAAAAGCTCAAGGTTATAATTTGGCGTCAATCCCTTACCTCTGGGGTTTGAAGAGCTCTTGGAAAATGATAAAATAACTTCACTCCATTTTGCGTGTCACTAGTTACAAATTAGACTTTTATATTTTCACTTGCCTCAGTCACTCACGTCGGATGGTGGATTAAAAAAAACGGACTGAACTCATGAAGCAAGACGCGTTGAGCTCTCAAAATCTGCCACACCGCACGCGTATTTGCTTCTCGGATCCTCTAGTTGGATGGTTGGTTGGTCGGTTGGACGGATAGTTCGACAGAGGGTTACAATGGTGTCCTTCAAAAGTTTCGCCCCCCCCCCCTGTGCTGTTTCCTCCTTTGCTTGGCTGATCTTCCTCGCTCATTCCATATACGAAGTCCCGACAATTGTACCACACTGCACACATCCTGGGAGTACTGCAGGGAAGCAGGCTTGGCCCTCTTCTATCCGAACGCCCGGCATCCAATCCTGGACTGGATGCCGTGAGGAGCGGGCCTGGCAGGTGGTTACATACTGTAGGGGGAATATGTCAAGATCAATGGACTTTTCGTGGGTTCGAGGAAGATTGTGTGGCCGGAGAAATCATAGATGCATCATGTACGTACAAGAAATATCTGACCTTGTGGAGTGTTGTAGGGAAGTGGTCAAAATCATAGGTGGGCAAGAGGCAATTCTGCCATAATTGCAAATGGTTTCGTGGGAAATATTAGTGACAAAACGACTTATGAATCCTTTTCATGAGTAGTCAAACCGATTTTCTTATGCGATGGAATTTCTCTCTTCCATGTAGACATAAATGTATTTTTCATAACTTCACCTCCACCCAGACGATGGTTAGATGTGTCTAGTTTTAGTGTATACATACTGAAAGCATCTAATGCATTGCATGCAATCATCAAATAGTTTTGTTGAGCAATAATTACCTGATACCAAGGCAATACTTCGGAAAGGCACACTTTCTAAGTGTGATGAATATATTCGTTGAAAATTCATTGCTTACAATTTACGATAAATTATTGACAATATGTTCTATTGATGCTGAGATTGTCCTATTTTTCAATTTTACATCAGGCAGTGATTGTTTTCACAACGAGCAAAAATTGGTCATGTTTGCGTTGTATCCATTAATTATTTCGAACATGTGCTCTTTATAAACAAGGTTATTTATTATTCGCGACCCGTCGAAAATACAGTTGAAAATACACATTGTGAATGTATACCCACCTGTGGATTACAAGGCCAAATTTGGCTTCTTCGAGGGTCAAGCCCCGCCAACCAAGAAGGATTACACCTACAGGAAACCATAAACTCATTTTCTTGCAAAGTAAATTTTTTGAACGATTTCAACGCATAGAATTTAGCCAACAGATAATCAAAACTAAGGGGGGCTGGTTTAAAAGAAATGATTTATCCAGTTCATAAATTGTGATGTGAACATAACTAGGGGAACCTGCTCAGGATGTGGAGATACTGGATCCCTATTTTCAAGTTGAGTTGCTTTCCGGTGTAGTTGTTCATGATAAACAAAATTTGAACGCCTTGCCGTTGGCTCAAGACCTTAGATCATTTTTCTGATAATAGTGTTGCAATTTACTTCATTTACATCGTATAGTTTGAGGATCTTGTATTTCTTATAGAGTTTCCATGTGTGCATTGTATTTTTAATTGCTGGGTGTACGGATACCTCACTCATGCATTTTCTCGAGGTGTTTTGTGCTTTTGCGGTTGCCATAGATAGCGAGACCGCACTCTATTTGTGCGATTAGGAGACTTTTGGATCGCATTGTATTGATGGATCATGAAAAATCTTTTTAAGTTCGGCTCTGGTATGAATAGTAGTTCTTAGTTTTGCACTAATATTCTATATGTATTCGCCCCATGTGAAGTAATCAAGTAGCAAGCTTAGAGATTTCACGCTCTTAGTTGAAAATTCTCTATCACACAGGTTCATTGTCAATTGGCAGATTGAGCTTTTTTCACCTTCGATCAGTTACATCAGTTGCAGCTTTACCAGGATGATTCTTTTTAGTGGATACTGAAAAGCAAAAGAAAACTTTGAACAACAAAATATGTCAGGTTAGTTCCAAGAGAATCGTCCCTCAGAGGATTTGAAAACATTTGAAGTGTTTTTTTTGGACGGAAATTCCCAAACACATCTTGGCATTTTTCTACCTCAGAAAGTTATGAGAAACAATTCTGATTTTATTGCTTTATGGAATTCTAGCCCACACATAAAACTTACATACCTAAAAACATTACAAAAACTAAAATTTTCAAAAACCCACTCAATGTAAATTGGGAACACACCTAGTTAGCTCTTGAATATAAATCATGATATCATCTATTACACCACTACTTAGTTACATGGAATTTAGTGGTCCAAATTTCAGTGTTTTTTGCAGCTAAAGACTCGCAACTTTCAACAGGAAAAATGTAATAGGCTTCCTACGCTAAACAAAATGTGGTATACTTTCTGCACTTCAGCCGCTTTGTGAGTTAACTTCTACCAAATAAGGTGCCGGGGCCTGAGATTTGCAAAATTCCATGTGAACAGTTACAAAAAACACGTGGCTTGCCAGGTTAGCACCAACAGCCTGACTGACAATGAAAAGTAAGATAATTTTGAAGGTAACAACATCAATTCAGGCCAAACTTTTTGGAACACCCATTCACAGTAACGGTAATGAAATTTGCCGAAAAAAACTGTTCTATTTGAGCTCCCCAAATTTGACGGCAATGCCTTACATTTTATGATATCTGGAGATTTATTGGGCACATCAAGATTGAAATAAGAAATCATCACCTCCGGTCTCGAGATCTTGAGGACACTTTCTCCTCTCTTCGACGTTGTTGCCTTCTATCTTCATCATCTGAATTATCCCTAACTTTCCTGTTATCTCGACGCCGTCTCTTGGTTCGTTCTTCATCATTTGAATCGTCGCGGGTTAACCTGTCAGATCCAGTTCGTTCCTCTTTCCTGTCTGAGCTATCGTACCTCCTCCTACGTTCCTTCCTATCTCCTGAGTGGTTACGTTCTTCCTTCCTATCTCTTGAAGTATTCGTTTCCTTCTTGTCTCTTGAGGAGTTCCGTTCTTTCCTTTCTCTTGAGCGATCGCGTTCCTTCCTCTCCCCCGAGCGATCGCGTTCCTTCCTCTCTCCCGAGCGATCGCGTTCCTTCCTCTCTCCCGAGCGATCGCGTTCCTTCCTCTCTCCCGAGCGATCGCGTTCCTTCCTCTCTCCCGAGCGATCGCGTTCCTTCCTCTCTCCCGAGCGATCGCGTTCCTTCCTCTCTCCCGAGCGATCGCGTTTCTTCCTTCCTCTTTGGCGATTGCGTTCCTTTCTATCATTTGATTGATCTCGTGCCCTTCTTTCTGGGGAGGGTTTGCGCTCACGCTTTTCGCCCGAGAGACTCCTTTTCCTTTCTTTCTTTCGTCTGCTCCTGTCGTCTTTTTCCATATTTTCTTCTGAAGCATTTTTGAGTCTGAAAAAGAGCGGAAAATATAAGCTTGGAATATATTTAAGCAAATTGCTAGATACTGGTGGTCGGCCTGTAAGATAAATATTTTTGCAAATAATAAGACATATCACAAACATTGTTGGCCATATCACA
>NC_081451.1:1726397-1728051 GCF_007210705.1 Tigriopus californicus
GTTGGCCATATCACAAACATTTTTCTTATATGCGCGTTGAACGAATGTTTGCCATATAGCAAATACTTTATTGACAACAGAATCTTAACAACTCATTTGGACGAGGGTGTTCATTTTCAATATTATCACAAGTTTAAGCGACTTGATTATTGATGGTTCAGAAGGTCTATTCCATGTTTCATTATAACTTGGGCAAAATGCCAATTACTAATCCATGATTGCAAAGGGGCTTTTGAAACTTAATCTAAAAAACCTCTTAGGTCGATTCATCTCTTGACAAAGAGATATTGGGTACATATCCCAAATTTGAGAACGTCAAAGTCGACCGGATTTCAGTGGTCAATGCCTGAATGAAAATTGGAATAGGTGTGTGGTCTGATGCTCATTTTTGGATCAAAGACAAGGTTTGGCGAAATCTCCTCCATTAAAAAACACGGCCTCAAGGCCTAGTTGATGTGGCTAGCGTTTCTCCAACTCTGATAATACAATTTAGGCCATATTTAAGTGCCTACAAGAAAAGTGTGAAAAGTGGAGCTGGTGCCGATGTGGTAGCCCAACCAAAGCAGGCTTACTTCAACCAGCTCAGATTCCTCGAGAGTGGGGAAGCCAACGTCTCCACCAATAGCTTCTAATGTTCTCACAAACATTTGAAACAGCCTCTCAATTTATTTGATAAATAATTCAATTCATTGAATTTACTTCAATTGAAATTGCCACCGCCAGCTTTGCCACAGACAATGACGATGACAACTCCCCTGAACTTCCAGAGTTAGACCATTGCACAGGTGATGCACACATAGGTCCTGGAGGGAGTCTCAAGCACTCCATCATTCACCACTTCCAGATCAATCGCCATGCCCTTGCTTTCAACAATTTCGTCAACAGTAGAGCCGCTATAGTCGAAGAGTACCCACATGAGATTGTTGGTCCCAGAACGTCGTTTCCATTGTGTTCTTGAGTTGGTTCTTGAGTTCACCCACAAGGTGACCTTTTTTGGTGTTATGTACTTTATTCATTGCTGTCAATCTTGGTAAGAAAATGAATCGGGTGCAAGATTTTTTTGATTCTTTAGTCTTTAAGACCTCAAAATTAACAATTTAGTTGTGCCGGAAGGTTGGCAGTCCCTGATAACGCAACCCTGGTTCCGGCTGGGATGCAAAAAATTGCCCCTAAAACCATTTTTCATTAAAGGTGCTAAGACTTTGTTTCTACTGCTTGGGCGGAATAAGAAACTTATTGTTACACAGAGAGTTATTTGTGTGCGTTCTGTTAAATGAATTGGAATTTTTTTTTATTGCTTATTTTTAAGGTGAGTTTGAATTTTTGGCAGTTGACGCAAATGTTTGTTACAAAGTTATTACAGCTTCGCCTTTTCTGCTGCAAAACAATACTTCTTTGAATTAGACTCACACACAAACACATACAAGCCCAGAATTGGGGGGCACCATATGTGAGAGCCAATAAGAGACCGGGACTCAAGAAGGACTGTCGTATCAGAGCGAAGGACCAAACAAGTAACTTTGCAATGGCTACGGGGTAAAGTGGCCCGATGAGTTGTTCTAACTTTGAACTCTTGAATGCGAATACACGTGATGCAGTTTGGGTGTTACATAATTATTTGAACAAAAGTCATTTCTAGACTCGTACAAAAGAT
>NC_081451.1:1728087-1749246 GCF_007210705.1 Tigriopus californicus
AGCCGTTAAAGTTCTGGAAATTCTGCTCTACAGGGAACCACCATATTTTGTCGGAGCCTCGATCTCGAATACCGTAAATCATTAGGCAAAGTGTCCAATTACCTTTTATTCTTGTTTTCCTTGTCATCGTGTTTTACCCTCTTCTTCGATCCCTTTTTGGTTCTCTTCTTCTTTTTGGCCCTCTCCTCTTCACTTGAAGAACTTGAAGAGCTGTCAGATGATGAGGAAGAAGAGGACGATGACGAAGAGGAGGACGAGCTAGAAACTTCGACCTTCTTCCTGGGATTGGCCTTCAAGAAGGCTCGCAAGTCCTCCGTCAAGTTGCCTAATCCGATGGAAGTAAAAAAATTGATCGAGAAACGTGTATTGGCGGGATCGTCTCGCGGAAATAGGCCTTCAAAAGCGCTTTGGAGAGTCGGATCCAGGATGCGTTCAACCAGTTTCTTGGCACCCATGTATTCAGCCAATTCCTAGAGGGACAAATGTGAGAGAACTATGAAATAATACGGCCAAAAGCCTTTGGTCTAAACTGGAATTGATCAAATAAAAAGTCCAAAATCCAAAATCCCATTTGAGTACATGATTTAAAACAAACTCTGTCCTTTTCCGTTCACACTTAAGCTTGTTGACATGAGGGGCTTTGTTTAAAATTGACATCAAAGGAACCATACATTCAACTTTCTTTGACATCAAAGGATATTAGAAGAACACTAGGCCTTTGACCACCATATGTACTCTTGAAAACTACTCTTAACATAAAGGGTAAAGGGTAAAACCATGAAATTCCCTTCGTTGTGCTTCGATGTAAATTCAGAACCAAAGTGTTCTTGAATTGCATTTATTGCTCACAGTGGTAGGCAACATTTCCTCTCCTCATTTCCAAGTAACAAGGCCTTGCCGCCATTAACTTTTTTTGTTTTGCATACCAGTATATAATAGCCATTCCAGGAGGAACTCGTTGCACACTCACCTGGAAGAGTATCTTGATGAAGATCCTGGATGAGCTCGTGGTCTCATGCTCATTGAGATGAATCATACTGAGCACCTCCCAGTTGATGGCATCCGTGAAGAGGAGATGAGCAAACAGTCTAGCCACGTTGCGGAGCTTTCCAATCTCCAAACGATGGACTGTACTGTAGGTGGACTCAAAGATCGATTGGAACGGGTCCACGTAAACGCGATTCAATTGGCAGAAACGCTGGGCCAAGAGTCCATAATACTTCTCGTAAGTACGTTGTTGTGCACAGCAATCTATCAATTCGTTAAGCAAGGATTGGTTATTGATTTGAGGCTATAGATATTGGGGTCTGTGTCAATGCTATTTGTTTGCCTTTATCAAGAATGGATATTACTCTATTGAACAGGCTTCAACGGCGTTTTCTTGACAGACAAGACTCCATAGGAAGCAAGGTCAAGTTAGTGATGTATAATTTGTAACACAGGATAATTTTCATCTTCAGCTGTCCATCTCAATACTAGAGCTCATATCCCTTTCATATTACACACTTTTGCACTTTTTATGGGTGCACTTTTTTAACTGGGTCAATTTCAAGCAATAACTTACCTAGTATCATGTGGCAAAGTTCCTTCTCATGACCAGGCTTAAGGTTCATCTTCAACAACTTGTGGGCGGCTTCTTCGAAATCCAGTGACGACTGCAAATATGAAATAAACAATCTCGTTTATGTAGTGAAAATGTTAGCCTAGGTTTTAGAGAGCACTCAATGTCATGTTCCGATGAATATTTTGGTGCTCAACACGCAACCTCGTCCATCAATTTCGATAACCTACTTGCAGAGTCAGGTAGATGGTTCGTCGGAGTGCAATCATATTGGTCTCTGTCTGATCAATGATGGGTGCAGCCAGTTCTTTCTCCTCATCTTCGGATTCACTCTCTGATGATCCAGAAGAGTTTGAATTGGCATCCTCAGAGCCACTCCCCGATTCCTCGCCAAGAAGTTCATTCTTAATGGCCTTGTACTTTTCCTCGTTCTCCAAGAATGAAGGATCGTTCTTGAAGACGTTCAAAATCTCGTCGCTATAAATGGGGAAGATATAAACCTTTTCATAGACATTCCAATCCACCACGTTTTTTTCCCAAACACCACCTACCCTTGGGTGGCATCGTCCAAGGTGATCATGTGCGTGAACTGATCGTCCTCTTCCACCAAATCTAAATCGTCCATGACCGAAGGATTATCCTTGAATCCATCTTTCCGCACCTACGCCAGAAATCAATACTTCATTTTATGCACAAAATTTCAACAATACAAACCAAGTCGACCTCTCCATACTTGAAACATGACTTCGATCATATACTGCGTTCTTTTATCCAAAAGGGATTCGTGTAGAACGTGTCTGAGTCGTTCAAAGATGGCATGAATCCCACGGGGAGACACCTCACTCAACTTCTGACCGCATTCCTTCAAAAACGTGATGGCCACCTCAACGGAGTCGTCCGTTGGAGATTCCAACAACAGCGTCAAAATCTCCAGAGCCAGAACCTCATGGGCAACCTGAGGGGATCAAGAGCAACATGAAATGATATCCCTAATGTCTGTTCAAGGCGTCCATCCGGATGAATGTACCTGTTGATTGACCATGTGTGCAATAAATCTGGTGGAGGCCATGCAACGGGTCTTGTCACTTCGCTTGAAGCCGCGCTTAAAGTTGAGAATGAGCCTCTTCAGCAAGAGTTCGCCCACATTGGGGAACTTGGAGTTCACAATAGCCCCCAAGGCTGCATAGACATGGGTGAATGTGGGAGAGGCAGTCTGAGCCGTCATGATGGCCTGACAGAGCAAACCCCGGCCTCGGATGACGTTCTCGCCGAAGAGCTCACGCACGATCACGCCAATATTGGGCGTGTTCACTTTGTTGATCAATCCGTTAATGGACTTTTTCAAGGCCTCCCATGACAAACGCTGAAAATGGGTTTAGTTAAGTATTGGTTTGATCACAAAAATGTAACTGAACATAGTTCAGTTACACACGGTTGGATGTAAATTTTTGACGTTGATTTTAATAAGAGATCAAACATATTATTTTTTTTGACGGATGCAAAACTGTTTCACGCAATTAAAACAGCCTTTACAACATTAGTAGTACAGTAGGGCATTTCTTTGAACAAATTTATGTGAAAACCAATATGGTACACGCCGGTCCGTCTTAATAGTTTTGGAAATGGATTTGGAAATAGATTCAATGCAATAAAAAAGAAGTAGTTTTTAAGAGTAGGCAGCTCTTGCTAAGTAAAATTAATTCACATTTCAAGTGCGTTTTGAGAGCATTTCATAAGCAGTTCACAGCATTTTCGAAACTCCGTATGAAAAAGAATTGATAATAAAACGTCTAGGAGTCTCAATCAAATCATTTTTGGACATAAATCCGGTGAAAAAAAAATAACCATCCGAACTCCCATGATGACGATTTTCACATATTTCTGTTGCAAGAAGCTCCTAATTTAACACTCTAAACTGCATTAAATAGCTTTCGATAGTTTTAGACAGGGATTTATACAATTTTTAGCGCGTCACCTATATCAACTACAAAAAATTGTCCATGATATCTCTCAAATGCCAAAAAGGGCCTCAAAAGTCTCGGGAAGGGGAATTAATTGGAAACCGCTAAAAATCCCACCATGCACCATGATAGTTTAATCATCACGTTTTATTGTGGGGCGGTTTTCTGATTCCCATTTTTAAGTTCCCTTCAGAGATTCAGAGATAGTATGGGGAGAAAGTTTAGACATGCAATCTATACGTTTTGTAAATTAAACGTAAAACATACGAATTTTGAGATATTACCATCCATGGGCAATCCTGCAACTGGACAAGTTATGAGCTTACCTGGAACTCAATTGAGCTTTTATCCGTGATCTGTTGTTGCAACAGACGCAGCTTGGCCGGCGGAATATAAGCGCCTCCAGTGCGACTGGTCAATAGGCTAGCTTTGGGATCCTTGGCAACATCTTTGACCGCTGGAATATCCTTAGCCCGTGCCATTGGCGCATAACTGGAAGCTGGCGCAGGGGCAGCCTTCTTTCGGCGTCTTGACCGCTCAACACTAGCTTCTGAAGCAGCTGAGCTGGAAGAAGAGGAGCGTCGGGCGCGCTTGGTTTCACGTCGGGCAAGCCTACGCTTAGCTTTGTCCCGTCTGGACGGCGCCGAATCTGAATCTGAATCAGAGGACGAGGACGAAGAGGAGGAGGAGGAGCGCCGGCCTGTCGATTCTAAAATCAAGGAGATGCTGCTGTTTCATGTTGGTTAAGTTCAGAGACCTTTAGTTAAAAGATCTATTTTCTTTCATTTCAGTTAAGGAACCGCGCCCCATGGACAATTTTGATTCATCAAACATTAGTAACCTTTCTTTTCTTGCCCCTATGTAATCACTTTCACACCCGGAATTGTGACACATCACTAACAAAATGAATTTGAAATTCTACTCTCCAGGGGCACTTTTTCGTTGCGGCGTCGGACTAAAATGGGCTTTAGTTTCAGTAATAGCAGCCATTTTCAAAAAAATAAGGCGTAACAAAGCAAATGGATATTATGACGACACGTTGTCTGTCACGGTATGAGAAGACAGAAGAAGACGTCAGATATTACAGAATTAGTTTTGTTTTCACATGAAGAAGGCAAGATTTTTTCCTACCTTCTGCTCTGTCATCTACTTCATAATAATACATTGATTGAAAGAACCGATGTATTTTTACACCCAGTCACAATACACTGAAATTGTAGGAGTCCTTTTTGGTTCGAAATTTCAAGGAAGTCAAGAAGTTCTAATTTTAAAACTAACCCAGGAGAATAGTCATGCAGGGACTTCGCTTAAGTGGGTGTTATCATATTTTTATTTTTGATGTGGATTGTAAATCGGATTCTTCAATCTTCACTAATAGATGGCGGCCTATGAAGGGCAAAGGACAAACAAAGGCCATGAACTATTTCAATTTGGCTTCCACATTGATATTTTGGATCTTTTGGTACTTGTACCCCATTTTTCATTTGATTTGACGAGCAAATCTAGTTTTTAACTCAGCCAAACCTTGGGCCCCAAGGGTTGAACCACTGGATTTTTTAGTGGCAAGATGGCCTTATTAGTGGAAAGTCTGAATCAAAGTGACAGAACCGCTTAAAACTGACCCAAACTTAACAATTGGTTAGTTCATGGTTAGATTTTGAGGCGATTTGAAAAATGAACCCAATCCATAAGCCACGTTCTTTTGATTTATAAATGGATCCTCTCACATTCGGAATTCACCCATTGCCTGGACCAATCTGGAGGAAATGGCATCCAAGGAAAAAGGCGCTAAATTCTTTTCCTTACCTCGAGGTGGGCGTGGCGCCGGATTCGGGGCCTGGGATTCAGAATCCTGGTCCATGATGAATAGATGGTTGGCGAGAACAACGTTGAACTTGTCTGTTCTTCAAACATAGAGATCAACACAAACACGGCCGACCACAGGCTTACCAAATTCATCAGTTTTGGGTCATAATTTTTGGTCACTACGTTTCGAACACGAGGGTTTCAATCTTTAAATCGTTCTTTTAAATTGTTCAATGATGATGATATGAATATTGTGTAATATCATCCTTGGATAGTTGAAGGAACACCGAACAACGGCTTAAATCCTTCTTTTTTACCATGCTTTTGGGATTTAATCCTGGCCAAATCAGCATCACTAGTCCGCAACAGCTGCTCAACTTTGCATAGGTTCTGGGCTCTAGGTTGGGTGAGTAATTTATGAAAAAAGGGTCGCATTTAGTTGGTAAACGTTATTCTCCACCGATTAGTTGGCGGTGCTACTTTTTTAAACTTAACCTAAGCTTATCAAACCTAACCTAACCTAGCACGATATCAATAGCCTTTAAGGTCTCTCTCCAAACCTTTCTAACAGTTTGTCACAAATTTAAAAATGAGCACCGCCAACTAATCGGTGGAGACTATCGTTTATCCATTTAGTTATAAGTTCGTCTGTCACATCATGGTATTTGATGTGATATTATGTTCCAAGGGTGTGGAATTGTCAAGAGCTCGGAGCTGTCCGCCCTGGGCAATCTATTGAGGGGCGAGTAATCCTAGGTTTTGTAAAAATGACACAAACAACAACGGGGGCCGGGGGGTTCTGGTTAGTGGCATTTCCCCGTCCAGGCGGAGGTACGTGATTCGTGTCTCCTCCCTTACTTTTTTCTAGTAACTTTTAAACGCCAACCACGCTTACACAAATTCATAAGCAGACTGATCGCAACAAGACATTGCCCATAATCGGAACGGAAGGAGAGGATCACCCTTCCCCACCCTAGCTCCCAAATCCAAAACGCATACTTGTGTGTCAATGTTCAAAATGCGCTATTAAGTCGCCAGAGAAGTAAGTACCCGGACACATCTTGGCAATTTTCTCCCACAGACACAACTTTGCTATTATTGCTTTATGGTATTCTAGACCGCATAAAAAACTCGGATACTTATAAAAACTAAAATTTTCAAAAACCTATTCAATGAAAATTGGAAGCACATTTAGTTGGCGCATTATCATAAACCATGATATCTTGTATTAAAACCATTACATAGTTACACTGGATTTAATGGCCCAATTTTCAGCGCCTTTAGACCCAAACTGCCCCGATTATTTGAACAATCAATTGCCCAAAGAATTAATATCGATATTCTACATCACTAAAGTAAAAGACCATTTATAAAATTTTGCATAATCTCAAAATAGCTCAAAACATTGTATAACTTTATTTAAAACTCTACAAAAAGGCAAATTTTTGAAATTTTATTCTAGAACCATCGCCTGGGCACTTAGTCAAGCATTCATTGCTAATTTCAAGACAATCAATAAAGAAATGCAGTTTTTAATCAGTTTTCAACAAGTAATGAAGAAAAGCCGAAGTCTCTAATATTGCTTGTTGTATGTTTCGTCTTCAAAATTCAAGTGAATCCGTAAAAAAGTGTACTCATGACGATTGTTATATAAGATATTGAGCTATTTGGTAGCTATTCAAGAAAAAGAAAAACAATCTTCATTTCTTCATATTTTAAAAATCGACATTATTTCTTTGAGAAATTAAATCAACATATAACCCAATGATTTGGGGGCTAAACACGATCAAAGACCATTAAGTCCCATAGAACTAAATAGTGGTGTAATAGACTTTTATCTCAATTTCTATGTAAGCGCTACCTAAGTGTGCTCCTAATTTTCATTGATTGGGTTTTGAAAAATTATTCTTTTTTTCAAATGTTGTCATGCATCTGAGTTTGTTGGTGTGGGCTAGAATACCATACATCATTTATACTAAAGGTGTCTTTTTTATTTTCTGAGGTAGAAAAATGCCAAATTATGTTTGGGTTTTTCTGTCAAAATTTTAAAAGGCATTTTTACCACTATAAGTGACTGTTTACATAGGATATGCTTCTTAAGACCCAACTTCTAGATGATAATCAGGTTGTAATTGCAAGGAAAACAAGTTGCTCTTAAGAAAGATAAGTGACAGTGCATGTCAGGTTGTTTGGGTTTTTTTTTGCTATCTCTCAAAAAGAGCCAGTCAGGAATGGTTGAGGAGAAAAGTGTTTACCCCTTCACAGCTCGCATTTTCAGGGTTTAAAAGGGGGCACACCAAAATTCGCACCGATTCTTTATTCAACGTATTTGATATTTTACAACGATCGAAAACGCTCTTATTTACTCTGCAAAATCGTTGTGCGCATTTCCCTTAGGGTGATTTCCAAAGCTCAACATGTCTTTTATTTTCATAAATGACATCCATTGGCATTAAAAACTACATACATGTCCCAAAAACCAGTTTTCTCTGACTGAATGCGTGCGTTCCCTCGCGAAGTAAAACAAGATACTATTTTTAAAATGACACTTTAAATGGGAACAAAACTGAAAATGACAAGAGAGAGTGTACGCAACTTACGATGGTCATCAATCACTTTGAATTTGTGGCCATTTTCTCGAAACTGATTATTTTTAGTTTGAAAAACTCGCTCATCCAGTCCGAAAATGTGTTACTCTGGTATTCCACCAACGATTTACCTCAAATCTTAGTCCTGGGTAGTGGTAACACAATGACAAGTAACGGGTTTTTAATGTATGTAACAAATATTCCATTGATCAAACTAACCTACGTATATTTAACATATTTAGTGTCAAAGGAGGAGACGTGGTGTAGTAGTTAGCGCAGGTTCCTATCATGAGTGACGTCCCCGGTTCGATTCTCCTCCCCGACCTTTCTCAAGGAAACTTGTAGACGCTAACCACGCCTACAGACGGAGAACCAATCTGATACGCACTACGACACTACCTATCGGAACTTTATACGGATGATGTGATGGCTAGCTTCGCTGGCCGGGCGAGGTTACCCCTCCGACCCTAGCGCCCCAAATACAAAAAAATATATCATATTTTGGGCTATCCCCGACCCCTTTATGTTTTTCAGAGTCTTGGTTGGACTTCACTACTACTTTGGCAGAGAAGAGGAAGCAGTATTTCTGATTGATTCAAAACCAAATTGGCACAACTGTACTCAAACGAAGTTATTCAGTTTTAAATGTGCTGATATATCCACTTCTGTTCGTGGCCAAGTTGGTGCCATAAGACACTCCTATGCCAAATTTCCCGGAGCCATGTTCAGCTGACCTTGGTATTTCCTCCCCACGTGTGGGCTCAATCACATCCCCATAAGTGGTCTCCATTTCCCAGACCCTCGTGGAATAGTTTCCATTCACAGTCACGGGGTCGGGTCCTCCAAGTCCATGGTGATACCAGGAACCTGGGTCATAATTTAGACTAGTGATCCGGGCGTCTGGATGGATGGCAGCTCTCAATTGATAAACTAACCGTCCGAATTCGTCTGATAGGGTGCCCACAAAAAAATCGGCATTGGCCAAGGCCATTAAGTTGAAGATGGTGGCTTGATTGCATTTCCTTGAGCCGTTTCCTTGAATCGAAAGAATGCATTCATTTGATTGATTTAGAATTCATGTGTGCCACCCGTGTGTTTTTGTACCATTCAAAGATTAATTGTTAGCAGCAAGGAGAACCATAAGTTGACTAATGAGGAAATGTACACACCTGCACCTTCATCACACATGGAAAACTTGTCGGCAGTTTGTCCATAGAAATCGCCCTCGATTACATGGTAATGAGGATAATTGGCACGTATAATTTCCAGGTGTTCAATCCTCCCTGGCAAAATGAGCACTTTTCTTTCGATGGATTTCTGGAGTTGAACCTCCCAACGTTGGAAATAGTTTTCCACCATTTGAAAGCAGATATGCAGTGAAGAGGTCGTTGAAGGAAGGTACACACCAGCAACGGTTTTTTCTACTAATGGCATCCTTCTCTGTGTGGTTTCAACGGCAAGCCCGCTTTTCTTTGCTTTGACTTTTAGATCATTTTTTAGGTTATTGTCCAATTTGTTTAAGATATATCTTGTTACAGCGCCTGCGTACCACAAAAAAGGTCGCCGGAGCCTTTGCCGCATATCTGAGTCCAGTTTTGGCGCCTCCAGATTGGCATTGCCCTCCAGGTCGACGTCCGGAGGGCAATTGACCAATCCTGAAATCAGTGGGTTGAGAGAGAGGCCCTCCAGGTTGGGGATTACTACCCTCCGGCTACTAAGGATCCCATGAACCAGACATCCAACGACGTGATTTAATTTCCAAGGCAGAGAATCGGGCGGTTCATGAGGTCCAAGATCGCACAAGACAAGCCCGGTGCTGTTTTGACATTGCGTTGGATGTTGAAGTTGCTCCAGATCATCATGGACGTGATAAGACCAAGAATCCATGTCCCTCCTCAGTTGCTCGTTAGATCTTGAGGCCATGCTCTCCACTTTTCCTGAAATGACCTTGAGACTCCGGTCAATCAATTTGATCTCCGAAATGATCTCAGGTGGGATCAGATCCTGAGGGTCATCCAACAAGAGTAACCTTAGAATGATTTGAAATTCCACGAGCATGGTCACAATCTTCTCCAGGACAGTCTTTGATTCTTCAGCAACCATTACAAGTGCTAGTTTCTGCTCTAAAATGATAGGAATACACTAGGTTTTGTGAATCACTTGACGAAAGTTGCCCAAATATAGCAGACTCTCTGGCGGAACTAGCCTGATGAATCCTCGGAACCTCTTCAGTTTCGATAATGAATTCATCTTACCTGCTAAGCGGCACCGCTCCAGCATCGACTCACGGACATCTTCAGGAATAAACTCTCTGAGGTTTTCAGAATTACGGAACCTCAAACAGCTCAGTTGAAGATCCCTTTGAATTGTGAATCGGTTGAACATGCCACCCGACAAGAAATGGGTTTTCTCTTGTGATGCCATGAGCATGAAGATGGAGAGGAAAGAGTAGGCAAAGAGGATGGCGGAGAGGTAAATGATGGTCCTCAATAAGATCATATCACTGTTATTTATACTTCGGAGTTGTTCATTAACGATTCAGTTAGTCGAAGGTAGGAATTCAGGTGTTATCCGCACAACTGTTAATGACGTTGCAATTGAAACAAAATTGGTATAACAACCACAGATGGGCACTCACAGAGTCTTTTAAAAACTTTGTCAAAAATATGAAATATGAAACTTAAAAACTGATTGATAAACAGAGTGATCATATGAACGGTTTTACTTTTCATACCAATAGTACCTTCTTACCAAAAATGTGATGCATCTTGTCGTTTATCCTCATGGTATGCCAAGCCAAACGGATATTGAATCTTATACTCCAAATCGTTCCATTCTCTGAATCATAAAAATGTAGGTTAGTTGTAGAGTTTTTCCCAATGCTCCCTTGAGTTGCAGACTTGTCTTATTCCCGAAATTCGGACACTTGTCAGCACGATGAGAACCGCAACGGAATTTGCATCCAAGAAGGTGAGTAAGTAGAGTGGTTGCTCCACTTGAATGAATCAAGGGGTCTGTCTGTCTGTTCAATGGAGAGAGAAAGAGCGTTTTCAGGGATGCACCATTTGGATTCATCTCACGTCTGAGATGAAGGAATCCCAATGCCCCCCCCCACTGCCTCGAGTATTTTCCTGCCATATTTTGGGTGGTTTGTGAACTAAAGCAGACTCGAGAATGATTCTAAAGACCCATACCCATAGAGTCACCGAAGGGGACCGTAATGTACAAATTATTTAAGTGGATCTCATTCTAGTTAGATGTGAGTGATCGATGGGGGCGGAATGAGTTTTCATGAAAAATAACTGGAACTAAAAAAATGTTTTCCACTTTGACGGGTGCCACCATCTTGGAAAAAACGTGATATATTTTCTTTTGGTTTGATTTGGTTTTTCACGGGCTTTTCTCACTGCTGAAGGGAAACGGATTGTATTACCCCAGCACTATTAAAATGAAAGGTTATAATTCGTCTATTTATTACCCTTCACTCTTTTTATGATATTTGTTCTACCAACGAATTTGAATTGGTAGAACAAGCTGGTCCTTGAATGTAGGTTTAGATATTTTTTAGATATATTCGCAGAAAATCAAATCACATTCTTAAAACTTTCTTTAAAAATACCCAAAAATTGTTATGCATACACCATGTAGAAAACTATGTTCGTCGTTAATCAAATTTAATTCGTCAAAACATTCATAACGAAAAGAAAATAAATTCAATTCCGAAGAAAACGTGTATCTGATTTTTGTAGCATATGAAATCCATGTTTTGTTGTGTTTGGTTTCTAAGTCATCAATTACTAATGCAAATATTGTTCCCAACAACCAATACAATTTTTTGATCGAGCGACCCAGATTTCGGCTCTTCACTACTTTGTAATAAACGCGGCTTTTTCGAAGGAACAATGTGCCATATCAGGTCCAGTGTAGCTTTGCTTGGTTTCCATAAAGGCAAGATATTCATGAGGGGTTTAGTATCTAGTCAGATACACGTCCAGGGTAAAGATAAAATTGATGGTGCTTTACTCATTTTCCTGTTCTAATCATTCGAGGATCGGCTTTGCTCTGATAAACTATGGTTTTGTTTGAAGCAATTTTTATCAAGGGGTAAGTTTATTTCAGCAAACGTCAGATAAAGTGGAGGCTATTTTTTGACTTTAGTCCGTTCACTAAATGTCTAAATATTTTTATGTTCTATACATATGTGGTCTCTACGTTGTGTTCTATTCCGCATTATAGAGCGCAAAGCGCCATGTGAGGCCAAATACAAGTTCGTAATGCTTGGGGTTAAAGTTGAGTTCATAAATGGGACCCAATGGAGTTGTATGATACAAGGAAGAGTTTGGATCAAAATTTCCCAAGCATATAATTTAAAGAACTCTCTGAAGATGACAAGAGCCCAGGATTGGTAGCTTTGCTAAAGCAATTTCCAAATTGCAAGAGAAAGTATGTTCCTTGTTCATTTGACCGTTTCTTAAACTTGTTTCAATTTTGGCAAGATTGACTTTTTATCTGACCTGGATGAATCAAGCATACTGTACTGTACTTAACCTTTCCCACAGGCAGATTAATCCCATCAGTAAGTACAACCATGTTTGGGATCTCCAATATTTGCAACTCTTGGTATGGACCAGTTAGTATTCGGACATTTAGGCAAGCGTTGGTACCAGCAAACAAACTTGCCTGCCAATGCCAGTGATCCAAAATTGTCGATTCAAACAGGTTTTAACAAAGCTGACCTTTCCCCATATAGCAATGCGAAAGGAGGGTCAGCTTCTAAAAACGTGTTTGAAGCCCCAAATTTGCATCCCTGACTCTGGTACCAGCAAACAAACGAACCTGCCAGAGCTTGCCTAAACGTCCCCATTAGCTCTCCAACAAAATTCTAGCGCCGGTCTGCCCAAGCACTTCCCTTTCTGTTAATTACTGTTACCGCCCCATGAACCAGCACCGATAGAGTTCAATCATATATTCAAAACAAGGCTTTATCAGGTAGTTCGGCAAATTTGGTATAACAGAAATGTATTTAGAGTGGGGCGTTGATTGCTTAATTCCCAAAAATGGCGGAGTGACTCTCAAGCGAAACTCATTTTTGGTTATTAACCCACTCCCGCAACCTCGAAAAGACGCGCCGGATTTGAAACAGGACATCCGGCATCCATAATTACGTATATATGAAATTCGCCATGTCCAGGAGTTGAGGGGTCTCAAATTTGGGGCGAAACACGTTTTTGGCTGGGTGTGAAGTGAAAAATGCATCGGGCCCTCCAATCACGTTCTCCTGGAAAAGTTTTGGCGGTGCAAAGTTGGACAGGAAACTTGGGGACAAATTATGGTAATGGGTTCAATTTTCTTGGCTGAATGTATATAAAGGTCGGTCCTCTCACAATTTGCCCTAGGCCTCGAAAATATGTTCTCTGGAGAGTGAAATTAAAATCAACCGACTCAAAGAGTTCAAGGCCCAAGAGTTCTATAAACTTATTGATATGAGGAAACTGTGTCAAATTGTGAACGATTCTTTACGACCTTGTTTATGCCTTTTTCGACTCTCTTGGCGACACTTTCAATTTTCAGGGGGGGAAGAAAACTGGAAACAAAAGATTTTTTGGTCTTGCCGGATAAACTGGATATGATAGTTTGTTTCATTTCTTACTAAATGCCCTAAAATAGATAGGGTAAAAATTTCGCCAGAGGGGCATACACATATGTATATTTTGAAAGCGTGCTCACCGTCAAATTATAGTGTCCTATTTTCTTTTCAATTAACTTTGGTATTTTCACTGATACTCATTTCATACTGATCAGTAGGCATGGCCAAAACTTGCCGATAATGATATGGGGTTTTTTGACGGCAAATGTGAATAAAAATCCCATGCATGACCACAACAAAATTGCAAATAAACTTGCCAAAAAGTAGGTAACCACACGCTCTGGAGGGCTGTGATGACTGTGTGCCTTCCATATTAATCAATATGTAGATGAAAAAGAAAGTTCTGTCACATTATCTTTCGACAACAGGATTAGAACCCACTATAACTGGGGATAAGATTCTTGTCTTGTTCATGCTGCCCCTTAGACCGATCGGCAAGACCAGCATTTTGCACATCTTTAAAAATTCATGAATGAAAAGAAATCTGGGTTCAGCAATAGCATGCTAATAATATCAAAGTAAACCTATGGCAGAATAGCTATTAAGATTAAATATTATTATATAATTGAGATACGACAGCATTATTTTCAAGTGTCTTGAAAATGATGGTAGGCCAAGTTGTCCCTCATCAAATATCCATCTCCCAATCATTTACCTAATGCGCTAAGATTCGTCCAATTTACACATTTTTACACAAGCAAAATTGCGTGCCAACCTTTAACATAGGGTATCTAATTATCTAATAAAACACAACGATGAAAAAGAGACAGAGAGAGATTGCAAGCAGGAGGCTTGTAATATATTTGCAACCTATTTTATATATTCATGTACTTTCATGTCAAAAAATTGTAATAAAAGTTACCAACATTTCATTTTTACAAAATATACCACAAAGTTGACTCAAAATCATGAAAATTTCCCAAAATTGGAGTAATTTTGACATTTGTGGCATGAAATGGCTAAAATTGCAGAGTGTATTCCAGAAAAATCTTGGACAAGCAAGTTTTGGGTGGCCCTAATATCCAAAAAACGCAGATCCATAATTTTACCCTTTTTTCCAATCTTTTGGCATCATGTGTCTTATTGTGTGTGTTTTGCATTTCTTTTTTAAAATTATTTTTCACCATTTTGGATCGAAAGTTGAGTTTTCCCATTCATTTTATCCCTTTTTCTGAAAAAAATGGAAAACCACTTATCTTTTACCGTATCATAATATTTGCTTTTTTAATGTTTCAAATTTTTTTCCCCTAAACTTTCCTTGAATACGACCTAAGCTAAATATTACACCTTTTTCGCTACACGGTCAAAATATCTAGTGAAAGAAAGAATTATCTCTATTCCCATGGTATGCTTACTTGTAAAAATAACACAGTTGATTCACTACTTAAGAGCAAAAGTTTAACGCTAAGGTGCTTTTGATCAAAGCACATACAGTATTGAGAGCTTTTATAGGGGCATGCTTCAATCTTTTTGCCTTTTGTTGTAAGGTGCACTTTCAGTAATAAGGTCTGCTATAATTATTATGTAGAGTAGAGTGCTCATAGGGAAAACTCTTTTTGCCATGCATTTGAACTTCAGCTTTCAATGGCATTGTGATTTTTTTGCCACCTGCTCTTCCAAAAAGAGTATATTAAGCTATAAACATCTACAGTTTGGCATATTAGTCTGCATTTTTTTTTGCATTTTTGTCAACTTCATTTGCATTACTTGAAGAGCCCTGATGAATGGTGTTCATCACATGCAATCCTGTTGTAAATTCATCAGTGTCCAACAAAACAAAACAACGAGGGAACAGATGTTGAAATACTTTGATCTTTGTAAGACTTGTCTCTATTGTAACTACCAAGTTTTGCTTTTGTTTGGATGAAATTTTTGTCCCGTGCACTCATTAGAGAACTTGAAGGCTAAAGTGATTCCTTGACCTTATAATTGAAAAAAATGCAATTACGAGCTAGTTATTTTAAGCCCCGACCTACGGTTCTGACTCATCTCTATTAACAGTGCAACTTATTTCTGAACTACTTTTCATTACTAATCCTAATCAAATTGAACAATTCACATCGACCATTTGTTTTGAAATGAACTCGAAAACCAAGTAGAAAACAAAACGAAATTAGTTGTTTGATCATATGATTACAAATAAGATTCTCAATTTTTCCGTCTTCTCACCGAAAATATGCTTTCAAGTTGGCCTTGGCATCCTTTATCGTGCCTCTAACTCAATAACTAAATATCGGGTTTTCCGAAACTCAGCAGATGAGCCTCTTTCTCGCGCTAGAAATGTAGATTTTTGCAGGTAACAAAAAATGGCAATAAAGTGTGATAAATGATCCGTACTAGGTTGGGAATGTTTGTGTTTGAAACAACCACATTAACATACTCGGATATGTGATTGAACCCTGCCAAAAGATGACTTTTGTGCTGAAACATCTCCACACATCACTTGGCTCTGAAGTTAGAGTTCTAATTTTAAGCCTTCATTTTTCCAAAGAATTTGGTTCAGATAACGAATGCTTAAAAATGAATTTGCTTTAAATCTGTTTCGATGGTCGTGCTTTTGAAGCCAGGAGGAAACTGATTGAAGAATCCCCTTTTAAAACGTGGAAAGTTGAAAAGGTTTTGTGGCTGGCAATGTCCCTTTTTACATGTTTCCAAGAACTTTGAAGGAGGAAAGTTGGCGGACGCAAATGTACGAAGACCTTTGGACTAATTTATTTTTTTCCAAACATACATTCAGTGAACGGTTACATTTGATAACAGAGCCTCTGCATATCGTGATTAAAATTAAATCGTATGGGACCAGAGGGTCACTCGGGACTCAATGATGAGACTGCTTAAAACAATTGGAAATCTAAGTGCAACAACAAAATGTAAAACATGCCGATGAACAAAAGCGTGGCTACAAATACTTCTTCAAAAGGGCCATCATGCATAATATATTGAATGATTGCAGTAGGACGTACTCTATGACTCAACCAAACTAAACAGATGAAGTAGAATCCGCCGAATCTCTGATTCCACTTTTTTCTTTTGGCTTGGAAGAGCCAGGGTCTGCCATTTTTAAATTGGCTGATCTTTTCAATGAACCAAATAGCCAATCATTTTTTTGTAGCAATCCAATACGAGAAAAGGTGTCCTCTAAGGGGCAACTAATGGTTGTTTAAGACAGATCCGAGAGAACTGAAAGTTTCACTGATTTCAATCTGGCCTATTTGGCTTTCTACGGACCAAAATTAAGCCAGTGGCAAGTGTTTTGGCAATTTCAGTCATTTTAGTATGACGGAAAAGGCAAATATTTAGTGCGCCATCGTCCATCAAAGTGTCCTAATATTCAAACAACTAAAGTTTCCAAATTAAAAAAGGCCATTGAAATATTTGGACAATGATTGAACCATGATTTGTTTTGGGCATAAAAAACCATCATTTAGTGTTAGCCGTCATGTACAACATTGTTCAAGCAAAATATGAAACGGACAAGGCATTGCTTAATAAGAATGAATTTGACCATGTGACCGGATTTACAGGTTGTCAAGGCTTGAGCCCTTTAATTAATAAAAACAACATGTAAGTTAATACTAACCAATGAAAACCAATGATAAAAATTCAAAGTCGGATAGCACCAAAAAGGCAGGTCAGTGTCTTATTGATTGCTGGATGGCGGCTTTTTTCCCGCTTCAATTAAAAGAGCTATGTTTATCGGCATCGTTTTATCAACACTTGTTTGATTATTCTGCCTGTTTTTTGAATCCGTACTAATCCAAAAGGAAAAATTGGCCAAGAGCATCCCTGCAATGGAAATGACAAGGATAAGAATACAAGTGCAAAAATAGTATGAACACATAGACTTCAAGTGTTGTTTAGATTTTAAGATCGCTTTTACATCAACATAGATCAATATCGATTTTAAATTTGTTGGCCTGGTACCTTTGTCAATGCCAATGGGGTACCCCCGCATGGTTTCGTGAGCGATTGGTACCCAGTTGCACCTACTGCGAGTATCAGATAGTTTTGTGAACTCACATTTTGAAATCCTGGCTAGTCAAAACCATGAAGCACTTACTTATCTACTCAAGGGTCTTTCCATTGTTCCATGTTAAGTGCCCCCTCCCCCCCCCACCCCCCCCACACACACACACACAAACAAAAAATATACATCTTTATTTTTTCTCATCAAAATTAGAAATTCCAAGAAACATTTTTAGACTGATAAAACCTCAAAAAAGATTTAAAATCATTTTAAAATTTAAATTTTGTTCTCTGAGCCCTCCTGTTTATGACTAACCAAGGAAAGTATTAGACTCCAAAACTGCACCAGAACTTACAATAATGGCGGTAATCTTGATACTTCTGAATCCTTGATAACGCTTCTAATTCCGAATAGAAACCCCAAATGTAACTCGTTACCATCCAAAAGACGAAAAATAATGTTTCGTTTCAATAATGCTGGGGATTGCATTTCATAGATGAAGAGGCTCATTTCTGACGCGCTTCATTAAACGGGTTTCAGCTAGTCGTCCGAGCGTTTCTTAGGGTTTCTTAATATTTGTCTAACATTTATTTCTGCGCAATGGAAATTTGAACTTGTTTCATGACTCCCAATTTTTTCTCCAAAAGTTCGGCTCAAAGTTCATTTTTTAAAGTTTTCTTAGTCTCCCGCATTAAATCGAGCTCCAGAGGCGAATCTTGCCAGAAGCTGAAAGATCATTCCGTCCATCTATCATCGAAAAAAATACGAAAGAGAATGATAACGAGTTTGTGGTGGTTTTCTATTGCACCTAAATCGGTAATGAAGGAAAAAAGCGCCTCTACAATCAGAAACCACACACTAACAGCCTTTCAGCTGTCACCCACCTGCTCTAAAAAATGGTCTGCGAGGCTTATTGGCAGTAGATAATCTTTGCGGATGCTTTTTTCATATACCATATACCCATAGAAAGGTGAAAATTGGGAAGATGTATCAGGCATCAGAAAGTACTCTACACACCAATGTTGTTTCACTCTCCGGCTTGCTTGAATTCGATCTCGCATCAACGAGCCCAATTTCAACACGGGGCTCTCAAATGTTCGCAATCCCATAAAAAGCCCTCCCATATTGAGATCTGTAACCCGGGGGCCCTTGCTTTGCTCTTGCTTCATTTCACCACCCGGTTCTCCTGCTCCTCTTTTACTTTTCCTCTCTGCCTTTGTCGGCGGTCGGCATAGATGTGCAAAGAAGGACATCAGATCAGTAGGATTAAAGAGATATGGAACATAGAGCAGGGATCTTAAGCCCATCAAAGAATAGTAATAAAATTGTGATCTGTACAAAACTATGATAAGGTGAAAAAGGTTATAAAACCAACCCACTAAAAGTGAATGAAGGGCTGAGAAATGGGTTTTGAAATTTCGACCTTGGCAAATATAACTACAACTTGAATCAAATTTAGCCATAAAGTAAAGAGTCAAGTCATTTATTCACTAAAGCGGTATATGATATCTGCAAAAAAGGATCTTGGGTCTCTCTCGTTCAGAACTAATTTAATCTAACCCAAAACATCCATTTAGAAGACATCGTAGTACGGAAGAAACGTCATCATGCAGGTAGGTATACCAGTAAATCTACCAATAGTCCAATGACAAATCCGTGGCGATAAAGAACAATAATAATTCTGACCTTGCGAACTTAAAATGCATACGTAACAGACAAAGGAAAGTGTTTCTTAATTTGCTAAATATTTAGAAGATAATTGATACCGATCCCTCAAATGTATTTGCTTCAACCCACAATAAAAAAACTTATTCATTTCCAATGAGAACCAGAAAATGTGCAATGTGTTTAGATTCCGATACTCGCCAATGTTTTTAAACAAGATTCCCTGACTTTCCCCCCAAAAACTTCAGCCTTTCCAATGAGCATTTCAGTAAACGACTCAATTAGGTTCTTTGCCAAATTCAATTCAACGGAAGGAAAACCAGCGCTAATGAACCACAGATTGCTCATTTTGAAAGGAACTATCCTCAAACCATGTATTATTTGATCAAGCATATTTCGTTTGATTGATAAAAACCCAACTTTCAAATAATATCAGTTTTTGTCACTCTACTTGTAACAAAGCCTTTAAGAGACAATTTGCACCAATGAACCCTTGAATAATGAATCATGCTCGTCCTTGCAGAGATGCCTTTCCATATCAATAGCTTGCAATTCACATCTGTGCGCGTTCCAGATGGAACAGAGAGAGAAACAGACAAACCGAGAGAGAGAGAAAGAGAGAGGGGAAAAAGAGTGAAAAGGGAATAAGGCGAATCTCCAGTCTGTCTTGGAGTTTTCTCGCGGTGCAAGCCACATTTCTTGTTCTCTTTCCACTCAAGTTGGAACAGTTCTTGGGACCATTTTGTCTCATATTGTTTGCGAATGAAAAGTTCATCTGGACCAAATGAACGTGATGTGCTCCTTCCACAAGATCGCCAAGTGTGAAGGCTCCACCCAGAAAAACAGCTTGGGTAAGGCTTTGATGAGCATGAAAATTGATTTGTTCTACTGCATTGATGATCGTGTTCCTGGGACGAGCATCATCAATGTGAAATGCAAATTCAATTTTTTATGACTTTGACAAGTTGAAATTGATTGGCAAATATGAAGACGGCCTTTGAAGGCTCTTTGAGAGTTTTGAATGTGATTCAAGCCTTTCATGTTGTGAGCAAATAAGCTGGTCTGAATACGGATGATACACCCAAATCTGTATTCAGTAATCTATCTAGAAAACTTGAATATTTTTATGACCTTTAGCAAAACGCACATGCATTGGAAACCTTTTGGTCGATTTATTTCGTCTAGGGCTTAGTTTGGTTTTCGTTTTTGGTCAAGTATGAAACATGTTATTTGTAATTATTCCCCCCAGAATTACCTCATTTTTCAAACTGAAGCACAAATTGTTACGTTGTAAGAGGCAGGATATCTTTTGGGTTCCATTTTGTTGAACAAAAATGTACCGCAAAAGTCGTGTTGAAGTCATTATATAGCCATGAAGAGTTTTTGCAGGTTAAAATGTTTTCTTCGCAATTTCAATGTTTCATCTCTCTTATGTTTGCAAACAATAATAGTTGTTGAAAACCTTTGTTGAGCTAAAATTCACTCCCAGCTACTCCGTTCACAACTACAAAAATGAATTTCGCTTTTCTTGTATCAGAAAATTGTTGGTGCTGGGATTGGGAGTCAAGTTGTTTCAAAACACAAGAAGATTTCAATATGTCTCACACCAATAGTTTTTAGAATTTCACTTTAGTATTGCAGGAACTCGTTACTACTCAAGAATATTGCCCATCACGTTTCATTTCATATTGTTGAAATAATGAGTTACTCACAAACAAAGCGCTTCAAGGAATATTTTCGACAATCAGGAGAGGCATTTTTCCAGGTTAACGTTAGGATGTTCTACTTGCCCCAACAAGCAAACCCTTTCTCAACACTTATGATCCTCATGTCCAATAACCGCAAGTTGTTGGTTACATGCCCAAGTAAATGGAAGATGTTTTTGTAAGTGAAATTGCCAAGACAACCGCACCAATAAGAATGTTTAGCCCCCTTACGCTGCCCGAAATATGTCTTACTTTCTG
>NC_081451.1:1749274-1764303 GCF_007210705.1 Tigriopus californicus
CCCGATTGGGCCAATTCCTTCTTATTGAATTATAATGCGTTTGGATTGTTTTTGACTAATTCTATCAAAATCTTATTTTCAATTAGTGCCTCGGGTCACATAATGTCCGGAAAAGAAATTGCGTTCAAGGCAAGGCAAGAGCAGTTTATGTAGCAATCTACCTTGCCTCTTCCCGTTTTCTTTGGGCCGTGTGACGTCGCAAATAAGGGCCCTTATAAGAAGGAATGATACCCAAGGGTAGTGTTGACATACCTCTCGAATGCAACCAACCAAGTCTCGAGGTAATTACATCAATACAGATCACAATGTTGAGAAGAAATCCATGCACACCCTTTTGGATTCATAACAGGTTGACAAATCAATTCCAGTTATATTGCCAAGATTCCATACCACACACACAAAAAAACACAAATTTCTGGCCTTGAGCATTCAATGGGGGCAACGCTGATCCTCAGATTTAGCAACAATCAAGGCAAGTGAAAAAAACGTTCTTTTCAATGATAATTGGGCTTTTGAAGTGGAGGAAAAGCAGTACGGAAAAAAGTGAAATTTTGGGGTATTTAACAGAGATAAACAATACGACCAACTTGCACTGTGATCGAGCTAAATTTTCAATATTTGAATAAGTTTTGTACATAAAGTTTAAACAAGTACCATTTTTGTGCAGTTCTCACAGTGCATAGCTATCCTGACTCAAAATCGAAAAATCTTTTGCTCAAAAAAGCCGAGAAACTCAGTCTCT
Organism: Tigriopus californicus; assembly: GCF_007210705.1. NCBI lineage: Eukaryota > Metazoa > Arthropoda > Copepoda > Harpacticoida > Harpacticidae > Tigriopus > Tigriopus californicus. Next base: position 1,750,017 of record NC_081451.1, read on the forward strand.
ACATAGTGAGAATTGTCTTGTGCACACTTTTATTGCTTAAACCTAGGTCAGCTGTTTGTATTCCACTTCACTTCACAACGAGAATAAAAGGTGCATCAGTCGCTGATTCAGAGTCAAAACTAACATTTTGGTTGGTTGTGCCCACTTATGCAATTTCATGAAATAGACAGGAAGCCATGGGAAGGAAATATGCACTTGGTATCGTTTCTCTTAGCATACGAATTGATAAAGTGGCTAACCATCATGGTTCAGCTCAAATTCAATGGTTAGCCATGTGCCCTAAAGCAGCAATAATAGTTGTCGGAACGGCTCGGTGACCGAGATATGGGAAGATGCACTTCCAATGGCTGGATGCCCAACCACTTTCCACATGAAACACAAGTCAGGGACTATTTGGCGTTTCGAAATTGCTGCCAGCCTTAATTTGGGATATGGACACAGACGCACCCCCATCAGCGATGAACCATTTTTTGAGCTCGGGAGTTACTTTAGAACAGACCTAACTCGTTCCTAATGGGGAAAAGAAATCACCAAAGCCTCATGGGAAAACGGAATGAGACCTTCCCAGGGAACGGAAGAGAACAGAGAGTCGATAGTCGTCAATTTCCTTCTCAAAAGTATCCTTTACCTTTCCCACCTTTGAGACTATTGGGGTCCATTCAAATTGATGGTACGAGTGCGAACGGGCCTCGGGTTTCAGTTGAGGGGTTGATCCCTTAAAGGCAAGAGGTAGGTAGTTCTTTGTGTGAGAGAGAAAAAAGAATGGTGGTCACATGCTGCCGTTTGCCTCAGGAAATCGAAGGTTGACAATCCTTCTTGAAGCTGTACAGGGTGTTGGTAAATATTTTGAACAACCGCCTATATGCAATTACCTCTGACAATGCCTTACAAAAAGTTCATTGCAATGACCGGTAATTCAGTTGTTCAAAATTAGCCCGTCGTATTATTGATTTGTTTCATTTGAATAAAAGTAGCATGTTGAATTATTGCTAATTGGGCCAAATTGAAGGACATATTTTACTGTAGTGACAAGTGACATGCGCCATTCCTAGAGCTTCAGTGCAAGCCCTGATTTTCTCCTTCACCTTTCATCAACAAGAAAAGAAAGAATGACCAAACCAAAACGGCTCTGCAACTTTTTACTCACAACTTGTTTGTTTTGAGGTCAAATTACACATTCTATGAGAAACCAAATCTGTTTGCAATTATCATATTGCTCAAAAAGGCTTTATTGTGATTAATTGTTGAAGAAAAATGTCTTCTGACAAGTTACCAATTCAAAAAATGCAATCACTGTTTAGGAAACGATGCAACAAATAGGAGCAAAAGGCTTCTATTGTATCCATTCTTTGAAGAAAAAACTTGTCCAAATAATTATAAACAAACAACAGGTTGAACCAGTGAAACGGTGGAATTTTTTTCTCTATATGATTTGGGATAAAATTAAGGAACCCCTTACCCAAAGGAAACATCAAGTTATAATAATTATTATTTTTTTTATTTGATTTTGCGGACTACCTTACCACTACTGGGATTGGAATTCCAGCACGTTAATATAGTAGGCGTATAAAAAAAGAACAGCATTGTTACTGTGAAACCAACATGTTTTTTTCTTCCATGTTTTTCGATTCATAGAAGTACGGCACAATCTCATGTAATCATGTCCCCGAATATGTTTCACTTCCGGTGAATCTTTTGGTGAGTCGCAGTGGTACCGACGCACCCTGTAGTATTAGAAGAAGGAGAATGGCAAAAAGCTCATTTTGGGTTGTCTAGCATGTTCAAGTCGACGGTCAATCGACCAGATTTTTGACCTTTGGATGATGCTTGCCAGCCACACCACCACGTGGTCGCCCTCTGCAAGAAAGAAGAGAGTTTAGGACCTTGTTTGATATTGCTTTGTCCACAAATCCCCCAAAGGTTTGGGGGACCGAAAGCTTTCATAAGCTGTTTATCTCGGCCATTTCAAAAACCCTCGACAACGAAGACTTGATCATCGACTTTTGCTATGAACCTCGATGGGAATTCCGGGTCCCCTTCACTTTACCTTTTCCACGGTCCATTTCAGATAGAATGATTGGAGGAAATGTCACAAGATAAATGAACCTCTCGGACCCGAAAACCAGGAGCCTCGTTTGTCATCGGAAGTTAATGAAGATGCTCACCCTGTCTTGGATGAAATGAGGCATTGCCAAAGTGGTTGAGTGGCCCAAGGTAGCCGCAATTGGGCCATGACTGCTGAGACTGACTTTGGCGACCCTGCGTCCTCTGTCCAGTCCGCGGTTCAAGGATCGATCAACGATTATCGGCTCACCCTCTTCATCACATCCTCCAGGTAAGACCCTCTCAAGGACAAATTTGGATGGGGAACTCTCCGATGGTCTATTGTCCAGATCACGATCCTTAGATACAAAGGAGGAAAATGGAGGACAAAAGATGGGGTTGGAACATCCTGTACAAAGACGTTTCTAGAAATCGATGAGGCTAGTTGAAACCTTAATGAATGAGGACCTGTTTGTTTAAAAAAAAAATATTTTTTACGTTGACTTTTCTGAGCCAATTTTCAATATCCAACAACAGATAGGCGTCAAGGAGCCAATTTCATGGTAAGGTAATTTCACCTTTTCGAATCAAGCACCATGAAATCTTCAAATCTACTGGGAGACATTCAGGATTCAAGTTTATTTAAGTCATTTCTAACGGTACTATAATACATTGGGCATGATTCTTTTACATTTGGAATGTCAGTTTACGTTCCATGCTTTATAGCATGATTCTCTTAGCCTCGGTTAGAAAGCTACCGTATTATTTCTTAAAATCTCAACATGAAAGTGATACTCTATTTATTCATAAGAAAACAAGCCTAAAGATTGCTTTAGGCAATGAATTTGTCGTTCCCTCGAGAATATACTTAAATTGCTTTCTTTCTATTATTTACAATTGAAGATTTATTCTAAACTTTTGTAAATTTTAAAAATATGCTGAACGTCAGGGATGGAAAACATTAACTATCAAAAAGTAGTATAGTACGTTTGACAATAATCGCTATTATTCATGGTAACAACTTCCAAATTATTAACAAATTATGGTATACAATAATCCAATCCAAGGCAAAATATTTGCATTTTGTAGTCAACTTTTTTATGGGCCGCTCATCTGGGCCAAAATCACGAATGATATTAACTGCTTATTCGGGACTCCTAATTTGGTATAATAGTTTGGCAATATTTACCAAAAGGACTCATGACTTGAAAACGTTTGTCAAATTAGAACAGTAATTTATTGTTGACGTGGAATGTAATGAACCTACTTTTTATTACAATTTATTATTGAGGAAAGCATCAATAGGAATAGCGACAATTTGTAAAACGACCAAATTTGGTATTGGCTCAAAGGAGCAGAATTCAAAGCTACATATATTCCCATTTCACGTTTGGAGAGTCAGAAGTAGCTTACTTTTAACTTTTTACCGACCGCTTGGGCAACTCCAATTATTGCGCCAGTCAAATCTTAAAACTGTATGCAAACGTCGGTTGTAGTTCAACCATCCACGTTAGGCTCTTTATATCATCTCTCAACTCTTTGTGAAGCACCTGAAAAAGAAAAGACTCACTAAATTTGACACAGCCGGTCGTTTAAAAATTCATAAAGAAGCCTTCAAATTAACCAAACACGATCAGACAAACCCTTGGGTTCCATACCTTAACAAAAAGAGCCATTTTCGGGCAAGCACCCTCTGTTATTTGGGTGGCTAAAATAGAGCCCATCTTTTTCTAAAACAAGAATGATGAATTTGAGATCCAATTTATGTACTCTAGTACGGTCTTTGCTCGCTTAGCAAAAATGTTCGCTGGGAACACTATTTTTTTAGCTTATTCTTGCTTTCTAGGATTAAGAATGGCTATTTCAAATCTGGGGAGAGGATTTGGAACGTCTAAAAAATATGATTAATTTGAGATTGCCATGACGATGAACGAGAAGTGACACATTAGTTGCGTAGATTTCATTAGCAATAATCAGCGTTTTTGTTTAATGTCGTGATCAGGAAACGCCCACGAAAAACTACTTGACCACATCTGTGTCATGGAATGCACTTGCTAATCGACTATTTTGGGTAGTGGACCATAACATTACTGTATGTACATCAGTTCTACTGCTGCGGTTAAAAGAAAGCACTCTGAGGAATGTGGTTCAGTGCAGGGCTTCTAACAACTTTATCTGCATAGGAGAAGTATTGTAACTCTCAGACGTGCTCTGCTTCTCTAGCCAGGAAACATTCATCATGTCACGAATCGCGAGGTTTTTTCCCCTCAAATCTTTTCCCGAGCTACAAACGGGACATTGACTTCAACAAATCTTTGCAGTCCGTTGTAAAATATCGTTTTAGATGGAGAAGAACATATCGAAACACATGTAGTTAGATAGTATTTGAGAAGCTAGAAATTTGACTGGATAACGCTGTTCGTTGAAGGAAAAAGGGAGAGGAGAGAAGAAATTGGAGTTATTTCATTGAAAAGAAAACAAAGAAGGGTCAAACGAGTGTGTTGTGATTTTTCTACTACAACTTAGCCAGTACTACTCCAGACAATACGCACTGGAGGTAATCCTGACATCTCTGTTGTAAATCTGAATCGTACCCAGTATTTCTAAATTCTCAATGAAAAAAGAAACCTATATGCAACGCTTCTGGCACGTTGCATTTAACTGGTTTGAGCAAGTTATCCGAGCACTTTTTTATTTGGTCCAGCATTGGGGCTAAATTTTGGGTGGGTCAAATGGCACAGTTCTCAACCCACTCAAAACAGTGCTACCAAAGGGTAAACTGACGGAAGTGCCGGACCCATGTACAAACCAGTTATTTGAAGCGTGGAAGAGTAGAACGTTTATGTGGTTATGATGGGGCTCAAATTGCAATTTTCATCAAAATGGTGGAAACACTCAATGGAAACGGAAGGGGCAAGTCCTAGTTTAGGCTGACACTCAGAGATGTTGGGGGTTATCTTGACTGCGTATACTCTAACAACCATTCAGTTGTCACCCATCTACTCTAAAAAATGGTCTGACTGGCTTGTCTGCACTGCCCTCTCTTGGCCTCTTTAGTAATCAAGGTATTCGAAAAGTAGAAACAAAAACAATGAATTAGAAAAAAATGGCAACAAAACTTGTCTCGTGCAACCACCTCTAGTGCTGCGAAGAGCCTCTTCTTGTATTTGGTTGCAAGGGTCAGAAGGGTGAGCCAAGCTTGGCTAGTGAACCCAGCCTTCACATCTGTTTTATCTTATGTGCACTCTCGATATAGGTTGGCTCCTCCTTTGCGGTTTGTTTTGCTTGTTTGCTTGTTCTGGAGTCAGATGGCAGCTCTCTCGCACGGCCTGCCATGTGATGATGGGTGTCCCATGGGCTAGCCAGGCTGCGCCACAACTGCTGAAAAAAAAACTACCTTCATAGAGGAAGCAAAACCTAGAGATTGCAATGCGAGCTAGTTAGGCGGCTTGTTTCCAGGGCAAATGGGTGACAGCTGAGCGGCTAATGGGGTATGGTTTCTAATTGTAGAGGCGCTGCTTTCAATCGGCCGGAGGTGCGCTGTTCTAGTTGCCGATTCAGCTGCAGTCGAAAACACAACAAACTCGATTTTTATCCTTTTATGTTTCCTGTTTCTGTGCTACCATGAAGGAAATGCATTTAGTCTCTCCATTTTTTGTCACACAAAATCATAGAAGACACCATGTAACGTTGATTCAAACTTAAAATTCACAAATGTTTTGTTTGCTAATCACAGTATAGCATGGAAAAGTTCGAAAAAGTAAATACTAAGTCAAAATGGGCTAGTCCAAATTTTGGACAAAGGCAAAATCTGTGGAGACCCTGCTTGAGAGGGCGTTCTTGTATGAAATCCGGGAGCTTTACACCTCCTTATGGTTAGCGTCCAAGGTGTTTTTTTCTTACGAAAAGCCCGAGCGGAGAATTGAACCTGGGACTTCTCTCGTAGTAGGAAGGTGTCATATAACCTGTACATCACGTCTCCTCTTTGGGACTCAATATCTAGTACCTGATCCAATTGTACCCTTCCATCATTTAGTCACGTCCCTCAACGATGAGGTAAGATTTGGATGAGAAGTTTCGCTAGGTTTTTTCTCTGAGATACTAGAATGTTAAAAATTGCACAATTTTAGTCTGACTATTGTTAGGGCATGTGGCTATTGTCTAAAAGTATGCCTTTTTCTTTGTGGTGTGTTGCTCCTTCTTAAACATGGGGTTCAAGGTACCATCCTAGGCCCAACAGTATTTCCCCCTGAGACATGTAGAATGGGATACTGCAGGACTCTTTCATAATGTATGAACATCCTGGGGTCTTACATCATGCTTTGAATATCTCGGAGTATGCACGTCACTTCTTTGGATCTTTTCAGTTATTTTCCTGGTTTTCATAGCCTTTGGAATATTGAAACCTATAATACGGACTAACATTTATCACCTCTGCTGTTATGGCAGTCCCCAATATTTTTTTGCATTCATATTCCGGTACTTATATTTGACCTTATTTTTTTGACAATTACGTAGGACTTCTTTGACCTCATAAAAGAAAGATGCCTTTCCAAATATATGCTCAGTACATTCAATACTCCTATTAAAAGGAACAGAGTAATCCTTAACATCTGGCTTGAACCTCTTCATTCTGTCTCATTTTGTCTTGGCGTCCACGGCCTTTCAAGTATTCACCTTCAAACCTTCAATGCCACCTGGTTAATGCTAAGATATCCAAATTGTCTGTGGAGATCTGAGACGTTAACCTGATCCTTTTTAATCCCGGCAAGTTCCTGCAAGATGGTTTCTTTTATTTCCAATTTGTAGCTCGTTCTGGATTTGGTGTCTTTCTTGCGTACGTATTTCGAAGTTGGGATTTTGAGGCATATCAGTTTCGACCTTGAGCAGGAATTGTATTAGGCAATTAATAGTTTTGCTCATGACTGACAGGAAAAAATATCAAAATGTGTTTCAAAATTTCCCTCAAAACATGAAAAGGCATTTCAACCACTACGAAACTTTCAACAATAGAATTAGTCAAAGATAACTGAAACGCATTTTAATTCAGTTAAGAGGAATCAGGCTATTGCTTTCTGTTTCATACTTAGAAAAATAAGGAAACATGCGTTCAGATTCTTTATAGGTATTTTTCAGTTCTACCAGAACTATGATTCGACATGATCAGCAAGCAAATGACAACGTATTGGAAACCAATTATCAACGCCATGTTGGCTGCTTTAAGCAAACACATTCCAAAGAGGAAAGGCTATGTGGAGGAAGCCGAGACACATTTCGACTTGGACAAAGGGGTCCGTTTATTTGTTGGTGCTTTTCTTATGCTCTAACTCCTCAATTACCTCGGTCCATAAGTGCAAGTAATTGGAAAACGAAATGATGCGTAGCAAATGGCAGCCAAGGTTCAACAAACGTTGTCCAACTGTCATAACATAAACCCGAGACTGTCTGTGCAAGATGCGCCCATAATAACGGGATGTTCCAATGAGCCAGAGCCTTGCTTCCAAAGCCAGGGACGTATCAAATGTGCCAGTTAAACAACGATAACCTTGTTCTTTTATGTCATGTTTCTTGGGCTAAAGCTAACAATGCAAGGGGCCTTTGGTTCCAATTGTGGGCGATTAAGATCTCTTGTCTTAGTAGGATTAGAGTAGGGATGGACACCCAATGGACCGTGGTCCACATGTGGCCCCCATGGGAATTCATTATGAGCCTCAAAGCTAATGTAGAAATTGGGCTTTGGCGCAGGCGCCAGTTCATAAACAACAATGTTGGAGCCTTTGCGCTTGCCCATTCAAGGTTGATGGACCCTGGTATAAGAGTGGTTTGTGTCATCAGTCTTTGGAGTACCAAACTCTAAAAGGTCAGCGGACAAGCTAATGTTACAATTTTCCTTTAAATATGCTTCAAGGGCTACATGTAATATGGTTTACATTCTGCTCTTCAGAGGGCGCTGTGTGATTTAGCCACTGCCAAATAGAGGGCTGATTGGGCCGATTCATCTTTATTCAATTGTAATGCGTTTGTGTTGTTTTTGGCCAATTATATCAAAATCTTATGCATAATTAGTGGCCCAGGCCACATAATTGCTCTTCATGGCATATTATGAGTAGTTTTATTTAGCAGTCTACCCTACCTCTTCCCCATTTCGGTTGGGCTGTCTGACGTTGCAAATAAGGGCCCTCGTAAATGTGGTATTTTGGTAAGGACAGTTCAAGATCAAGAAAGCGGTCCCTGGTTTGATTCTCCTCCCTACTCTCCCCAGGAAAGTTTTCGAACTTTTTCACACCAAGAATCCAATCTGATATAGAGATGGCGTTGCTTTTGATATTTTGGAATTTAGGAATAAACGATGTGATTGTTGACCCAATTCCACAATCTTAGCCCTCTAAACACTTGTCGTCAGAAATGTACTTTGGATCTATCGTAATGTACTGAAAGATGATCACATTTAAGGCTGAAAGTCACCCTGAATATGATTGAAAGTAAGCCAACTCAAAGCTTAGCTCTAATGATACAACATGTTATAAAGTGAATTGTGCTTACATAGAAAGTGATGTTCGGTATCATGGTTCATAGATGATCAAATAGCCACCAGGGTCAGGTGATGGCTACAGTAACATTTCTTTAAAATTCATAAGCTATTATATTTCAAAAAATGAAAATGAGTTCCCTCCCTGAAGGGAAAATGAGAGGGGGGGGAATGTCGTAGAAAAGTTACATTCTTACCCCAGAAACTGCGCCTCAAAGGACTTACTTTTCTGAAGACAAAGAGAAAACTTCTTACCTCATCAATCCCTTTGAACAACCCTTTTGGCCGTAGGACGAGAATTATTGCCTGATTATGGAACCTCCTCAAAAGAGAAGCCATCCACGTAACCAAAATGACTCAGTGTTGATTTCAAAGCGCCAAACAACCCTGCTGACTCGACAACGAAAACAAAATGTTTATCAAATTCATATTTTTAAGTTTTAACCGCACCATTCTGAAGCCTCTCAGTGTATGCCTATATCGGTTTGTGGCAGTTCAAAAATTGCATTCCCAAGTTTTCGTCGTGAATAGAACGCATTTTTTTGCGCTCATTTCCGCATTATAGGGTTGCTTCTTCAAATCTATATGCAAAAGTATTATGACCCGACTAAAGTAAAAAAAATTGACGCCAAATACCTTTGACTAATTCCAGGTAAATGCACACACTGAAAACATTTCAGCACTCTCAAATCCGCGAACAAAAGACAAATTTCTAACACCGTTTATTATCATTTACACGTACGCAACTATTCCAAAGTTGGGATCTTATTAAATTAACATAGAAGAGAAGTATGCGCGACAGTTTTGAACTTGGAAAAATCTACTCAAAGTTTGTGCGGATATGTAGATCCGAAATCAGTTTACATGAGGGTTTGTTCGACCATACAATATTTATGGTCAAGAGTAACATTGAATTCTCGGTTCCTTTGAATGTTAAAGTTTAAAGCTTGAGAAAAAAATGTAACATTGTAAAGATACTATTCAAGCCGTGGTCCGGACATGGGTTACTGACAATTGCGGACATATTGAAACAGGTTCCAGGGTAACTTAACGCAATGGAAAACTCGACACAGGAAAAGTCGGCGCACCGGAAAACTCGACACATTGGACAATTGAACCATGAAAAAATTGGACGCACCAGAAAACCCCACGAATATGAAATTTATATTCCAAGCTTTTTAACGACTTTTTTGATGGCTTGATCAATAAGCTTTTTTTCTTCTTTTTTTATTACGCAATCAAACGGATCTTAATCAACGATACCCTATCTCCATTTTCAATTATCTTCAATTACAGATGTTAGCAAATGTTTGCAGTCATGTTTTTCTAATCTGTTGCATCATTTGATACATTGTGTTCTCTTACATGTCGAGTTTTCGAACATCAGAATATTTTTTAAACATTTTTGTACGAAGTGCTATTTGCATTTAATGTTCAAGTCAAGTTTAAAGCTATTTTAAACTAATGGTCTAGGAATTTTTTTTGGTCAAAATTAGCCAAATAATGCTCTGACTGCACTTTGGTTGTGTATTAAAAACTTACATGATAGATGAATGTTTAAGTTTATGGATCGATTTCAGCTTAAAATTGTACATTAAAACTTGAAGAAATCATGTTTTTGGAACTTTAAAGAAGATTTATGTTTTGGAAATAATCAATTATTGAAATATTTTTCACTACTTAAGAAAGGTTGCCTGCTGTTAGCTGTTTATTTTCATATGATGTAATGGATTACATACTAATTTCGATCTAACTTTTTGGTTCATAACCGAATTTGATGCAATAATTAATCATTTAATGTTGAAAGTTTTCGCTCACTTATCCACTCTTGAAGACCTTGTAGACACTTTTGTCCACTTTTGGATGGTTGGTGTCCAAAAGTCAACCTGATTCCTGAAATTGAACGTACACCCTAAATATTTTTATCCTCCGGCAACAAACTTTGCACCACCTAAAACTAATGAAAAGATTCTTGCCTTGTTTGCGTTGCCACTTAGACCACTATGCTAACAATTTGAACTCTTTCTTTTGGTTGCATTACTTCTAGTATTTTTACATGTTATTTCATTTATTTTACGCGCGTGAGTGAACAAGAGTTGCAATCAAGACTCGGACCCCGCAATCAAACAAAACCACTGTAAAATACCTTTTGAAATCCAAACCAGCCTCATTTTGTAATAACAAGACCGTGAGCGCCATGTCCAGTTATCTAGTAGTCCATAAGATAGTACAAGGACAAGCAAACATTATAAGGTGGTAGAGCACACACACCATTGATGAATAATTAATGTCTGTCAAGTTCCTCCACTTTTTTCTGGCATTGCTTTTCAAAAGCACAAAGAGATGGATGTTTTCCTTTTTTTGGGTGAGGAGGGGGGGGGTGAGGAACATTGCGAATGAGATTGTAGAATATTTTGAATGGCCTTTAAACAATCTCCCAATCCCTGGTGTGAGCCCCTCGAGGAATACAAAAAGCCTCCCTTCCAAGCATTCAAAAAGAGCTATTCCTGTCTTCGAGTCCATTGCGAAAAGGCGTTAACAATGACTGAGGGGATTTCTCAACTCTCGACATATATTTTGTATGAATCCAGGTCAGTGGGAATGCTTGAAAAAGATGCCATCAGATGGCATGCCATTCAATCATGGATATCGCCTTAAGATGAGCTCTAAGATCTTGTAAGCAGAAGATTGGAGTGAGAGGGAGAAAAAAAGTTCATCTGATGAAAAGTGCATTTTTGGACCTGGATCAATACTTGATCTTTTAGAGACGGGAAAAGGGAACTTTTCCATCTCTAGCTTGAAAATGTCTCTTCGGCGAGTGCAAATTGTAGGCATTAAAAGCTCTACTCAGCTAAGATAAGAAGAGGAGTTTAAGGAACAATTTTTTTTTTTTGTCTTTTTATTTTTCACTACTGCCGATGCAATGACCATTTATGTGTTCTCAAGATAAACGGGAGTCTTGATAACCATCAAATTAGAGAAACTATTTGTTCCTTAGGTTGGTTGCACTCTCAAGCCCCCCAACAAAGCAAAGAGTTGACTAGTTTCAAATTTCAAATGTTTACCAATGTTCAGTGACTTCTAAAATGAGGAATGGTTTAAAGTATGAATGTGTTTGCCCTAGTTTTTCAAATCCGAAGAAATGGAACAAAATACCATGAGAACCGTTATATGATTTGTCTAGTGCTTTTTGCTTACAAATGCAAAAGAGTATTTTTTTTTTTTGCAACATGACATATCATTTACACTCTCAGGACTGTTCCAAACAAGATCATTTCAAACCATAAATATCTCCTCATTTAGTTGTATCGATGTAGTTCAGCTTTTTAGTACCAAAGCGATTGGGTTTCTGAATCCTAATCTCGCTCGTTTAGGATCGGCTTGCAGCCCGCAAATCCTCTCTATCTTTCCAATCTCTATGAGTGCCACTGGAACCACTAAAGGTCTCAGGGGAACCCCAATTATCTGTTCCAGTTGCCTTTCTTCCAAGACGTGAGAAAAGTACCAGCAAAAAACCTTGTCTTCGAACTATTGTGCTTGTGATCAAACAAAGGACATTAATAGGGAGAAATTTGTTGCTTCATTTCACGATTGATTTTACCTTCCGTAAAGAACTTCCGCAGATGTTGGACTTGAATTTGATGGATATCTAGAAGAGTGACTTTTAACCACACCGGTAAAGTTTCGTTCGCATTTGGTAACATTTGATCATTTTGTGATTTTGGCGTCTAGAAGGCAAGGAAGTGGAAAAAAAGGCCAGGAAAAGTTTTTGAAAGGTAGAAAGTTTCCCCGAAAGCAACTTCGTAATTGAAATTCGTTAGAAATAGCTCCTTGTTGCTTGTTGATCGGATCCCAGCAAAATCTTCATGTGCAACCATATTGGACCAACCCAAGAAAATGAAACACTTGAAGCATTACAAAAACTTGTCCACGTTCTTTTAACATGTTTGTGTCCAACTTGAGCACTCCAATCGGTTTTGAAGTGATCACTTGGATTTCCTCATACTTTATTTAGAGAACCAACCCAGGGTAATCCTCTATTCAGTCGGGTGCCCAGATTAGAAGTGGCCTTCCATCCAAGTGTTTTGGTAGCCAGAAGCTTGGACATTGATTGGAAGCTTACCGAGCTCATTGGCTCGGGTAAGTGTTTGCTTTACGTGGCTGATGGATACAAGACCTCTTCTTTGTACTAAAACTCAATCCTAAACACGCTTGGGAAAACAAACAAGCATAATATCTTTTCTTTAGGAAAACTCGGCGAGTTATCAGCCAAACTTGTAAGGTGGTCAACTAGGGTGGCTCGTGTGGAAAACTGAACTACACAGTTTTAACCAGATTCTTGTTCATTGTCTTCAAAAGTTCGTGAACGAAACAAGGGTTTGATGTAGATTAGAAATTATGAAATGTTCTTGCCATTGACTTCCATTGAATAGGAGAGTTACAACCAAACACAATTACTTTTTGTTCTCATGTGGTATTGGCCCCCAAAAAATGAATAAATTGTCACATTAAAACAATATTTGCCCCCAATAACAGGGAAAAATCGATCACGTAATTGTAAAATGTTATTGAAACATGCCAAATAATCTAAATTTCCCCAAAGCTCTAATGGAGTAATACTTCTAGTAGACCACTGAACATTTTTGCATTCCTGGAACTTTTAAAAACAACCATTTTTGGTCACCCTGGTCAGCTATCGCCAATTTCAGTCCAGCTCTTTGTTTAGGAGGCTTCCAAAGCCTGACTCGTCCCATGAGTAATTCGATCATAGCAATTTGTAACAGAATTGTCTTGTTGGTATGTATATGTTTTGAGATACCTTTAAATATGTAAGGCAATCATTAAGGAGCGTGAGCAATCATTTCTTCAAAGAGTTGCATCTGCAGTTTTCCTCATTTGCCCCTCTTCGTTGGATGCATAAAGAGTATAGTATCCGAACCAGGCTGGTCCCCAACTCCAATGTTCTGACGGTTCAGGTGAGAAATTGAGTTTCCCGGGTCCAAGAAATAGGAGAGAGATCCTTTTCCTTATCTCATCAAGGTAGATTGGGACATCAAAACGCGCGGTCTCTATAGGACCCAGGGGGGCCGTTCCACACTTTCTTAACTAGCCTATCTTAGAGCCGGGAAAAAATGAAGCGTGCACGAAGAATTGCTTCTCTCGGGAGGCACACATTAGATATTCTTAGGCCCCATATTGATACAATTCTCGGCCCGTCGAGGCTCATCGGGAATGGGAAGCAGCAGAAAAAGAAATTGGCTCTCGGTGATAGCTTCTTGTCTGAATGAAACTCATTCAGTTTTTATTGTGATAAAAAACGGCATTTAACGAGGGGGACACTTCTCTCAAGCCAGGGTCTCTATGAGGTTAGGTGATACTAAAACACCTTTTATGGGAAGTCTAATGAAAGAGTAAAGGAAGTTACACCCATTTGTCGGCGTACTTTTGCTTGATTGATTTCCTATTAACGGTTGATGGAGATTTTCGCGTTGTTTTTTATTGCTTCACGAAAGCCTTTGCTTCAATGCCAAAACGGAGAAGGCTCATAGTTTGCTTATTTATGAAAAAAGTTAAAATCCTGAAATTCATTTTCTGCCTTCAATCAAGTAGTGCGTCTTAAAAATTGCAGTTGCAAAAGGTTTTATCTTTATTACACAAGCTTACCACTCCACTGCAATCGATTTCTTCCGCAATGAATAATGGGGGAAAAGGCTT
>NC_081451.1:1765303-1841863 GCF_007210705.1 Tigriopus californicus
ACTACTCCAGACAATACGCACTGGAGGTAATCCTGACATCTCTGTTGTAAATCTGAATCGTACCCAGTATTTCTAAATTCTCAATGAAAAAAGAACTACATGTTCGTTGAAGGAAAAAGGGAGAGGAGAGAAGAAATTGGAGTTATTTCATTGAAAAGAAAACGAGTGTGTTGTGATTTTTCTACTACAGCTTAGCCAGTACCACTCCAGACAATACGCACTGGAGGTAATCCTGACATCTCTGTTGTAAATCTGAATCGTACCCAGTATTTCTAAATTCTCAATGAAAAAAGAAACCTATATGCAACGCTTCTGGCACGTTGCATTTAACTGGTTTGAGCAAGTTATCCGAGCACTTTTTTATTTGGTCCAGCATTGGGGCTAAATTTTGGGTGGGTCAAATGGCACAGTTCTCAACCCACTCAAAACAGTGCTACCAAAGGGTAAACTGACGGAAGTGCCGGACCCATGTACAAACCAGTTATTTGAAGCGTGGAAGAGTAGAACGTTTATGTGGTTATGATGGGGCTCAAATTGCAATTTTCATCAAAATGGTGGAAACACTCAATGGAAACGGAAGGGGCAAGTCCTAGTTTAGGCTGACACTCAGAGATGTTGGGGGTTATCTTGACTGCGTATACTCTAACAACCATTCAGTTGTCACCCATCTACTCTAAAAAATGGTCTGACTGGCTTGTCTGCACTGCCCTCTCTTGGCCTCTTTAGTAATCAAGGTATTCGAAAAGTAGAAACAAAAACAATGAATTAGAAAAAAATGGCAACAAAACTTGTCTCGTGCAACCACCTCTAGTGCTGCGAAGAGCCTCTTCTTGTATTTGGTTGCAAGGGTCAGAAGGGTGAGCCAAGCTTGGCTAGTGAACCCAGCCTTCACATCTGTTTTATCTTATGTGCACTCTCGATATAGGTTGGCTCCTCCTTTGCGGTTTGTTTTGCTTGTTTGCTTGTTCTGGAGTCAGATGGCAGCTCTCTCGCACGGCCTGCCATGTGATGATGGGTGTCCCATGGGCTAGCCAGGCTGCGCCACAACTGCTGAAAAAAAAACTACCTTCATAGAGGAAGCAAAACCTAGAGATTGCAATGCGAGCTAGTTAGGCGGCTTGTTTCCAGGGCAAATGGGTGACAGCTGAGCGGCTAATGGGGTATGGTTTCTAATTGTAGAGGCGCTGCTTTCAATCGGCCGGAGGTGCGCTGTTCTAGTTGCCGATTCAGCTGCAGTCGAAAACACAACAAACTCGATTTTTATCCTTTTATGTTTCCTGTTTCTGTGCTACCATGAAGGAAATGCATTTAGTCTCTCCATTTTTTGTCACACAAAATCATAGAAGACACCATGTAACGTTGATTCAAACTTAAAATTCACAAATGTTTTGTTTGCTAATCACAGTATAGCATGGCAAAGTTCGAAAAAGTAAATACTAAGTCAAAATGGGCTAGTCCAAATTTTGGACAAAGGCAAAATCTGTGGAGACCCTGCTTGAGAGGGCGTTCTTGTATGAAATCCGGGAGCTTTACACCTCCTTATGGTTAGCGTCCAAGGTGTTTTTTTCTTACGAAAAGCCCGAGCGGAGAATTGAACCTGGGACTTCTCTCGTAGTAGGAAGGTGTCATATAACCTGTACATCACGTCTCCTCTTTGGGACTCAATATCTAGTACCTGATCCAATTGTACCCTTCCATCATTTAGTCACGTCCCTCAACGATGAGGTAAGATTTGGATGAGAAGTTTCGCTAGGTTTTTTCTCTGAGATACTAGAATGTTAAAAATTGCACAATTTTAGTCTGACTATTGTTAGGGCATGTGGCTATTGTCTAAAAGTATGCCTTTTTCTTTGTGGTGTGTTGCTCCTTCTTAAACATGGGGTTCAAGGTACCATCCTAGGCCCAACAGTATTTCCCCCTGAGACATGTAGAATGGGATACTGCAGGACTCTTTCATAATGTATGAACATCCTGGGGTCTTACATCATGCTTTGAATATCTCGGAGTATGCACGTCACTTCTTTGGATCTTTTCAGTTATTTTCCTGGTTTTCATAGCCTTTGGAATATTGAAACCTATAATACGGACTAACATTTATCACCTCTGCTGTTATGGCAGTCCCCAATATTTTTTTGCATTCATATTCCGGTACTTATATTTGACCTTATTTTTTTGACAATTACGTAGGACTTCTTTGACCTCATAAAAGAAAGATGCCTTTCCAAATATATGCTCAGTACATTCAATACTCCTATTAAAAGGAACAGAGTAATCCTTAACATCTGGCTTGAACCTCTTCATTCTGTCTCATTTTGTCTTGGCGTCCACGGCCTTTCAAGTATTCACCTTCAAACCTTCAATGCCACCTGGTTAATGCTAAGATATCCAAATTGTCTGTGGAGATCTGAGACGTTAACCTGATCCTTTTTAATCCCGGCAAGTTCCTGCAAGATGGTTTCTTTTATTTCCAATTTGTAGCTCGTTCTGGATTTGGTGTCTTTCTTGCGTACGTATTTCGAAGTTGGGATTTTGAGGCATATCAGTTTCGACCTTGAGCAGGAATTGTATTAGGCAATTAATAGTTTTGCTCATGACTGACAGGAAAAAATATCAAAATGTGTTTCAAAATTTCCCTCAAAACATGAAAAGGCATTTCAACCACTACGAAACTTTCAACAATAGAATTAGTCAAAGATAACTGAAACGCATTTTAATTCAGTTAAGAGGAATCAGGCTATTGCTTTCTGTTTCATACTTAGAAAAATAAGGAAACATGCGTTCAGATTCTTTATAGGTATTTTTCAGTTCTACCAGAACTATGATTCGACATGATCAGCAAGCAAATGACAACGTATTGGAAACCAATTATCAACGCCATGTTGGCTGCTTTAAGCAAACACATTCCAAAGAGGAAAGGCTATGTGGAGGAAGCCGAGACACATTTCGACTTGGACAAAGGGGTCCGTTTATTTGTTGGTGCTTTTCTTATGCTCTAACTCCTCAATTACCTCGGTCCATAAGTGCAAGTAATTGGAAAACGAAATGATGCGTAGCAAATGGCAGCCAAGGTTCAACAAACGTTGTCCAACTGTCATAACATAAACCCGAGACTGTCTGTGCAAGATGCGCCCATAATAACGGGATGTTCCAATGAGCCAGAGCCTTGCTTCCAAAGCCAGGGACGTATCAAATGTGCCAGTTAAACAACGATAACCTTGTTCTTTTATGTCATGTTTCTTGGGCTAAAGCTAACAATGCAAGGGGCCTTTGGTTCCAATTGTGGGCGATTAAGATCTCTTGTCTTAGTAGGATTAGAGTAGGGATGGACACCCAATGGACCGTGGTCCACATGTGGCCCCCATGGGAATTCATTATGAGCCTCAAAGCTAATGTAGAAATTGGGCTTTGGCGCAGGCGCCAGTTCATAAACAACAATGTTGGAGCCTTTGCGCTTGCCCATTCAAGGTTGATGGACCCTGGTATAAGAGTGGTTTGTGTCATCAGTCTTTGGAGTACCAAACTCTAAAAGGTCAGCGGACAAGCTAATGTTACAATTTTCCTTTAAATATGCTTCAAGGGCTACATGTAATATGGTTTACATTCTGCTCTTCAGAGGGCGCTGTGTGATTTAGCCACTGCCAAATAGAGGGCTGATTGGGCCGATTCATCTTTATTCAATTGTAATGCGTTTGTGTTGTTTTTGGCCAATTATATCAAAATCTTATGCATAATTAGTGGCCCAGGCCACATAATTGCTCTTCATGGCATATTATGAGTAGTTTTATTTAGCAGTCTACCCTACCTCTTCCCCATTTCGGTTGGGCTGTCTGACGTTGCAAATAAGGGCCCTCGTAAATGTGGTATTTTGGTAAGGACAGTTCAAGATCAAGAAAGCGGTCCCTGGTTTGATTCTCCTCCCTACTCTCCCCAGGAAAGTTTTCGAACTTTTTCACACCAAGAATCCAATCTGATATAGAGATGGCGTTGCTTTTGATATTTTGGAATTTAGGAATAAACGATGTGATTGTTGACCCAATTCCACAATCTTAGCCCTCTAAACACTTGTCGTCAGAAATGTACTTTGGATCTATCGTAATGTACTGAAAGATGATCACATTTAAGGCTGAAAGTCACCCTGAATATGATTGAAAGTAAGCCAACTCAAAGCTTAGCTCTAATGATACAACATGTTATAAAGTGAATTGTGCTTACATAGAAAGTGATGTTCGGTATCATGGTTCATAGATGATCAAATAGCCACCAGGGTCAGGTGATGGCTACAGTAACATTTCTTTAAAATTCATAAGCTATTATATTTCAAAAAATGAAAATGAGTTCCCTCCCTGAAGGGAAAATGAGAGGGGGGGGAATGTCGTAGAAAAGTTACATTCTTACCCCAGAAACTGCGCCTCAAAGGACTTACTTTTCTGAAGACAAAGAGAAAACTTCTTACCTCATCAATCCCTTTGAACAACCCTTTTGGCCGTAGGACGAGAATTATTGCCTGATTATGGAACCTCCTCAAAAGAGAAGCCATCCACGTAACCAAAATGACTCAGTGTTGATTTCAAAGCGCCAAACAACCCTGCTGACTCGACAACGAAAACAAAATGTTTATCAAATTCATATTTTTAAGTTTTAACCGCACCATTCTGAAGCCTCTCAGTGTATGCCTATATCGGTTTGTGGCAGTTCAAAAATTGCATTCCCAAGTTTTCGTCGTGAATAGAACGCATTTTTTTGCGCTCATTTCCGCATTATAGGGTTGCTTCTTCAAATCTATATGCAAAAGTATTATGACCCGACTAAAGTAAAAAAAATTGACGCCAAATACCTTTGACTAATTCCAGGTAAATGCACACACTGAAAACATTTCAGCACTCTCAAATCCGCGAACAAAAGACAAATTTCTAACACCGTTTATTATCATTTACACGTACGCAACTATTCCAAAGTTGGGATCTTATTAAATTAACATAGAAGAGAAGTATGCGCGACAGTTTTGAACTTGGAAAAATCTACTCAAAGTTTGTGCGGATATGTAGATCCGAAATCAGTTTACATGAGGGTTTGTTCGACCATACAATATTTATGGTCAAGAGTAACATTGAATTCTCGGTTCCTTTGAATGTTAAAGTTTAAAGCTTGAGAAAAAAATGTAACATTGTAAAGATACTATTCAAGCCGTGGTCCGGACATGGGTTACTGACAATTGCGGACATATTGAAACAGGTTCCAGGGTAACTTAACGCAATGGAAAACTCGACACAGGAAAAGTCGGCGCACCGGAAAACTCGACACATTGGACAATTGAACCATGAAAAAATTGGACGCACCAGAAAACCCCACGAATATGAAATTTATATTCCAAGCTTTTTAACGACTTTTTTGATGGCTTGATCAATAAGCTTTTTTTCTTCTTTTTTTATTACGCAATCAAACGGATCTTAATCAACGATACCCTATCTCCATTTTCAATTATCTTCAATTACAGATGTTAGCAAATGTTTGCAGTCATGTTTTTCTAATCTGTTGCATCATTTGATACATTGTGTTCTCTTACATGTCGAGTTTTCGAACATCAGAATATTTTTTAAACATTTTTGTACGAAGTGCTATTTGCATTTAATGTTCAAGTCAAGTTTAAAGCTATTTTAAACTAATGGTCTAGGAATTTTTTTTGGTCAAAATTAGCCAAATAATGCTCTGACTGCACTTTGGTTGTGTATTAAAAACTTACATGATAGATGAATGTTTAAGTTTATGGATCGATTTCAGCTTAAAATTGTACATTAAAACTTGAAGAAATCATGTTTTTGGAACTTTAAAGAAGATTTATGTTTTGGAAATAATCAATTATTGAAATATTTTTCACTACTTAAGAAAGGTTGCCTGCTGTTAGCTGTTTATTTTCATATGATGTAATGGATTACATACTAATTTCGATCTAACTTTTTGGTTCATAACCGAATTTGATGCAATAATTAATCATTTAATGTTGAAAGTTTTCGCTCACTTATCCACTCTTGAAGACCTTGTAGACACTTTTGTCCACTTTTGGATGGTTGGTGTCCAAAAGTCAACCTGATTCCTGAAATTGAACGTACACCCTAAATATTTTTATCCTCCGGCAACAAACTTTGCACCACCTAAAACTAATGAAAAGATTCTTGCCTTGTTTGCGTTGCCACTTAGACCACTATGCTAACAATTTGAACTCTTTCTTTTGGTTGCATTACTTCTAGTATTTTTACATGTTATTTCATTTATTTTACGCGCGTGAGTGAACAAGAGTTGCAATCAAGACTCGGACCCCGCAATCAAACAAAACCACTGTAAAATACCTTTTGAAATCCAAACCAGCCTCATTTTGTAATAACAAGACCGTGAGCGCCATGTCCAGTTATCTAGTAGTCCATAAGATAGTACAAGGACAAGCAAACATTATAAGGTGGTAGAGCACACACACCATTGATGAATAATTAATGTCTGTCAAGTTCCTCCACTTTTTTCTGGCATTGCTTTTCAAAAGCACAAAGAGATGGATGTTTTCCTTTTTTTGGGTGAGGAGGGGGGGGGTGAGGAACATTGCGAATGAGATTGTAGAATATTTTGAATGGCCTTTAAACAATCTCCCAATCCCTGGTGTGAGCCCCTCGAGGAATACAAAAAGCCTCCCTTCCAAGCATTCAAAAAGAGCTATTCCTGTCTTCGAGTCCATTGCGAAAAGGCGTTAACAATGACTGAGGGGATTTCTCAACTCTCGACATATATTTTGTATGAATCCAGGTCAGTGGGAATGCTTGAAAAAGATGCCATCAGATGGCATGCCATTCAATCATGGATATCGCCTTAAGATGAGCTCTAAGATCTTGTAAGCAGAAGATTGGAGTGAGAGGGAGAAAAAAAGTTCATCTGATGAAAAGTGCATTTTTGGACCTGGATCAATACTTGATCTTTTAGAGACGGGAAAAGGGAACTTTTCCATCTCTAGCTTGAAAATGTCTCTTCGGCGAGTGCAAATTGTAGGCATTAAAAGCTCTACTCAGCTAAGATAAGAAGAGGAGTTTAAGGAACAATTTTTTTTTTTTGTCTTTTTATTTTTCACTACTGCCGATGCAATGACCATTTATGTGTTCTCAAGATAAACGGGAGTCTTGATAACCATCAAATTAGAGAAACTATTTGTTCCTTAGGTTGGTTGCACTCTCAAGCCCCCCAACAAAGCAAAGAGTTGACTAGTTTCAAATTTCAAATGTTTACCAATGTTCAGTGACTTCTAAAATGAGGAATGGTTTAAAGTATGAATGTGTTTGCCCTAGTTTTTCAAATCCGAAGAAATGGAACAAAATACCATGAGAACCGTTATATGATTTGTCTAGTGCTTTTTGCTTACAAATGCAAAAGAGTATTTTTTTTTTTTGCAACATGACATATCATTTACACTCTCAGGACTGTTCCAAACAAGATCATTTCAAACCATAAATATCTCCTCATTTAGTTGTATCGATGTAGTTCAGCTTTTTAGTACCAAAGCGATTGGGTTTCTGAATCCTAATCTCGCTCGTTTAGGATCGGCTTGCAGCCCGCAAATCCTCTCTATCTTTCCAATCTCTATGAGTGCCACTGGAACCACTAAAGGTCTCAGGGGAACCCCAATTATCTGTTCCAGTTGCCTTTCTTCCAAGACGTGAGAAAAGTACCAGCAAAAAACCTTGTCTTCGAACTATTGTGCTTGTGATCAAACAAAGGACATTAATAGGGAGAAATTTGTTGCTTCATTTCACGATTGATTTTACCTTCCGTAAAGAACTTCCGCAGATGTTGGACTTGAATTTGATGGATATCTAGAAGAGTGACTTTTAACCACACCGGTAAAGTTTCGTTCGCATTTGGTAACATTTGATCATTTTGTGATTTTGGCGTCTAGAAGGCAAGGAAGTGGAAAAAAAGGCCAGGAAAAGTTTTTGAAAGGTAGAAAGTTTCCCCGAAAGCAACTTCGTAATTGAAATTCGTTAGAAATAGCTCCTTGTTGCTTGTTGATCGGATCCCAGCAAAATCTTCATGTGCAACCATATTGGACCAACCCAAGAAAATGAAACACTTGAAGCATTACAAAAACTTGTCCACGTTCTTTTAACATGTTTGTGTCCAACTTGAGCACTCCAATCGGTTTTGAAGTGATCACTTGGATTTCCTCATACTTTATTTAGAGAACCAACCCAGGGTAATCCTCTATTCAGTCGGGTGCCCAGATTAGAAGTGGCCTTCCATCCAAGTGTTTTGGTAGCCAGAAGCTTGGACATTGATTGGAAGCTTACCGAGCTCATTGGCTCGGGTAAGTGTTTGCTTTACGTGGCTGATGGATACAAGACCTCTTCTTTGTACTAAAACTCAATCCTAAACACGCTTGGGAAAACAAACAAGCATAATATCTTTTCTTTAGGAAAACTCGGCGAGTTATCAGCCAAACTTGTAAGGTGGTCAACTAGGGTGGCTCGTGTGGAAAACTGAACTACACAGTTTTAACCAGATTCTTGTTCATTGTCTTCAAAAGTTCGTGAACGAAACAAGGGTTTGATGTAGATTAGAAATTATGAAATGTTCTTGCCATTGACTTCCATTGAATAGGAGAGTTACAACCAAACACAATTACTTTTTGTTCTCATGTGGTATTGGCCCCCAAAAAATGAATAAATTGTCACATTAAAACAATATTTGCCCCCAATAACAGGGAAAAATCGATCACGTAATTGTAAAATGTTATTGAAACATGCCAAATAATCTAAATTTCCCCAAAGCTCTAATGGAGTAATACTTCTAGTAGACCACTGAACATTTTTGCATTCCTGGAACTTTTAAAAACAACCATTTTTGGTCACCCTGGTCAGCTATCGCCAATTTCAGTCCAGCTCTTTGTTTAGGAGGCTTCCAAAGCCTGACTCGTCCCATGAGTAATTCGATCATAGCAATTTGTAACAGAATTGTCTTGTTGGTATGTATATGTTTTGAGATACCTTTAAATATGTAAGGCAATCATTAAGGAGCGTGAGCAATCATTTCTTCAAAGAGTTGCATCTGCAGTTTTCCTCATTTGCCCCTCTTCGTTGGATGCATAAAGAGTATAGTATCCGAACCAGGCTGGTCCCCAACTCCAATGTTCTGACGGTTCAGGTGAGAAATTGAGTTTCCCGGGTCCAAGAAATAGGAGAGAGATCCTTTTCCTTATCTCATCAAGGTAGATTGGGACATCAAAACGCGCGGTCTCTATAGGACCCAGGGGGGCCGTTCCACACTTTCTTAACTAGCCTATCTTAGAGCCGGGAAAAAATGAAGCGTGCACGAAGAATTGCTTCTCTCGGGAGGCACACATTAGATATTCTTAGGCCCCATATTGATACAATTCTCGGCCCGTCGAGGCTCATCGGGAATGGGAAGCAGCAGAAAAAGAAATTGGCTCTCGGTGATAGCTTCTTGTCTGAATGAAACTCATTCAGTTTTTATTGTGATAAAAAACGGCATTTAACGAGGGGGACACTTCTCTCAAGCCAGGGTCTCTATGAGGTTAGGTGATACTAAAACACCTTTTATGGGAAGTCTAATGAAAGAGTAAAGGAAGTTACACCCATTTGTCGGCGTACTTTTGCTTGATTGATTTCCTATTAACGGTTGATGGAGATTTTCGCGTTGTTTTTTATTGCTTCACGAAAGCCTTTGCTTCAATGCCAAAACGGAGAAGGCTCATAGTTTGCTTATTTATGAAAAAAGTTAAAATCCTGAAATTCATTTTCTGCCTTCAATCAAGTAGTGCGTCTTAAAAATTGCAGTTGCAAAAGGTTTTATCTTTATTACACAAGCTTACCACTCCACTGCAATCGATTTCTTCCGCAATGAATAATGGGGGAAAAGGCTTTCTTTGTCCAGCATTGTGTTGAATTTCATTTTTTTAAACCAACATTGCAAATTCATTCAAGAACGCCTTGAAACGTTTTCTTTTAGGTCCGGTTCTGCATAAGGACAGGAAGAAAAATCCGTTATATAGAAAAATGATCCGCCAAAAATTTGTCCATTTGCATTGTGTCCTACCATGGACAAAACAGTTTTGCATTATGGCTGACAGAACGATCTTTCTCTTAGATTATATGAGTAATTCTTTTGCAAAACTAGGAATTGTTGTGCACGGTATTTGTGGATTTGAGCGCAAGGTCCCAACTAAGCTTATTTCATGGGATTTTGAAGTAGGATACGAATATGACATCATATCCATTTATTTAGAAGTCACATTCTCACTCATTAACATACATAACAAAAATACTTTAAAAGCTAACAAAGCTAGTTTTGAATTCATTTTTGTTGATTTCAAGTTTCCTATTTTTACAAACGTGATTTCGAAACCGTGGGAAACTTTTTTACTAATATTTTGAGTTGTATTTTTGTTTGTTAATGCCTTCACTGTATTAAAAAGAAGGCCAACGACCGCCCAAAAAATAGTGATGACGCAATAGTCATCTGTCACTGAATGAACCCAATAGCTGTTATAGGTGTTTCCATCCACAACTTTTAGTGCATTCATTTCCAAATCGCTAAACTTCCTAAATTTTTCAGCTTCTTTTTCCGTTTTTTTGTTTATTTGCCAAAATTTATTTGCCATTTTTCTTTTATTCACCCGAAATCTGCACCCCTGTTTACCCTCAAAACTCATAACTGAACAAACAAGCCAACTACTACAAGCTTTTAGTTGTTCCTCCCCTAATATTTGATCGCATACAAAATAACAAAAGCATTATAGGAAACCCAACAACCTGAATGTGCGCTATTTGAGTTGTTCAAATTGTCATACAACTGAATGATGTTAAATGCAGAATATTCGAAGGATACACACAAGCAGACAACAAAACCAAATTTAATTCAGAAGCAATGTCTTTACTTCCGAGAAGTCCATTTCTATCTTATGTAATGATCCAATGTCGGACCCAAGGGCTCGCTTGCCAAAAGAGAAACCCATCTATTACGTTCCTTTTCCCTTTTCAATTTAGTGTTGTGCACTGAACAGGTGTGAGACATGGTATGGTGGCCACTGTGGTGGCTACTATTTTATGCTACCATGTGCCAACATGGGGGGCTCAATTTCCAAAGTTCGTTTCCCTCCAAGGGAACGTACTGTTACATATATGTTCATGTTCATGAATATATTGTGTACCTTAATCGCCTGACATGGGAGTCTTGAAAAGCTCATTAAGTTTGAATTAAGATAACGTTGAAGTAGTCCAAGTCCAGGTCTCTTTCAAGCCGAGATAATTCCCCCGACTTAAAAACGATCAAACCACTCTGGCAGTGGTTTCATTGGATCTGTTCATGCACGGAGGCTTCTTAGAAGCACTGGAAATTGGCTCCATCTCCAAACTGGAACAGACGAGAATATCCTGACATCCATCTAAAAGACGAGGGTGGCTTGGGGACTTATTTCCTGCATTTCGGCTTTAAAGTGCAGAGACAAAGACTTTTTACAATTTGTCTTGATTCGTAAGTCTCACAAAACGCCTCAGGTGGAGATTGCGCGTTTCCTCCTGCCTTAGATGCAAGGTTGGCGAAAAAAACGCATTTAGATGGACATGTCATAGAGATCAGAAATCAAATGAGAACAGCCATTTATTCAATGGAATTTCAAAAGTGATTTCAAAAGTGGGAGAAGAAGTAAATAATAGCATACACCCTAATTTAATTTTAGTCCCAGGGGCATTAAAGTGAAAGATTTCTGCTTTCTCCTCTGTGGAACAATTGGGCCCAAAGTTTACCACCTCTCATAGCATAGAACATTGGAGGGCATGGAATGAACTTGAAACAACAACCAGTTTGAGTTACAACCAAGCTTGCTGAGGTTTTGTTTTGAATAATTTTGAACAAATTTGCGCAGTTCGGCTCCGGACCAAAAGGCAATGCAAGTCCAGATTTGAGCATGAAAATACTTGGTTGTTTTATTTGAAGTGTTTGATTCAGTGACAATTTCCTTGCGGTCAAAAAAAACCCTGATGGTTTCACAACAAAAGTTGTTCTAATTCTCAACGTACAAGTGCCATTCCTCTCCCTTTTGTTGAGACCAGAGAGTAACTGCAGAAATCCCGCATGATTGACTTGGGTCCGCTCTCGTTTTATGCCCTTTTCGGCCGGCTATTTCTCGTTTTTGAGCGGCTGTTTCTTGCTGTTTCTCCGGTTGAGAGGATCGAGTTTGAGTTGCAACTCGCGTATTTATGAGCAATGGAACGGCATCAAAGTCAACATTGTTCTTTCAAAGTTCTCGTTGCAATGCATGCTAGGCTCGAGATAAGCCGCTCCCTTCCTTTGTGCCTGGAGCAATTTGTGGGGGTTCCATCGACTTTTTCCATCTTCTGTCAAAAGATCCGAAACCTAAAAAGTTCCCTTGTCTCCACGCCAAGTTCAATCAAACAGCAATTGCTTCGCCAAATGCTTTGGCTTCATTTGAAATTTGCCAGCATGACAGACGAATATACATGGTATTGACATGAACAATCATCGTTTATGGTACCAAGTTTCTGATGGAAGAGGCGGAAGTCTTGGAACAGCAATCATAACTTCATCCTTCAAAGTTGGTTCTTCTTTATATCTTGAGCCAAAAACAACGAAAAATTGGACACGGACAACAATGATCCCAGGTTGCATACTTTATTGAAGGCAACCTGTTTTTGTGTAAATAAGGTAATATTTTCAAGCAAAAGTTAGGCGTTTCATCGATTGGAAAACCAACCCATCCATCCCTAACCACACAAAGTCGATTTTAATTTTCATTGGCTGAGACCAAACAAGGTAAAGCTCTCCTTTTGCGTTCACGTCCATTCTTCAGAGGTCCTTGCTAGCTTGAGTGAGTTAATGGACCAAGTTTAACGCTTGGTCCGTGTGAAGAAACATCCAAACTTAGGAGTCGTTTCCACAACAATCAACCTTCAATTTCCGTATTCAAGGTGTAATTAATGTTCACGCAATTGCGCAGAAACGACGGAAATAGAGGTGCCGCAAGCCATTAATTAAGAGCGCCTTTAATTGTGGTGTACTTACTGTACGCATGGAAGGAAAAAACCCTGACACTCAAAGACAATGGCAAATGTGACGAAAGAAAAGGACCTAAGCGTTACAAAGCCAGCTTTCTAAGTGTTATTTGTTGCAAAAGTGCTTGGCAGGGCCTCTGCAGACATGCGATCATTTTTGCCATTGCATAATCGCGCACCTTTATTATGAAGCTTTTTACTCATCCATAGCTAAACGTTACTTTCAGTCTCCGAAAGAAAACTTTAGTAATTAGTTACTATATTAGCAATTTTGCATAAAACAAATTATTTGGGATAGCTCTCTTTAAGGTCAGGATTGGAGGAAACCTCAAAAATTGGAAATTAACAGGTCAAATGGCCAATTCGTTAATTAAAATAAACATTCCACTAGAATAATTGCCATTTAAAGCACTTTTAATATAATTTTACCTTACTTTGGTACATGAATTGAAAGATCCATTTTTGTTACCTGGCAATTTTGGAATTATATCACAAACACTTTCCATTACAATTGTGGCACTTATATAATCGTTCCTTTACCCGATATGGATGATTGAGAAGCCCATTTTTCGGTAGATTCGGAAAGCGAGGATTTTATGGTTTTTGTATACAGCAGACTTTTGTTAAACAGGAGCAGAATGTTTCTCAATGAGATTAGTATTAGTATTAGTATTAGTAGCTTTACGCTTGAAATTTGATCACTTTCTGTACAATAATTCCCATGTTCGACCTTTTACAGTCACGAGTATAGAAAGACCTGGGCATCATTTAAGGGGTACAAAATGACTCAAAGTATTCTAAACATATTTCTGATTGGAAATTTATCCGTAGCAGAAAAAATCGTAGTGAACATTTTTTTGCCACTTATTATTTTTGGAAAACGTCCTTTGCGCACTTGTCATCTAAACCGCAAATGCTTAACCGTGCAATTTTGATCCCAATGTAACATCGGCAACCTAAATGTTTAGCATTGAAAGGATCCGTTAATGGATTTTCACCTTTTTGATGCAATGTTGGATGGAAAAGAAAACGCTAATTGTCATTGAAAAAGTTGCAAAGTAAAATAGAACGACGAATGATTGCCACTCTTGTCCCTGGCCTTGCTTTGGCTTCAAGGGTATTACTAAATAAAGGGGGAAAATATGCGTGATTCAATTCATAACTACTACTATCTCAAACATAATGCACTTGTAAAGAGAAAGAAAAGAAAAGAAAAAATCAAATTTGGCGCCCTGATTTCAGGCTTTGCTGTCTTATCTTGTGAACACTAATGGTGAGCTAACAAAAATTTTGATAATCGGAAAAGTTGAGTTAGAAATTTCATTCATTTTTGGTGCAGCATTGACCCCAAAATGCTATCAAAGATCAATTTATACATACTGTTTGCTTGAGTGGTCTGAAACATTTAACAAATGTTATCCATGCGTGGTGCAGGTTGGCTCGTCACCTTGTCTAGACTTTTGCTTCATCGATCATGTCAGCTGCTGTTTTTTCGCGGTAGTTTGAATCACTTCGTATCCTCTGTTGTGGTACGTGGTCACTTCAAAAGCTCAACATTTTTCAAAAAGGTGTCTAAGTGTCAAAGTATCCAATGAAGGTGTTTGATTAAGTTATGAATAAACGCGAAAAGTAACGCTCGGTGGCTATTTAGGTCGATGGAAAGGTCCTTTTCTTACCTTTGGGTGACCTTTCTGTCCAGTCTTTTCGGTAAGGTTTTTGTCTTCACCTGAAGCGACAAAAAAGTTGCAAAACGGTCTTTGATTAACAATTGCTGCCAAGGTCCTTTCGAAGTATTTTAGCAAAACCTTTAGTCTGTCTTTTAAGAGATAATCACCTCTGCATGTTGCTTGTTCCGCTTCCTTGATTTTGTCGTTCTTGCTTTTAGGATAATTGCCACTCAAAGAGAGGTGATAAATCAAAGGAAATGGAAAAGAAACAACCAACGGAAGAGACAAGTTGTTCTGAGAGCATTGGGAGTTAAAAAGCTCGGAAAATGGGTGCAGAGCTGGCAGATCAACAATTTGCTCGGCTTATCTTTGCCCTCTTTGCAAAAACTTGTTCCATTAAAACTGTACGCACAGGACCAGGTTCCCTTATGCCTTGCTGGAAATCCTTTCACAAACATTTCAAGTCTGGCCTTTGAGCAAACAATTATTTGGCGGAAATGAACCAGACGTGGGGAGTCAATAATGAAGCTGGTCACTCATTTCACCCTTTGACCCCATTATTTGACACTTTTTAATCTTTATGATAATTTGCAAGTGTCCTATTTAACTATTTGATTGTAAAGGGGTAATTTCTTAACTAAAGTGTTTCGGACAATCCAAAGGCATGGAAACAAAGTGGCTAGGTTGGTGAAGATACCCTTTGCATGAGTTTTGAACACAAACACCTTGCACCAGAGGGAAATTTTGAATGATCTATTTAGATTTAGCGTTAGTGCCAGAGTAATGCATCAATTGGTTTGCGATATGCGCTAACAAATAAGCATGCCATAGGTGATGGAAACTAGTTTCTCTTCTACTTGCTAATTGGAAAACTAGTTAGCAAAATCATTGCCAAAATGGTAAAGAAGGCAACAAAAGTGCAAACAAACAAAATAATGCAAATATGACAAAACGATAAAAAAAAAAAAATACATTTCTTTATTTTTGAGTAGCCTTAAGGCCTTATTCATAACTCATGGAAAAAAATTAGCATGAACCATTATTTTTTTATGTCAAGGGGCTTTAACAGTGATGTTAATATGATGGATTTTTTATTGCCTTTGCGAAGGCTTGCTCTGTAGCCAATTTGTTCAAAAAAGTGAAAATTGTTTTGGCTACTTTAACAAACGAACATTGCTACCTCATTTTGCAACAAACCAAACAATCTTAAGAATCATTTTGATTTTGTTTCCAATAGTGGAACGCAGTAAGATTACATTAAACATGTAAAGAAAATGGTCTCCCCAAGTCTGTCCCAAGTTTTTGACCCAAGACAGACCAAGTGTGGAAAAGTGGAAAGGGCTAAAATACTTCATTTACGAATACCACACCGCACCAGAAATCCTCCGGAGGCCCAAGACGTCAAGGTCTTTTCCCCTGCAACCTTATCAAAATCCCTCACTAGGAAGGGATCGGGAAAGCCCGAGACCTTCAGCAATAAGAAAAGAACTAGATGGCACACATTTTTGAGTTACGCTTGTCCTCTGGGTCCAAGGAAGAATAGTTGGTATTAGCCATGTCATTCCTCTGTTTTCTACCCTTTATCCGCACACATTAGTCCCTTGGCAAGGCTTAGACAATGTAATGTTCTTCCACCTTCTTTTCATTTAGAAATGCCGCAGCTCTCTATGGGTACCAGCAAAGGTTCTTTTGGTTGAGTGAAATATTTGTTCAAGTTCATGCCTGTGGGATTTCTAGCAAACGTATTAGTGAATGTTCAAGTCCATTGTCGCATTTGTGGTACACCCATGCGTCAAAAGGATAAAATATTAAAAAAGGAAAAATAAGGATAAAACGAAAATCGACGTATCTGAGAAAAGATGAGGCAAAATCAGACAGTTATGAAAAAGTTGACTTGGTTAGTCTAAGTCTCAATGTAATCGAAAACAAATTGCGGCAAAAATTTCCTTATAGGAATTACTGTTTAGAATTCAATGCACATAGAAGAACTGAGAAATGAGGGAGTAAAACTACGGACTTTCTTAATGAAATGAACACAAACTAAGTTTTTGATGTTGCACACTAGTGCTCATCAACAACACTGCTATTTATATTCCTATCGAGTCTTGTAAGTAAGGGCTAAATCTCCCTCCCTTTTCGTCGATCCAGAAATATTCCGAACATCAGGTCCCAAAAGTGACTTACCGGATGCAGCCAAGCTTAGTTTTCCTCTCCTGACATACGAACACAAGTTCACCGTCCAATGATAGAGAATTCCTCAAGGACCAAAAACCAGAAGGAAGGCTCGAACATTGAAAGGTTGAGATTAAGCTGTAAAGGCAGCCTCTGGTGTGAATTTCTTTGAGTGAATAAATCTGTCTATTCTCAACTCTTCACTTTCCTAAAGTTGCTTAAAAAAGAAAGATCAGCAAAGATAGCTCTTGGGTTCTTATCTCTGATTAGACTGTTATTCTTGGGTTCCCAACTCTGATTGGTTTGGAGAGGATGCACAACTTAGGGACCCACCAAATGCTGTCCAAACATGAGATTTGATTACTAATGCTAAATCATTATTGACAAGAAAAATCAAATTAAGTAGCATTTCATGTTTTTACCAATTCCAAGCATGCGTTTGAGTGTAAACGAGATTCAAAGAAATTTTGCATCAAAAAGCTGAAGTTGAAATAACTTGTAACAAACATTTATGTCAAGCTGGAAAAGATTTTTGTTCAGGGCTGCTACACTTCCAGCAGAAATCCAAAATTGTTCTTAATAATGTAAAGTGAAAGAGGAATATTTGACCCTGAGACTCTCTTATGCACATCTTTCTTTATAAAAAACCTTTACACTTTCTGAGCCGTTTTTTAACATATCAGTTCTTTGAAAGAAAGTCACTTGACAATTTAGGGTAGGTACACCAAAGTCAAGAAATGATTTCACATTGTGAGAACTTGTGAGACTCAAGTAATCTTTAAAGCCATTTGTCTTCTTAAGAGCTCTAAATTCCCATTTAGACTGCATTTGAGCACCTCTAGATCTTTGTCTTTTCTAAAAATGAGGCCCAAGTTTCAGCCAAAATGGTTTCAGCTTTCAATGGAGTCCAATTTTATTTCATTTCAAATCTTTCCAAGGGCTCTATGTAAAGCTCCCCTAAATATTCCCTGCACATTTGGACTAAAAGGAAATTAGCCCAAACAAAGTAAGGCCCATTTTGGGGGCAATTCTGAAATCAGGACAAGTTTGTTTTTGGTGACATTCATGTATAGGTGTTTGAATCAAGTACAATTAGAATGTTGTTTTGGTATATCTCTGTTTATCCTAACCATGTCTACAAAAAGGGGACACCTTGGCAATGAATGCACGAGAGCATGTTTGACCCAATTATGTCTTTTGTCTCCAACACTCCTTGTTCCAAGGAAGAAAGAGGAACCAATGCCAAGTTCTATTTTGTATGCTTGTCTGATCACTCTTTCTGTGGAGAAAATAGCTTCTCAATTGGAAAGCATGGCACATTTGGGGTTCTAGATATTTGCATATGGACAATAACATATTGAATTGATTTGCAATGCAGATGGAATGCTAGCTGGTTGAGTAAAGATTACAATGAACTAACATTATTCATAATGAATCAAACATAGGGCATCCATTATACTTTGAATCAGAATTTCAAAAGAATGTAATCTCTGTTTGATCTTATTTATAATGTGTTTGGAAGTAAGAAAATCAACATGACTGAGGCTAAGTAATTACCAAAATCCACCACGTTGCTTCTGGCCACCAGATGCCACTGAGGGATATTTCCCTTAAAATTATACTGATGCAAGGACCAAATAAACACTCTTGTGTTTCCAGATGTCCTACTTAATGGTCTAGAACAAGAATTAAAAGGGTAAGCAAGTGAACTGCAAAGGAATGTTCTCATACTCGTATACTGACCTAAACTTGGGTGTTATGTAAGAGAAATGACATAACTCAATATCAAAAGAAAATGGAGACAAGGTGCATGAGGAAGGAAATGACTAAAAGAGATCACTGAAGGAAAAAATGACAGAGGGCAAAGCTCACTTCCCCATGGAACAAACTTTTGAAGTGTTACTTCATTGGAGGAACTCAAGAGCAAGTAGGAAACTGAATGACTCAGCTGTTAACTTCAATGACATTGACTATTCTATATTCCGCCCTTGCTTCATTCTTAGAGAAACAGTTTCCTCAAGTGAGCTGAATCCACAATAGTCTTGCAATTGGGTAACTGGAACTGGATTGGTCCACCCCATGAGTCCCAAGGTGTTGACCTTAGACAGGTTCTGCATTTAGAGTGAATTGCAATAAAGAGCAATTTCAGAAGATTAAATGGAGATGCTTTGATGGGAAAATACTGTAATTTTGAGCAAAACAAATACTTTGATATGTTTTCTAAACTCTGTCATCTCACAATGAAGAGAGGAGTTTGTTTCAAATCAAAATATTTTAACACAGGGGGGTTTCTTGCTTGCTATCTCATTGTTTGAGTGGATCTTAGAAATAAATTCCATACTTTTGGGATGCATTACCAACTGCATAACTGACAGATTCCCATCTGGCTTGGAACAACTGAGAGTACTTTTTAGTGCAACATTTATTTTCTTCAATTTACTTTGATATCTTGTCCAATATCAATGAGACAATTCTTTGTGGTTGTTTTGAGTAGAAATTGCCTGAATATTCTTTTTCTAAGGACTGAGCTAATTTTACATAATTGTTCTTCATCTGTTTTAAGACGTTGTTTTTGCTAAAAAAAATTCGAAAAAAGGAAATTAGGCCTGAAAATGGCTGCTTGTGTCACATCACTTGATTGCTTGACCTCTAGATAAAACTAAGCAAATCCAACAATGTCCCTACTTCCAACTGACTGAATTGTGATACAAATCATCTGGCTGTCAAATGGATAAGAAACAAAAAAATGTTAAATGTTATTGATTGCACCATTTTCGCCATTCCCCTTTGTCTTTACCAAAAAAAGAATAATTTGATTTCATTTCCTCAAATCACATACACTGTTTTTCTTTTACAAGGACCGGGTTTCAGTGGTATAAAGTTCCCTCTCCAACACACAAAGGAAACCAAACGCCACCATTAGAAAACTTTTTTTCATGGCGCTGTGTTCACAAATGGCCAGAATCCAAGTTTCCAGCCATTTGTGAAGAAAATAGACATTCTCTCACGTCAAATTTGGCTTTGAGTGGGTTCAAGGGAAATTCATACCCTGAAAACTGGTTCTTTTAAAAGAAAACTGTGTATTCAACAGCGGCGGCGTTCTTTGCATGCAGTTTATTCAAGTTCGGATCTCAAAAAGTTGATCGGTTAACAACGCCTTGAACG
Organism: Tigriopus californicus; assembly: GCF_007210705.1. Lineage (NCBI taxonomy): Eukaryota > Metazoa > Arthropoda > Copepoda > Harpacticoida > Harpacticidae > Tigriopus > Tigriopus californicus. The sequence goes on from NC_081451.1 coordinate 1,785,369, forward strand.
CGTTTGCCATTTCATGATGCCCTCTTGTGTGGAGAGAAGCTCAGGCGAGATCATCCCTCTTCTCTTTTTAAACTAGACGGCACAACGGCAAAGGCATTCAAGGTGTCTTGACCTTGTTGTCTTTCTTCAAGCCTCATTTTTATAAACTCCACGCAAAGAATGCCCCCGCAATTGAATAAGTAGCTATTCATTTGCAAATCATTCCTTCGTCACCTTCTAATGCATGCTCTCCCCTATCCATCTACTTAGTATTCCACGCATTTGCCGTTCTAGGTTGTAGTGGCTGCTCAATGCGGATTACAACAATCTGACGCAAGGTTGATATGCATTGAAGACGAGTTTTCCGTGCATTTCAGAGCCTTCATGTTATCTTGTTGAGAAAAGTGTTGTGTTTAGATTTGGTTGAACATGCAAATCCAGTAGAGATTTACACAGGTAAGAAGTTGAGCTCATTTCCAGTTTCTGGTGGCCATGAAGGGCTGTGCGTTTTCTCGAGTCTTTCCTATCTGGTTAGGTTTGCCCGTGAAAAACCAATGATAATGGATGACCACGTTGAATCCTCATGGGAGCAAGAGACTCACAATGTCAGGGACGCCCAACGATATGTGTTCAATTTTTTTTTCTTCAAATTTTGACTTTTCTTGTTTTAGGTATCATAAGGTAAGATGTCAGTAGAAGGTGGCATCAAAACTTAACGATTTCTGAAACTTATTGTAAAGAAATAAGCTAATGGATGGATCGTAAATACTGATCAAGGTCTTTACAAAAAAATAGTACACTCTTTGAAATAGGTTTCTATATTGGGATGTCCCAGTATCGATGCAAAAGGGTAGAAGAGCAACCAGATATAGTATGAAAACAGCTAATATTTTTCATGCACAATTATCAGTTCGTAAAATATGGACCTACACTTACCTACTATCACATTTTTACGGGTGGCTTGGAAATGACTGGTGGTGGATTCGGCAACCCTAAAATAATAGATAGAGACTGACTGAGGGCCATAATGAGAAGAGGATAAATAACCTTGTTGAATACAAGTGAGGCCCAACGATGGCTCAAGAAGGAAAGGAAAGCCATCCAGCAGAAGATTGGCATTTTTGTCATTCCACCTCCAAGAAAAGGAAACCAGATGGGTCGGACGCTGCATGCCTCAATGTCAGATTTATTCGATCTCACCGAAATGTTTTCTCGTTCTCGTTCCAGCATCATCATTATCACCCTTATCACAATCATCGGGGCAGTCTCTTGCTTTATCCTATGTAATGAAGACGAAGAGTTAAAAGAAGCAGAGCTCATTCTCGACACCCCTACCCGTGAGGCTTATGAAGGGATGATCCAGGCTCTCAAGGAAGGGAAAGACATCAGCTTTCCTGGTGTTGGACAGGACGAGTTCACAATTGCCATTGGTGAGTGATCTGAAGTACCCTTGACTGAACGGCGCACAGGATGTTTATAGGGTCTTTATGGGGTAGAAGGTAGGTTGATAGTGCCCTAATTTAACGAGGGGGGATAAGATATGGGCTACTAGAATTTGTCTAGGTTTCCACCGGGTTTCTCGTCAAAACCTACCCACCCTGGCTCGGGGCACATGTGAGTACTTTCCAGTGCAAATGAGTAAGATAAAAGAATCGATCATTGCAATTGATGGCCTGTCACGTTTATTCAAAAAAATGGGAAGTTGTTGGTCCAAAAGTTATTCTTCAAAAGCTTTTGAAGCTGACCCAAAGCAAGCCGCAATTCAAATCTTGGGTGCGTAGTGATTAATATATAACTTTCCTTCTCTGAGTGCCCGACACTCCTAAACTTGATCAAGTTCCTATTTTTGCCAGATCTTTCAATTGTATGTATTGGTTATCTGCAACAAAAGAAATCGTGTATCTGGGCTAGTTCTAACCTTGTCATTAGTGGTGGTGCAAAAAACATAGCAAATGGGAATTTAGCCGAACACAAAGTTCGATGACCTTGCAAAATATGCTGTTTTGCTTTCAAAATATGATTTTAAGTTTCCTTCTATGTTCCTAATTGTTATTTTTCCAATCATGTTTTCTTGGCCTTGAAATCTAGCTTCGTAGGACACCTAGATCAGTGCTTTCAAATTGATTTTTTGCGGACTTCCTTACCGTTCCTGGGATTGGAATCCCAACAGTTCAAGACGAGAAATTTATTAATTTATTTATTTATATATATTATTTGACCGACCAACAAATTCGTGTTGGCTGATCTGGCTAACCCTTGAATATAAGGTTGATCAGGAATTTTCGTCAAAAACTTGTCCAAGTCCGACTTAAATCCTGCTACTGGATCAACGCCTACATACGACCTACGCATATTTGAAGGGAGCAAATTGGATGGCGGGGGAAAAGCGCCAAAAAGTTGAGGGAAAGCGCAAGATATGAAAGCACTGACGGCACTGACCTTGAAACGAACGAGGAAATTCCTCAGGGTTGAACCATTGAGCGGTAAGGCCAAACGTAAAAATAAAGCCAACAATTGTGAGTAGATCTTGGCATCATTGTGATGACATTTTCAGTTACTCTCATATTAAGCAGGATCCACATGAAGTTATTGCATGATGGTCATGTGATAAAGATTCAACTTTGAGATTTCATGTACAACTCAGCCCTTCCCTCTCAGTGGTGCCCTTTACGGAGAATCTGGAATCTGGACCCTATTTGAAGCACTGAGGGCACCTAGTATAGTTTTGAACGCTTTACCCAATCGCAAATTTTTAAACGTGCTTTTACGAAACCTAGTGAGAACCAAGTCCTCCCTCTTTTCCAATAGAAAATCTACCGTCTGGACTAGGTACAAAAAATAGAGTCTATTTCTCAATACTCTAGTCTGGGCTCGACCAGTATGAGCTAGTTCAAATCTAGTACAAATACAAAGCATGTCACCCATAGTTGTTTGAAACTTTGATGACAGGCCCATCAACTTCGTTCGGAGACGATTGGTTGCTCAGTCTGCTATTGACAATTGTTCCCAATATCTACACATTGGTTGTTATCAGAGCTAATTTGACCAACTTGACGGGTCCTTCATATGAGAATGTACCTTCAACTGTCATATCCTAAAGAAACGTCAATGCCCTTGGAAATACCCAAAGACACTCTTTATATATTAGATGATTCCTTGGGTAAATAGCTTTTGGGTTGGTGAAAAGAGGAGAAATTATTACTGATGATGAAATGGTGGTTTCTTCGCCGTCCTAAAAGTTGATGCGTTCATGCACTTAACATCAATGAAAATGAAGCGTCGGTAATTGAGTGACTTCAAAATAACAGTTCTTTTTTCCCTTGAAATTTCGTTAGTTGATCAATCTGATTGAATTCAGCTTCAAAGAATGAAAACAAGTGAACTTAAAGTAAAATGAATGTTACAATAAGAAACCTTTCGGGGGGGGGGGGTCTGACGTAAATGCAATTTTTTTTATCTTTTGAAGCTGAAATTTAGATATAATTCATAATTCCAAACTTTGAACATTCTTTTTTCAATTCAACCTTGAGAAAGAGGAGAACCCAAAAGAGTTTATTGCAACAAAGGTTAGCCATGTTAAGTGAAGTAAATCCAAGGAAAAATGTAGTGCAACACTCCGATTTCGGGCATATTGAGGAGGGGAATTGTAGACAAAGATCACTGCCAACTCGGACGGTGATCCAAATGAATGTTCACTTATTGAGTGAGTTGTGTTACAAAATTGGAAAAGATGTCATTTTTTTGTGAATTTGTGCAAACATCTTTGCTCAATATCAGAATTCTGCTGGCTTCGACAAATCGGCAAATTGAAATGAATGACAAATTCGTCATATAACCGGTTTATAAAATCATTTTTCCTTGAATTTCCTTTACTTCACATGGCTAACACCAAATATGCGTGTTACAGGCGGTTCATTGTATTGAGGATAAAAATTGCCGAAGCTAGATGAAATGTTTAAAGGAACCACAGCATCAATGTGAACTAAAATGTATAATCAGCATTTCATGGCCAAGCCGTTTACTTTGTTACGTTTTGATGTAAACAGAAACAATGAAAGGAAAAGAAAAGAGATACTGTGAAAAAGGGCATGTATATGTACTATTATAATTGGTCAGATTCCATTTGAATCAAAATGGTGTTGCAAAAGAAACCCCCAGACCCCATTTATCTGCTATGGCACACTTGTCTGCTGAGATGATTCGCCAGGTAGGGTTGCCAATGTGGCGGATATTATGGTATGGGAGTTGGTATTCATTAATGGGAGAATTCATCGTTGGTGGAGTTCAGCATGGCGGAGTTTTCCGCTGAGAGAGATCCCTCTTAGGGAAAGCCATTGGCCACTGAGTGTTCATAAAGGTAGATGATGACAACAATGGCAATATTACCTTTTTTTGATTTTCATTACAATTTTGAGTTTTATCAAACTTCCGAGAGTTATACATCCTCAAATCTCACTGAAGTGAAGTGCGAAGGTAATAGCTATTTGCTCAACGAACCTCATTGTTTAGCATGAAGATTAGAAAAAAACCTTCAAGGAAGCTGAAATGGCCAAGACATTGGCTGTGAGCGCACCTTTCCATTTCATTGAGTTTGAAGAGAGTAAGTGGTTAAGGTAATGGCTTTCAAGAAATTACTTTTATGAAAACCAAATTTAGAAAAATATTGCTCATTGAATGTGTAGGTTTCTTTCAACATAACTTCTAATGAGATCAATTAGATATTCACGAGAGGTTGTAATTTAGGTTACCAATTTGCATTTTCAATGGCATATAGCATCACCAGAGGCATGTCAGAAACCTGAGGCCGGTTCTTTGAATCGCGTCTAGTTCATGCACTAATTCATGTACTAGTTCACCGTTAGTTAGCCGTGACTTAGTTCACGAACTTTTCCCCGTTCTTTAAATCATGCCTAATTCATGTTCAGTTGGCGGTGAATTAGTCACTGACCTATTGGATCAAGAGCTGTTTTGAATTTTCCCGCCAAATTCGCGGGAAAAACAGGATACTAAATCAAAATAAGATCTTAACATAGGGTGACCAGACTTGGGGGAAAATTGGCTGAAACGGGAATGTTTTCCCGAAACCACCGAAATTAGGTACTGTTGTTTGATATAGAGATTTTAAGAAATCTTGTTTGTTTGTCCGAAAACGGAACTTTTATAAGGTATTCTACAAAAAGCTTGGGATATTCGACATTGTTTTGTTCCATGCTTTGATAGCACACAAGTTTGTGGTCAGCCATCTAGTTGGAATCGTGATTTTTCAATAACTCCCTCATCTTGCAAAATATGTATAGGTGTTTTCATAGGCAATCTATTTGCCTTGGCTCTCTCAAGGGCAGTCGTTCATGAAAACGTTGAACAAATTCTTCTCGGTCGTGTTGTTCATCATAAAGGTTCGCTGACATTTACCTTATTTGGAAGATCAACCATTTGCCAAAGCGCTGGAGTATGGCTCAGATGCCTCCCAATTCATTCAACTCGTGCAATATGGATGGCCATATGGAAATGTATTTTTTTTTAATTACATATGTGGCATAAGCATAAACAATCAAATTTTTAATTTGTGATTTTCACTTTAATTTATAATATTGATGATAATGTGTTTTTAATGTTCAATTCCAATTCTGTTTGAAATGCATGAAAATCAAGCACAGGGAAATTAGCCATGGTTCTTGGCATTTCAGTTTAGCGGCGAATTAGAAGGTCAATTCTTGCCGTCTAGTTCATGTCTTGTTTAGCCAATGAATTGGTGCATGATTTGGTCGCGACCAAATTTAGACTTGATTCAAAGAACGCAAAAGTGGGGTCGTTGACTAATTCGTGGACTAATTCATGTGTCAATTGAGTTAGACGCGATTCAAAGAACCGGTGTCTAGCCTCAAAATGTAACCATGATTTTTCTTATGTCAATCCAGGGCTACCTTTTTGCTCAAACATTTTTTTTTGCGTTACACTTTAATTGGCTGGTGACCTAACTTTGCAAGATTTCTGGCAACCTTGATTTTGAAAATTTATTTGATCCCATCACTTGTTTTAACAGAGTTCAGGGTACAATTGTGACATGAAACAATTAAAGGCGAAAATCTACTCTCTGTTCAGAAGTACCTTGAAACTTACTTTCCAGCCACTCAGTTAAAAGGAATCAATGCTGTAAAGTTGCCAGCAGTTGCATTTGGATTCCTTTGTGCATATAAGAGAAAAAAATACCCCCTTGAAAACAAGTTTTCCTATAACAAAAGCTACGGGAGAGCTAGACATTCCTTTTTCGCCATCACATACGGATGAGAGATGAGTGATTCTGAACACAAGGCTTTTCAGCTCCACTAGAATACCTTCTCACGAACTGTATATTGGAAAAGCCCAGAGTTATGAAACTGCAGTAGTCGCCCACTTTTTCCCCATTTGAGGCTCCTCTAGCGCCCTCATGCTTTGTCGAGTACTGCATAATCTCACATTTGCATTCCATTTCAGATACAGAATCTCCAATGAAGACGTCCTTCCAGACACAAGACGATCTTGAAGTCGCCAAAAATCCACAGGATCACCCAGGTAGGGCACTTGACTTTTTGAATGACCCAAAAAACCTCCGCACATGCATGTACCCATGGGCGCCGATAACTTGCTCATTTTTTGCTCAAGGATCGACAATCTCATCAGACTTGTAGATGGATCGTTTTGAAAATCCATTACTCTTCCTTTTTTAGAGTCTTGAAACAAGGCTCTTAAACCATTTACGTACCTTCGAAGGAGGAAAATGCGACAAAATGATTTTGAACTTGAAAGTAGACCAGGTCTGAACAATTTCCGTTGTTGGATAATTCATCACAAATGCAAGATGGTTGACCAAAGATTGTATTTCAAATTGAGAAAAAATCTGAGCAGTTCTCTACATCATACATATTTCTTGATGCCAAAGAAGGCTATCTATCAGCGCGGTCCTTTGAAGCAAAAACAGCTTTACATATTTTTCCTTTCCATCTAAAAAGCCAGTTTTTCGCCACGTCTTTTTGAGACCCTCTTTTCACTAGATGTATTAGTCTACATTTATCGGTCATTCATTGGCTTTTTCATTTAATCAAATTGAATTACAGTATGGTGAATCTAGAGCTGAAATGGACTTGCTAACACTTAACTCCCAAATTACTGGTGATGGGATCAAATAAATTTTCAAAATCAGGATCACCAGAAAGCTCGGAGACTCAAAGCACCGCCGTTTCCAATGCACCCTAAAAGTTTAGGTTTGACCAAAAAGGTAACCCTGGTTTTGATAGAAGAAAAATCAGGGTTACTTTTTTTTGACTAACTAACAGGTTTCCGATATTCACACAGTAATGCCAAATGCAAGGACACCAAAGCAAGGAAACGCCACTTTTTTGTGATCACCAAACCTTTTCCGCCAAGTAAAGCCTAAAATTTTGCTGCTGAAATTTTTGAATGTCAATTATTGGCATAATTATTGAACAAAATACGTGACTAATATCATTTTCGTTACCATTGATGGTATATGCTTAAAACCTGGCATGTTAATGCACTTGAAATGACTTTAAATATGTCCTAAAGTGCAACTGAAAAGTGCTGATTGGGTTTTCATGATAAAGCAAGAACTTTCTCTAAACACAATCAGTCAATACTCTTTTGCTAATAATATTATTTGTAGAAAACTGCTACAGAAACATCTCGACCAAATTTCAAGTAATTTGACGTGTTTGTTATGAAATTATGGTCCTCACTCTGGGAATGGTGCTCAATCCAAAATAGACATACTGTAGCTCTGAGCTACATATTGTTCTTTAAACTCATTTGCATGCTTCATAATCATAGAATAATATGTCTTGAGAGATACAACACATGTTTTATTTGACTATTTTGGTTATTTTGAATGTTTCTTAAAAAAACACCAATTTATGGGAGTCCAGAGTTCAAATTGAGATATAGTCTACTGTGCTTTGGTATTACTCTGTGCACCTTAAATAATGCTTGCCTTTTATGCAAACTTCCTAATAAGTAGAAATTTAAACTCTACTAAAAGATAACTCATTCATTTATCACCAATGCCTGATGTTTTTGTCAAATACGTGGATTAAGGCAAAATTATGAATTGTCCATTCCAAATATTCTAATATGTAAACATTTATGTACTTGCACTTTTATTGACTATTCCATACATTTCTCTTACATTTTGTTAGTGTAAGTTCTTCATCAATTACCAAAATGATTCTTGTTGATTTTCTACCTATGCATGTTTTTGAGCCAGCTTTACGCAAAATTTCATTGATTTTAAACACCATTTGATTGTTTTTGGTTAATTTAATGTTCATGGGTAATTTATTTATTCTTCTAACTTTCGAAATTGATTCAGAAAAATTTAGTGCATGGACGGAGTTGTATATCAACGAGATCATTCTTTAATTAAAAACACTTCAACGTTTTTGTAGTTTGGATAACTTTGTTTTATTGATACTAGAGTTACTGTCTTGATTCAATGCAATGGTCTAACTTGGCGGTCAGGGGAAAGCCGTGTCGTTTCCTCTCTTTAGAGTTCCTGCCATAGGCCACTGAAAATGCAAATTGGTTGCCCTTCTTGCAATCTCCGGTGATAATTTGTTTGATCCCATCAGTACTAATTACCTCTCTTGCTAAAACTACAAATGAGAAATATTTGAATACTTAATATAAATGTGCCCGGATAGTTTTAGTATAGTATCCATGGTTAAGAACAAACTTTTTTGGGGCAGAAGGGGGGTCATTTGCACTTCCGATTTATAATAAAATCTAAATTTTAGACCCTCCTTTGACCTTGGCGAAAATGGCTCGTACGAGAACTTACCTACGTTGTTGCGGAATTTGCCATTAATATACAAAACTGGGTGCCTTTTTCTACGAAAGCATGTCATTTGTGGGCTTTTTGCGCTTGTCATTGATAATTGAGTCATAACTATGATTTTCAAAATCCTGGAATTATTTGCTGAAATCTTAGTGCTTGTAATTTTGGATTATACTTTCACCATAGGCCTCCTAAGTCACCCAAAATTTGCTTAATGTTCTGCACCTTAGAGGGCACCTTATGATTTAGCCTCTGCCAAATATAGGGCTGATTGGGCCGATTCCTCATTTTTGAATCATAATTGGATTGAATTATTTTGGTGTAATTCTATCAAACTCTAAATGTAAACTTATTGACCCAGGGCACAAAATGTCCAGGAATAGAACTGCATTTATGCCATGTTACTACTAGCTTATTAAACAATCTACCGTGCCTCTTCCCCATTTCGTTTGGGCTGTCTGATATTGAAAATAAGGGCCCCTATTGAGTTGACTTTGAGGTTTTGAATTGCAGAGAAATCGCGAACATGTCTTGCTGGCCGAGTTGATATGTGTTTGCTGCATGATGGATGATAAATCGATGTGTCCCAAGAGTAAATGTATTTTCATGGTATGGCAATGCTCATTAATAATTGATGTCTTACTCCTTAAGCCTTTTGGGATGAGTATTCCATCCTACCCAGATGCAATCTTCAGACCCTAACGTCGAAGCGTTTTTGCTTTCTTTACCACATGTTACACACCCGCTCTCGGTCTGTATTTGTTTTTCGTTGGCTCAAGCCAAAAGTGAACACCAAGAAAGGGAGCTAGTAGGCAGTCGAAAATTTTGAGCAAATATTGGGGAACATATCTCAGATTGAGGACCCCTGAAGCATAGAGTTGAACACACTCGCATCCTCATTCAATTATTCCTTGCACCAATGTCAACAATCACTGGCTGAGTAGGAGCTGAATAACCCGTTCAAATCCATCTCTGAATTCCTTGAATTGAGATCTTTGGAAATGGTGTGGACCAAAATGGGACTTGCGAGTATTTGGGTCTTTATTCAGCCTTTAGAGTGCCTACATTTTCATATCGGAAGACCTTCTCTAGATTCACTTGAAAAATGGAAAAGGTAAGGTCACTTAAATGAGTGCTGTTGCCATTGAAAAAGCGACGACCATAAATATATGTTAAAAAAAACAAAAGTGGAATAAGAAGAATTTCATCAATAACTTTTTGGGTACTTTTCATCCTCATCATAATTATTGCGAGCCTCGTGTGCTGGCGTAATATTTCTACTACGTTCCATTGTGAAACAAAACGCATATGAAAGCATTGTAAGTCTTCCCAATGGCAATGGCTAACGCCATATAACTCAACTCTATCTTATGCTTATTTATGGTCTCGTTCTAGAACATTCTCATTCGCCAACCCATTGTCTATTTTACTCTTACTTGTCAATGGGTCTTGCTAATTGAAGTGCGCACTCCTTCGTCACTACCCAATCTCAAGGAAGGCCATAATCCTTGAAAATCTCCACAGTTGAAGGAAGAAAGTTTAGTTGGCGCTCTCTGGTGGGATGGTGCATGTGATTTACATTTTCAATGATGAAGGCAGAGAAAGTTTTCCATGAACTCTTGGACTTGGTACTTGGTAGAAGGGAAGGGGCAGGATTCATTGCCCCTTCACTTCGAACATTTCGGGTCCTAACGCACGTGTACAGCAATCGTCTTTCATGCTTTTGCGCCTTTTTCTCCGATATCTGAAGGGCGCTTCTGAGGCAAGTTGATGTGCTTCTACGTTGGGTCCGAACTCATTTGCATGAGTAGAGACTGGCGTTTTGACCAAATCAAATGCAGGATAGTGTCGAATTTGTTGTTCCGGAACGTGTTTGATCCAAGATAAATTGCAAAATCTTTTTTACACAAGAGAAGCTGGCGATATTGAATGGCACCTTAATTTTGATGCAAACTCAAAATGGAAGAGTCGCCAAACTTTCGGGAGGGAGCATAATATTCTCATTGAATATGTAAGTGGTCTGACATAGACAAATCCTATGGCTTACTAGGATCATGGAAGGTTGTTTGTTCCCTTTTCAAGAAAAGTTTTAAGCAAATTTCTAAGCCCGTCCTTGAACAAATAAACTTGGGACGGTCAACATCAAACCCCACTTATGAATTCTAAACCTCAGTTATGGGTTCGTTTCCCCAACGAAGGAGCTTTTTGATCCATTTAAAATTCGGGAATCGGGATATGTGATTGAAAAGTTCTTCAGAACTATTTTCCCAACAAGCAATACGCAAGACAGATACGTACTTTAGTTGCTCTGTATGTGCCTTTGAAATTGTCACTGAAAAAAAACCCTCTATTCTAGGCCGCAAAATAACGTAATTGGTAGGTCTTCCTCAAACAAGGCCTTGAACCAATCAATTTCCAATGACTGGTCTCGATTTTATGACTTCATCCATGGGCGATGAAATCCTAAGAATCTTGTGTCTGTGAGAAAACATTGGTCTCGCCGGAAGCACCCAGGGATCCGGTGGCATATCTGCCTGAGCCGAATAGACCCTGGAAAGCCATATTTCTTTCCAAGATCCCAAGGGAACCTTGTAATCAGATTGGCGATCGGTTTTTTTTCCGAGCAGATCCTAGCGTCTCCCTGTATTCCCATTCTTCTCTTGCACGTCGTGGGTGAATTTTATACTACTCCAAGTTTTTCTTTTCTTCACGTTTCAGATCCGATCCCACCTCAAACATATCAACTCCGCCCCGATAGTCTAATGGGAGGCTCAATGCATCATCTTCAAAGTGGAGAAAGTCCATTTCACCAATCCACTCCAACGCCTCTTATCAAACGGTCCTTGTTCTCTGTCTTGGAGGAGGATTCCTCTTCGCCCCATCAGCAGATCCCATCACTCACACTCACCTCAGCCAAAGAAATGGGACCTTCCACAATAATGGGGGCAGGAGGAGGATACTCGACAAAGGAGGATGAATTTTCCAATCTCATCGGCCTCGATGAGAGCACAGAGCACACGCTGAATCAACTGGAAGCTGATTTCGCGCGAATGAGGAAAACTAGCGAGCGTCGAAGGCGTCAGCGTTCCCGAGCCGAGCGGATGTCTTTTAGTGAGTGGACTCAAAAATCAAAAGAGAACCAATTCAAGTCAGCATCCCCTCACCGGAGGAAAAGTTTTATTTCCCGGCTGAAACGGAACTCAAGTGATCGAACAGAGACTCGGACCGGGGCCGGTCAGGAACTGAGCACCATCAGCTCTTTCTCGGGGAGCACCATGGTCACCTTGAGCGGAGGTATCAGGAGGAGAACTGGTTCCGGATTAACCTGCTTCTCTGGCTCCTTACCGGTCATGAAGGTGCTGGATGACCGGATGGATATCCTGGCTGTTCCCAATTTAGCGACCACCCTTTCAAAGACCGCCAACCCCAAACCAGTCTTTCACTGCGAGCCCATTGTCAGAGTCATGGGCTCTCAAAACCGGACACGCTCAAGCCCCTTAGGCGCAGATGGACTGAAGCAAAGGTCGCCCAAGTCCAAAACCATTTCCATACAAACTGAACCGCTGGAGTCCCAAGACAAGGCCACAGACTCGCCGAAGAAGGAAGAGAAGCCTCAACGCCCTTCGAGGCTCTGCACTCACTGCCTGGAAACGTACACTTCACCCAAACGTCAGCAATTGACCTTTTTAGAAAGAAAGCGCTTCTTTGAGTCCATGGCCACCACTCCTAAATGAAATCTCTTCCACTGGACATGAGCCCATGGCTGACCACAACGGTGCCAGAGTGTCAGTGGAACCTGTCCCCACGCCCCAACCCCACCCCCTTGATCTCATCTTCCCACGAAAAGGGAACTGACTGACATTGGAGAAATGGAAGATCTATATGAAAATCTATGATACGGCAACAATAAACGAATCGCATGAGATGTACGGCAATGTCTAAAATGTGAAGAGGATTCATTATATTCCACTAAAAGTTTCAAAAAACCCAAACAAACGGTTTAGGCCCCTGACGAGTTGAATTGGGGTCAAACTGGTCATAAAATCAGTTGTTTTTCTTGGGTCCGGGGATATCTTTGATGTTCTCGGAGGTGTCTTCATCCATGGAGGAACTGGAGCTACTCTCGACCAATGTATCCGTGGCCGGCCTCAAAATGCGTTCCACATCCTCGAGATACTTTTTGTTGTTCTAGAAATAACACATTAAAATCAACATCAATTTCAGGGTATATTCTCTATTGTGGAAACACATATGTATTCATTGATGTGCTTGCTGCCTGTTGATGGAACTTGTTTCAGATCCAATTCATGGCCTTGAGGGAATTGAATCACTCACTCTGCAGTCCACTTCCTAATCTACTTAATGACAAAGAGGCGAGAAGAGTTCTAGGCTTTCGCCCTTCAATCATGGTCTCCTTTCCTAATGATGGAGAGCATCCATAATGAGTCTCTCTTGGGACGGTGGACTCGCTCCTGATAAGCTTCAATTATGAGTATGCCTTGCACTATGGACAGGAACTGCTCGAAACGTGGACTGACCGGCCAGATGGAGCTCCGGTAGGTATCTTCCAAAGTGGTATTTTTGAAAAGCCAATTTGCGACCTCAGTGGTCAAAACTTGGATACACTAACCTTCTTGTGTTCTTCATTAAATCTGAAGGGCAATGATACAATTGTGAAATTGTAATGGATTTTCTATGTTGCATTGAACAAAAACGTTTGCCTGTAAGAGCAAACCTCTAAAACTGGGGCTTTAAACGTCGTAAGGAGGGCAAAAGCCATTGATTAACAATCATCTTTGTCTCTCTGTTAATGCTGTAGCATAGTTTCAGAAACCCTTCTACTGCACTTTGTGCAATTAAACAATTAAAAATTCAAGAATCCTCTTAAATTAGTTACGTGTTTCTCATAATAAAGTTCCAAATTCAGGGAGCCAGTGGGTTGGTGACTAGTTTGATTGCTTTTATTTACACCGTGTAATGCTGCAAGGGAGGTAGATCGGCCCGACACCCTGCTGCCGAGCTGTCTAAATGAATAAACGTTATTCTCCACCGATTAGTTGGCGGTGCTCATTTTTAAATTTGTTCCAAAATGTTAAAAGGTTTAGATAGGGACTTAAAAGGTTATCAATATCGTGTTGGGTTAGGTTGGTTTAGGTTAGGTAAGGTTTGATTAGCTTGGTTGTAGTGACTTTTTTCCCTCGAGAGCTCTAGTCTGGACTAGTAGAGATTGTTTGTTCGCACCTAAACGAGCCAGAGGGCGCTCTTCAAGGCTGTGAAATGCTAATTATTTTTCATCTGAAAGGAACTTATTCAATTGAATGGCAAAGAAAACCATCCAATCACAAAATTGCTAATGAATTAAGTTTAAAGTGGAGAAGTTCTTCCCAACTCCTCTGAAACGCGGTGTTCAGAAAGCCCTACCAAGTTTCCAGGGAAATTCCCAGACACAGCTTGGCATTTTTCTACCTCAAAAAGTCATAGTGAACAATTTTGATTTTATTGCTTTATGGAATTCTAGCCACATAAAAAACTTACATACCTAAAAACATTATAGAAACTAAAATTTTCAAAAACTTACTCAATGTAAATTAGGAGCACACTTAGTTAGCTCTTGAATATAAACTATGATATCATCAATTTCACCGACACTTAGTTACATGGGATTTAGTCGTCCAAATTTCATCGGTTTTTTTTTGCCCCAAAATCCCCCGGTTTTATGTTAATTCAATTTCCCATTTTGAAGAATAAATATCGATTTTCAATACCACAAACATGACCGATTTTTTTTTTGCATAATCTTATATGAACTTAAACCTTACACAACCATATCTAAAACTCTCCAAAGTGCAGATTTTTGAACACTTATTTCAGAACCGTCCAAAAGACATTTAGTTGAGCGGTGACTGAAAATTTCACAAATATCAATGAAGTCTTAAAGAAGCTATTTTTGATCAGTTACAACGAAGTCTTCAAAAACGACAAAATCTATAACATTGTTTGTTGCAGGTATTGCCATCAGAATTCAAGTGAAAGCGTAACCAAGTGTACACATGATGATAGTAAAGCACATTTTCAAAGCTTCCACTCCCAGTGTCTTCTAATTGACACAATATAATATTTTTAGCTATAGTGAGACTATGCAAGAAAAGGAAAAAAATCATTAATGTGATACTCAAAATTGATATTAATTCTTTGGGAAATTAAATCAACAAGTAACCGGGGCATTTTGGGGCTAAAACCAATGAAATTTAGACTATTAAATCTCGCTACAATTAATCCAAGTAGCGGATTAATAGATGATATCAAAGTTTGTATTCAAGAGCTGACTAAGTGGGCTCCCAATTGATATTGAGTAGGTTTCTGAAAATTTCAGTTATTATAATGTTTTTAGGTATGTAAGTTTTATAAAATAAAGATTGTTCCCTATGACTTTTTGAGGTAGAAAAATGCCAAGATGTGTTTGGGAATTTCCGTCAAAACTTTAAAGGGTATTTTCACCACCTTGGAAAATCGTTCCCAAATAGGAATTCTTAACTTGAGGGGACGAATCTGAAGAATCATCTGAGAGAACGCCAAGACGACATAGTTAAAAATCTAATGTTCTAACACGGTCTCCAAAACTTCATTCGGGGCTGGATTCATAATTCCTCATTCTTAGCTCGTTCGTTCATCCAAGCAATGTTGATGTTCAAATAATTGTTAAGGATTGCGCCTATTGCAACGATCTAATAAAAAGCAATTCCAAAAAGCAAGTGAAAATAAAGGTCTAGGATTTTATTTCTTGGAGTTAACCATGTGAACTTGTATTGTGTTTGGCGTGAACCGTGAACCATGTTTTACGCTTTCGCTTTAAAGGAGTAATAAAGATTTTATGTACATTTCAATGGGCACATTTCAGTTTAAGGCCGTCGTCCTTCTTGGGGTTGGTCTCAAAGGCGGTACTTTATAGGCTGGTAAAACTTATTTTATGACTGCAGCCGTTTGTTTTAGACGTACAAGAAGAAATAATCCTATCTTGTCGAAGAACGGCCCCCAGTTACTTAAATGACAGTCATCTACCAATGCAACTGTATTAAAACACAGAGATGCACTCCCTGATGCACTGTTATGTTTCGAACTGGGGTTTCAGCTCTTTTATGGAGATTATTAGATCAGTCTGCTTCACTGTCAAAATTGGAATGGTTACATAAAGGCTGGGCAAGAAATGTTGATCTTTTTGGGTGTTTTAAAGTAATGGGCCAGTCAATGACAAAAATTCGATTCGTTATCATAACAATCAACGAACGAATTGTTACATCTTTCCGCATTTTCGTCTGCACATCTGGACATTGAGGTAATCACATTTTATGAAGTTTAAACCGTTCAATTTTTAGGTGTTTTTCAAGAGGTTCGAAATGTGTGGCAATGGGAAACTTTTGGACTGTTCAATTTATAAATTGAAAGCGGTAAAAAAAAATTGACGCTTAGCAGAAGTATTTGAAGCGTTCGACTTTATTTGAGAACGTTTTGTGGGCAGGATTTGTATCCTGTGGGTTAATCAATTATCTTAGATTGTCCCAAAAATCATAGATTTTAGAGCATATTATGTTAATGAGTAATGGCGACCTCCAGTTTGTGCGTCAACAATAACCTTTAGATCTATTACATTAATGCACATTGAAAGAAGCTATCTGAAAACTGGATGTGTTCCAATACCTAACGAAAGGCTGCGCTTTTCAAAGGTTGACAAAAAATTAGGTACAAGATTTAGTAGGCATTAATATTACAATTGATTCGCAACACTGTATCGAATACATCTTTCCTACGAAATGAGAGAAGCTGCCCTCGGGATAGGTCATCTCAAAGACCTTTTTAAATTAGAAGTTGGGGTTATAGACTACAGTGTAAAAGAGACGCATAAGTATGATCAATTATCAAACATGAATCTTGAAATCACCATGGTTCCAAGTAATCGAAAGACAAGACAGGATCACGTTGTTAAATTCAATTACGCTATTTTGGTTGCATTTCCGCATCCTTATTTGCTAGTGAGTCAAACCCTGTATCTGGTCATGCGACCTCTTAGTTGCATCACAAACTTACCCTACACAATATTTGGCTCACTTTCTGCTCGTCAGAGTACGCGTTTTGTTATTTTGATTGAGCTGGCATCTCACATATAAGGGCCCTTATTTGCAACGTCACACGGCCCAAAGAAAACGGGAAGAGGCACGGTAGATTGCTAAATAAACTGCTCTTGCCTTGCCTTGAACGCAATTTCTTTTCCGGACATTATGTGACCCGGGGCATTAATTTTCAATAAGATTTTCATAGAATTAGCCAAAAACAACAGGCCCGTTATTTGCTAGAGGCTGAATGACAAAGCGCCCTCTGAAGTGCAGCAGAACCTGCACCATATTTCGTGCATCGTAAGGGGGCTAGTGCAATTTAATACATTGTCACACTTTTTCTTTTTCTACTTTTCTACTTTGAAATTTTCTATTTTACAAAAAAAAAAAAAACCTTTTACAATTTGTCAGACAGATCTCTGCTTCTTGAAGGAGTCACTAAATAAACGATCTCAACTATAGTCCCTAATCTCAACTACCTTCTGAAACTATCGCCATCTACCGTTCCATGATCTGAGTTCTTGTCAAGCCCTTTTATCAGAAGCAAATTTATCATTATAGAGTATGAAAGATTCAGATGTACAACGAGAGGGAAATACAAGGAAATATCTTTTGTAAATTATCTAATAAAGATGTTTGCTCCCTCATTAAAGAACAAATAATGATCAAAAGCAATAGCTGAAAAACAAAAGTGACACGCGCCGAGTCTCAAATTCTAAGTAAACAAAGTTATGTTCAAATCGTGAAATATGGGTTAATCTTCAAATAATTGCATTAAACATTATCTACGCAATTAGATACTCCGTTCAATAGAAAAGATTCATGACATATTATTGTTTTGCAGGCATTTTAAAACCCCTTTGTAATTGGTCCAAAGGATTCACCATCTTTCTTGATCAAAACCCTATTAAAAAATGCCAAATACTAACTAATCTCAAACTGGAATACCCATCGACAACTCAGAGACCTTCTTCTTTTAAGCAACATTATTTGAACATTTTTGAATTACAATATTCCCCCGTTTAATCAAAAAATGGATAAATAAATGGCAAATAAGATGAACACTTACCACGGCCTCGGAATCTCGTCGTTTACGATGAGTCCAGAAGTACTTGTCCAACCTCGTGAATCGAAGCTTCAGGAGTCCTTTCCTGTGCTCACTGATCTTCAAAGGGATCGTCAAGGACGTGGTGATGATGTTACCCAACCCAAGAACGGTGAACACCAGGCACAAGCAAGGCACTTGCCACGTGTATTGAGGACTAAAAACCGAAAGCAAATGCCGTGACACACACTCACTCACTTACTCACCTTTTGATAAACCCTCAAGGCCCACAATACACAAGTCAGGTTTCCTTACTGGTAAGTCAAATGAAAGAGGACGTAGGCGTTGTAAAGCTGGAAGATGTAACCCGCATACAGGAAAGGCAGAAGAAATCCTAGACCTAAGGCGAAAAAGAAAATATAATGAGACTTGTTTAAGAGACAAACTCGTGAAAGGTCGTCAACAGATGGACAGTATGGTCAGAGACACGTTCCCGTCACTTTTTTTTTCACCGTGAAGATGGCAGCTTTGGCAAGGACTTTTTAGGGATGAGGGAGAAGAAATGCTGCAAAACACTTTTGTTTTGCTTGGCTTTGGGCATTTTGGAATGGACTCAAAAGATGGGACCAAACAAGAAAACAGACTTCTCCCTCTACTCTAGATATTTCTTAATGGATCTATCAAACCCACTGAGTTCTTTCTACAAGCAAAGACTTCACATGACATCAATAGTTCCAGAAGTGATTGAAGTCAACACTCGAGATCTAAAAACTCCTTCGACAACAGTAAGTATCCTCTTTACAAAATATGAGGGTCCAAATAGTTTCAATTGCCCTTTAGTTTTGAAAGTAAATGAGAGTGTTCTGTCTGACTAATACTTTGGTCATATCTTTTTTAGGGACATAATTGCTTTCTAAACTATGATGTGCCCTATCATAAACATCATTAGTGCTTCAACCCAAAGCCAAATATCACTAGAACTGACTGACACCCTGATCAATGAGCCCAAACTGCAGTGACGACACCTAGGAGACCGTAGAAGTCAACAATTCTTTTTGCTTATGAATAGACCTCGGGAAAAGGTAGAAAAAATCAGCAAAAACGTTAAAAACATGCTCAAGGGATGATATCATATTTTCTTATTGGTTTAAGAAAAATTGAAGCAAAAGAACAAATGGATATTTCTGTAAAGTGAACAAGAACCTAGATGTCATGAGATTTGTTAATTAAGTCAGCTTGGGATTTGGTGTGAAGTGACCAATTTTTCATCTCATCAAAAGGGTTGCTCACATTTACACGCATAATTGAAGTGCCAATGAAAAATGCCAAAAAAGGTTTTTTCCCAAATACGACGTTTTAGGCAATTTGTTCAGAATTCGGCGGAAAAAGGTTTTAAAAAAATAGGTTTTAGGTTTTTAACTGCTTTATTCCTAAGTCTATTTACACAGTATAACGTTTACTTCATCTTACCTTTCCACATCCAAGAGTGAAAACCATCAATGGTGATGTCCATGTCATTCCGTTCGCCTAATGATCGCAATCGATATAACACACCTCTCTGATAGGCAAACTGCAGATATTGGAGGAAAGCCAAATACACATTGAACCACATCAATTGATTCCTGCACGAAAAAGATGATATTATATTGCAAATATCTCATAAAGAAAACTAATATTTAACTACTATGATTTGGAGAACTGCAAATAAAATTTGTACATCCAGTCCAAAAATCAATTTGACCCTTTGAAATGCTAGGTATTCAACGACAAAGAATATGCTAGTTAGACCATCGAAAAAGATTTTTTTAATTTGTGTCAGCTATTACAGTATTTTTGGCCATATAAGCTTCAATCTGGGCTTGTTTCTTAAGATTTTGTGGACTAGGAAAAATGCCAAAAATGTGTTCGGGTATTTCTCTCAAGAATTGTTCCCACATTTTAACCACCTTTCCTTGGCCTTCATTTTCTCGTTAAACAATCTCTTAATTACCGCCGACAAGTTAAATTGATCTATAGCACATAATATCACACAAACAAAATCTAAGCAATTTCTCACCTGAAGCTTAAGTACACTTCCCCATCTGGCCAAATCAACAAGACTCCTCCAGCAAAGGTCGAGATGAAGTGATGTAATCTCCACCAGCCCTAGTAACCACAGGAAACCACATAATTAGTCCCGCAGAATAATCCCAAAAGAGATATCTCCAATTTCATTGACCCCTCTAAATAGATTTGATTAGTGCAATAGAGCTGTCTGTCTTACTTTGATTCTGGAGCCATTCACTTTGAGGATAGATTCTCGAATGGTGAGAGTGCAGTAATACCACACTGTGAGGAACATGAACATGAGGTCAAACACCCTCATATTGAAATAGAGACTGATACATGCCAACACACAGCCTGCAAACACAGAAAACACAAATTAGTAACGGACTTTTTGTTCACATGCAAGGCGCAATTAAACACAATTGAAGTTATTCTAAGGGCTGAATAGCTTTAGCTTTAAGATTGTTGGCAATCCAAGAGTGAACAACCCCATTTCAAGGGTACCATCCATATTGCCAGAGAACACCTGACCTTAAAGAAGCTAGATGGCGCCACTATATTCGGACATACAAACAAACTTGCCTGCCAATGCCAGTGATGCAAAATTGGCGTTTCAAACTGGTTTCAACGAAGCTGACCTTTCCTCATGTAGCAATGTGAAAGAAGGGTCAGCTTCTAAAAAACGTGTTTGAAGCCCCAAACTTGCATCCCTGACACTGGTACCAGCAAGCAAACGAACCTGCCAGAGCTTGCCTAAACGTCCCCATACATATGGTATAATGGAGGATTGAGTCAATTACAAGTGGCTTTATTAGCTTTATTCTTTACTATTTGTAACAACATAGTTCTTGAAATTGAATGTTCAAGCATGAAAGAACAATCTGCTGAATTGCACCGTCAATTGCAATTTTGCTGAAAGTTTTCTGAACTTTGATATTTGTCTCAAGATCAGGAATATCCCTGCTTAAACATTGATTTATTTTGAACTTAATGGTTCACAAATCATTTTACTTGACTTTATCAATAAAATTATTTCGATTTCCTTCAGCAATAAGTAGACAATCAAAGCTGGCTTTTTGAATGTGTGATGATTATACTACAGGAAAAAAGGTAGAAAAAAATCGTCAAAAAAGGTGAGTAAAAGGTTGCCAAAATTGCCAAAATCTAAAACTTGAAAAAGGTGGCCAATTTAGACTTTTTAATTGAAACAAATCAATGCCAAAGCAATAAACACGACCCCAAAAAAAACATGAATGCACACACATACCCGAAGGTTTCAATTCATTGCTTACAAGCAAACAGTTTTTAGTACAATTATGAGAGATTTTCCACGACAGGAAGCACAGGGCACCAGCAATTTTGAATAACGATTTAGTTTCCTTAAGGGAAAAGAAATCGTAAGTAATTCAAAAGATCAATAATTAGAATTTTGCATACAGTTTTTGTTATAATTTTTAATAGGTTTGGTATAAAGTTGCAGTTTGCTCAATCAATTATTATTTTTCTAATTTTTCAATTACATGCCTAAGGCACTAAAACTAAACCTTTTTGAAAATATGTATTTCAAGTGGCATCCGATTGTGCTTTTGCCCTTGGCTTTGGAAGTAATATTTGGTCCCTAAATACCCATTCCCCGAGGATTGGCAAAGGATAACACACTCTGCGGTTTGCTCGAGTGCAAAACATAAATAAATAGGGCAACAAGAGTTCAATTTCTTCAATCAATGGAGGTTATATTTACAATTTCAAAAAGTATTGCTAATGTTTGTAACAACATTTCAATTTCATTTGAATTTTTAAGTGACAAAAAAGTTGAGAGAATTGCCATGACAATCAAAAACATCTAAATCCCACCCATATTTATCAGGTTAGGGTGAAAAACGGGAAAACAAGTACAAAAGGTATATCCCTCCAAAACGACGTTTTACGTAATTTGTTCAAAATTTTGCACACAAGATAAAAACCTAGTTAAAGATAAAACCGCCATTGTCATTACAATGCATTTGGGTTTGTTGAAGAGGTGACTGCCGTGCTATCTCAGAAAAAAATGAAGGCGAACCCACCCGATCTAGGTCTGCCATGTCTACCTGAACCAAGACATCTGTGGCGGTGCTCTATGATCTCTATGTTGCTACACATTCATGTAGGAAACTAACGTCCATTGAAGAACTAGCTACTTACCAACAAGGTTGACGATGAGCTTGAACCGCTCATACTGGTCTTTGTAATCGTATTTGGCCTTCTTATCCAGAATAGAGACGTTGATACCGCCCAAAATGATGTTCAAATATCGACCCGACGGCCTCGGCAAACTGTCCTCCATCTACGAAAAGATAACCAACGAGTCAAAAACGCAATTTTTCTAAAAACGAAGACTTTGTTCAAAAAGAGTTGCAAACTAGCAAAAAGGCTGAAGAGCACTTCGAATCCAGAAATGATGGGTAGTCTCCAAAAAAAGTTGGACGTAATTCAGGGTAAGATTAAGGCCTCCATCGAATATGACCAGTTACAAACTAAGAGTAAGGTGGTTCAGGAGGTCAGGTCTTATGCGAGCTCTATGAGCAAAATGGAACTCTGTTGGGCCTTTTGAGGTTGATGGGGAAGCCATTAACAATGTAGACAGTTTGTTGTTGTGTGAAAACAGTTTTCAACGCCACTGAGTTCGGAAGCAACAGCTCATTGCTCTGAAGATGAGTCTGTTGAGGTTGACAAGGTCAGTCGAGTTGAGCATTTAGATGATCTTGTAGTTACAGATCAAGATGCATTAGAGGCCATCAAGGGCTTGAGGCTTTCAAGTTCTCCTGGTCCTGATGGCGTGACATCTCAGTTTCTAATGAGATGCTCACAGGTTCTTGCTCCTGTTTTCTCGTACTTGATGCGTTACATCTTGGACCAGGGCAAGTTCCCCTCTTCTCTGAAGGTAGCTCATGTGGTTCCAATTTTCACTCCCCAGTAACTATAGGCCGATCTCTCTCACTTCGAATATTGCGAAGGTGTTTGAGAAGATCACAAAGTTCAAACTTGTTGAATTTCTTGATATTCATGAAGTCCTTCCTCCTAGACAGTATGGGTTCCGAGCACATTTTAGTACGGTTACCCAACTGATTGAACATATTGAGCAGGTTATTGAGGGACTAGAGAGCCATGAATCAGTTGATGTAGTTTATCTCGACTTTGACAAGGCCTTTGACAAGGTAGATCATGGCCTTTCAGTTAACAGGCTCCATGAGATTGGGATACAAGGCAAGGTTCTCAATTGGTTAAAAAGTTTCATTTCTGGTAGGAAGCAATTGGTTAAGGTTGAGGGATCCCATAGTGGCATACATGATGTCAAGTCAGGTGTTCCCCAGGGTTCGATCTTAGGGCCCCTCTTGTTTATAATATTCGTTGCCCCGCTTCAAAAGCTTAGTATTACTGCCAGTCTCTCTTCTTATGCTGACGATACAAAGCTAGTTTCTGGTAGGAATGGCCAAGATTCCAGTAGCCTGGCAAAGGACCTAGAAATCATCTATTCTTGGGTTACTGAGAGTAATACGGCCCTGAACGGAATGAAATTCGGCTCAATGACCTTCGGGTCAACTCCTTTGAATACTCCACTCGTAGATAATGGAGGTAAAGGTATTGAGCAGTAACATTACAGGAATGAGAGAGCTCTCGTATTGGGAGAGGTTAGAAAGGTTGGGATTGTACAGTATTCAAAGAAGGTAAGAAAGGGTATCTGATATTGTACGTCTTCAAAAGCATCCACGAGCTTTGTCCCAACCCAGGATTTAGGGTCAATGCTAGTGACCGTAGAGGCTTAATGAGCGTTTTGAGAGCACCTTCAAGCCCACGAGAATCCAGGCTAGTTCGAACAATGAAGTTCACTTCTCTTCTTTCTCGGGCTCTTTCATTGTTTATTTTGCTTCCCTCTAATATTCGTAAGGAATACGTAGGCCTTGTTGTTGATCCGGTTGCATCTTTCAAGTCAGACTTGGACCAAGTTTTAGATAGCATTCCTGATCAACCATATATTCAAGGACTAGCTCGGTCTGCCAACTCAAATTCGTTGGTAGACCAAGTATCATATAAAGATTGAGAGTTAATAAATAGACGAATTATTACCTTTCATTTGATTGGTACTGGGGATTACATTCCCTGCCAAGAGGGAGGTTGTTGATATGCTTTTTTAACAATTCACCTGTGAGAGTTGAGCCTTTCGCCGGAGAATGTCCTTGTCAAGGTCGCTTTTCTCGGCATTCTCCTCATCGTTGGTGGCCCTGACGTGCTTTAGAAGCTTGTCCGTAGCCTTGAGACGATATCGTTGATGATTGACTCCAGCCACGCATTTCCGTTGAAGGGCCAAGGCTTCCTGCAACTTGATCAGGTACTTCTTGTGCAAGTCTTGCAGGCCCTGCAAACGTAAAAACAAATGTTAATCATGTGCATGCATCTCAATAATTGAGAAAATAAAAGTTCTCTCTCGCATTTATTTGTTACTAAAAAACTCTATGGGATCTCTTTCAAAGTTGATTGCAAAAATCATACACATGGATAATATATTCATAGAATTTTCGTTCAATTGTGCTTTTTTCTAGATAGAGAGACCAACCCCACAATAAGCCAAATAAAACTTGTTTTTTAATCATATGTTGCTGATCTCGCATCATTGCAGTCAAATGATATTATCTTCTTCGAAGATCATTTGATGTTTTATAATATGCTCTCGTTCTAATCACACATTCAAATGGCTCTTTAATTGGGACAAATACGAAATTCACGGGGGAAAAAACAATGATTTCATCGGTTATTCATTTAAAATATCCACAATCGGTGAATAGCTATTTTCGGTTAAAAGCATTGGATTTATCGTTTTTATTTTAAAAAGGGGTGCCATACATAGTAATTTTGGCTTGAACTGTGCTTCATGTTCTATAATATCTAATCGTCATAAACGTTCCCAAAACAAAAAAAAATGAAGCAGAATAAAAATACAGGCTACATTAAACCGATAAAAATGTAAACGAGTATTGTTTCTAGCAATGGCTTACAATGTTATCCACTCCATCAACATGTTTCATCCCATTTGCGGCTTACTTTTTACCAGAAACCCGAAAAAATTCTTTGAAAAAATAACCAAGGTGTGGTCACTAAATTCATGCCAAATCCGTATTATCAGCGCAAAAGTCGGACTCACCGCATATTCCTGCGACAATTCGGCCCAATCTTTGAGTGATTGAGCCAATTCCGTGTTGTCCATCTTGCTTGGTTTCCAACTCAATGACCTAATGAACTGACCCCATTATAATTGGACACGGGATAACGTCGAAAATGAAGATGAGTAGGAGGATGATTGTGAGATAGAACTGGATTCTGCTTTTGACCTTTGGCACATTCAACGTCATTGGTTGGCAACGCTAGCCTCACAATAATTTCAGTCACGAGATTTCAGTCTGGCCCTCAAGAACAACAGGAAGACTATATGTCAACGAATAGCGGACGACACGTGGTCAATAAGAACCAAGTTCTAAAATCGAATCCCAATGAGGTTAATATAGCTGGGTCAGATCATTCATTATAGTTGATGACACGAATGGAATGGAGGCGAGCCAACTGGAGTGTTGTTATCCTATGGAGGGTGCATTGTAGAACAACTGCATGATCAGGGCCGCCAAGTCAATCAAGTTAGGATTACTGATTTTGAGGCTTGAATCCACAGCGGAAATTAAACTGCGGATTACAAACCATCTTTGATGTGCCTGGCCTCCAAGAGGCGTCAAAAATATTGCCCATATGACAAAAATATCATTGGGCACAACTTAAGGAAAAAAAGTCCTTGTAAGATATTCATTCTCTTTCTTGCTTTAAAGATCAGTAATTGACAGTGGCGTCTTTTGGTTATTGTACAAATTGAAACATATAGCCATAGGACATAAATTGCAGCATACAATAGTACTATTTCAAACGTCTTTTAGCTCAACTATCAGATCTTGTAGAATCATATATATTACAAAATGAATGATTGCATTCAAACAAAAGTTTCAAGCGTAAATTTCTTTACATTGGTTCTTGCTCTTGTACTGTTTGTTTTCTGGCTTTTGTTTGGACATTTAGGTCATTTGTCGCCAATTTACAATTCAGTGCTTTGTTTCCAAGGCTTCAAATGCCTGGCTCGTCTCGTCAGTAAAAATGAAGAGACGGGATTGAATGGATGTTTTTGCAATGTCAACTATACAATTTCCATTTTGTAATGCAAAGTTTTGTCGTTAACGAGAGGAGTGAGTGCCTTTCCACCGCAGATGCCACTAAAAGAATCTTGTTGAGGAGGTTTAAAAGCATTAATTTTGAATACAAATTGACTGTGCAATTGCGAATAATAGTTCAAAAAAGCTGCTGAGATGATTATGCACCTCCCATTTCATTTTCCTGACAACAACTCTCCAGAACTCAACTTTCTCAGAATTTTTGTTCAAGCATTGCATGTTGAAGGTCATCAGTAAATCTTATTCTGGTTCATGTTCAAATATTTTGTCAACAAGTTGCGTAACCTCAACATCTCTTAGTTTCATGGCAATTACATCTTACTCAAAATTACAGTAAGATAATCAAATTTGGGGTAACTATGACAAATACATTTATTAAGTTTTTACACGGGGATCGTCACCAAAAATGGCACCCCTGAGCATTTGTTGACAGTTATCTTTGAAGACAACGCCATCTGCCCAATGCAACTAAATCTTATGTCAACAAGTAATGGAATTGATCCTCAACGCTCATTACGACAAAGCTGAAAATCAAACAAGAATATTTAACACTTCTAATCATGGAAACATACATAAGAACAGGCTGAATGAACTCCATGGTTGAAATGGCCAGTGTGGCTTTTGCAATGACTTTCAAATTTGCCACCTTAAGCATCAGCTCTTCAGTGCCTCTATGTCTGATGTATTTGCCTTCATTGTACACTTTCTGTCCTCATATTATTCTCAAAGATTGTGACTAGTCTGCGCTTTTTACAAACTCAATGAATTATGTCATTCATTACATTGAGCATTTATAAAAATATTTGAAAACGTGAGAAGTGTTTTTTTCCAATCTTTTGCCAAAAATAAATGTAATTGTTTGTACATATCTCATCAAAATTGAAGGCTGAACACGTGTTTTTGATACACGGGAAAATGGATTTGAGGAAATAGGAGCGTAAAAATGATGGGTGCATGTCAGAACTATGTCAAGCCGGTCTAAGACAAAACTCAGCATGGCAGACCAAGGTTTCAATGATTGATCAACAAATGGTATTATTTTGACTATTGAGTTGTCAAACTTCTGCTTTCGCAAGAATTTTGTAGTACATTGAAGTATGACTCACGGAACCTGGTTTCGACGATTTTTTTTTTCTTCTCGTATTTGATCTGGGTAGTACATTTCGCTTTCCCCTGAACAACTAATTTAAAACTACTCAAACTACAAAAAACACCATTTTGGCAAGGCAATGTTCGTCATACTCTCCTGTTACTTTGATCTTATTATCATTGTGTGCCATTTTTCTACACTTCCAGTTCAAGAGTGGGCATTTTTTTCCCTTGAATTTGTACAGATGAATTGTCTCTTGTCCGACACAAAAAGAAGAAGAAAATGAGGTTCCGTGAGAGGCAAATTAACAAAGTACGAAATTCTTAAGCAAGCCAGCGTTTGACCAGTCCATATTTGTATCTCATTTTTATCTTGCACTTTGGCGCTTTTTTTCCACCAGCCTCTTGGAAGCACTTAGCCGTCGTCTTCTCAGGGGTGACGTCACGTGTTTTGGTCAGTGTTCCATGCAAGCCAGATTCTTCCCTTCAGGTTGAAAGGTTAAAATTATGGCCGGCTTATTTCTTGTCTAGAGTCTTTATGGAGCTAAGTCCGGACCTAGATTTGTCTGAAA
Organism: Tigriopus californicus; assembly: GCF_007210705.1. Lineage (NCBI taxonomy): Eukaryota > Metazoa > Arthropoda > Copepoda > Harpacticoida > Harpacticidae > Tigriopus > Tigriopus californicus. Next base: position 1,813,277 of record NC_081451.1, read on the forward strand.
ATTTGAAAAGGACCGTCCCTTGGCACGAAACCGTGGCCAAAATGACACAACTGACCCACAAATTGGGCTCTCAGGTGTGTTTATTTACCAGTCTAATGGAGCTGACATGGTTCATAGATCTGGATTGCTTTGCAGATTTCGGCCTCCCTCTGGTTCTTCAAACGGATGAATCTGAGCCAAAAATTGGCACTAATTGGAGTTGGTTGCTCAGGGTGAGACTAAGTTAATTTTAAAATTACTTTTTTTGAGGTTCCAGCCTCCTCGTCTCAAAACAGTAACAATGATACTCATTGATAGTTGATTTATATCACAATTGATATGCTGATGGAGTGCAATATTCGTTTAGTGAAGAATTAGTAATGAATGTACCTAGTTTTGAAGAGCTCTTCATAGGCATGTTATTTAGCAAGTCCATGCCATAAACAATTATAACAAATTACGAGAAGTTTGAAAGCCACTGTGAAATGATAAGGTTTGAAGAATTTTAACCCGTTTCTAGAAATATGCTAGGCACTTTTCTTTCGTACGTACCAAAATAAATTTTAAAGCTAATCATTGATAGTTGAAACCCTCCAAAAGATTTCAAGGCTACTTTTAAGTTTGAATTGATCCTACCATTTCATCGAAATACCTTTCTCCGTTCTCTTCCTTTCCAAAATTTATGGAGTACTATAAACGTTGGAAGAGTATTCAAGGAAGGTGCAAAAGGTACTTAAAGCATCCATGAGCTTTTGTCTCAATAGAGGTATAAGAGTCATATGTATGTAGTAACCGTTGAAAATCCTGGTTTGTTCGAAAAATGATGGCCACCACATTTGTTTGTTGAATTCCTTCATTGTTTAACTTGCTTCCCTCCAATATTTATAGGTTAGCTACGCCAGTTTAGTTCGACTTGAATAAAAAACATTTGATCAAAATCCATAATCAACCCTATATTCAAGTGCTTGCCCAAACCGCCCACTCTGGTTCGTGGGTCGATCAAACATTACATTCAAATAGAGTCAAATCAGAACTTTGAGTCATCATCTTGAACTCCTTTTAGTGGTAAGACAGCTGGAAAGAAAGGATAAACGTTATTCTCCACCGATTAGTTGGCGGTGCTCATTTTAAAGTTCGTGGCAAAATGTTAAAAGGTTTAGAGAGAGACTTTAAGGGTTATTAATTTCGTGTTAGGTTAGGTAAGGTTAGATTAGGTTTGATTAGTTCAGGTTAAGATTTAAAGAAATAGCACCGCCAACTAATCGGTGGAGAATAACGTTTACTGAAAGAAAGCAATTAGATGTGGAAGTGATCTGGCATTTGTTTTTGATTCACGATAGCTGCTATGCTATGCTCTCATTCAACTTGTTGCCCTTTCATTTTGACTTCATTTCTTGGCTTGAATAATGTCCAAGATTGATGATTGGGGTGCATTCAATGCCGAATCAGAGCTGCGTTTTCACGTGTACCTGTTCCTGGATTTGTTCCTCCACAATTTGAGTTGGTGGCTTCTTTATGTCCGTTATTGCGTCTGCAGAGTGGTACTTTTGGTGGTGTCGCGCTACTGCCACAGACCTAGAGCCCAATTGGACCCCCATCGTAGTATCCGAGCTGCCCGAAGAGCCCGACAAATCTCTCTCTCAAAGCATGGATCCACGTCAAATGACAGTAGGGACCTCTTTTAGTCTTTATACGGCGTACGGTCAACTCAAACTCGATTGATACTGGTTTTAGGTTCTTCCCGGCGGGGTTTGTCCATTTCATCCTACAATTGGTCGGAACTCCAACGCCAGAGTGTGCCGCCCAGTTCTGACAAAGACTCAATCACATCCGGGGCCACCTTAGTGGATGGAACGCCCCTTACTCCTCAGCAGTTAGGTATGATGGCGGAAAGTTGACTAGATTGCGAGACTTGCTGTATGTGAGCGGAACTCTTTTAGTCTCGCAACCTAGCTGAATGTTGGGAGCAGGTGGAATAAACCAGAGACCTTTAACTAGTTAACTGTTAAAAGTATCCTTGAATAAACCTGTCTGGTGTCAATGCAGTGGTGTCAAATTGAATATTTGGATTTCTCTTCCAGGGCTGATGGGCATGGAGGCTTTGGAGACTGTCACCAGTTATTGGGAGGATGCCTTGTCAGCCTATCATCCCAGCAGTGAACCTCTGCGCAACGCTCTCACCACATCCGATGAGACGAAGTTTATGCACATGCTGGAGAATCTCTTGGAATGCGCCTACCAGCTCCAAGTTTGACATCCTAAGCAATGATGGCTCACACTCTAGTCTAAACTTTGTGTTTACAATCTTAGGAGGATGGCGAAGCTCTTTTCATTCACCAAAACTCGATTTTAAATCAGACGGCAATGAGGCGACGGAGCCGAAACGGACAAGATTGGGGCGGTCAAGATGATGCATCTTCGAGATTGTTGAGTGTGACCTCGGTTGATGATATCTCTTTCGTTTCGGCTCAAGACACCATTGCTGACTTGAGAGATTTTGATGACCTGAACGAAGTTTTAAGTAAGTCTTTTCACTTGGATGGGAGGTGCTTTCAGTCAAGTTTTTTCCCTAATGTATTGGCAGATGAAAGTGATCCATTGCAAAGGATTTACGTGGATGCACTACAGATTTTGGAAGACAACGGAGAGATCCCGTTTCGTGCACTCAGAACGGAATTCGTTGGATGCGATAGCGACTCTGAATACCTGGCCAAACTGCATTGCCTCCGACTGGCCTTTAAAAAACTCATGAGTGATGATGAGATCCGAATTTGGTAAGGCATAATTTTGAAATTTTTATCCGGCATTAGATATATTCACTCCCGTTAACTACAATCTTTGTACTTTTTAGATGACATAAATCTTCGGCATTTAGATGATTGATTTGATAGTGATTAAACGCAACCAATACGTTTGAGTTGATTTTTGTTCCAGGTGGATTGACAGTGGCCGGAAAATTCTGTCCGAGTTACTGGTGAAGTCTGATCGAGATCCCAAAGATTTTGTGACTGCCTACGATGATTTGATTGCTTATTTGTCCAATGACGAGAACCTGGAACAAATGAGCACAGAGCTGGAATCCAGGAATGTCAAGTGCATCAATCTCTATGACGTCCTTCTTGACTACATTCTCATCGACAGCTTTGAAGTAGGTTCGGACGATACTCTCTAAGTTTCATTCAAAATACTTAAACACAGCTTTACATTTCCGTGGCTCATAAAATTATAAGCTACAATTTTTATTCCATTACATATCAGTTTCTTTTTTAATCAAAAATAACCCTCAGTTACCCTTGATTTGAAACCAAGATACGATCTATTAAGCAAGTACATGTTTTCATGAGTTTATCTGGGGCATTTTTGTCTCCTATTGCATCCGCCAAATGCCCCACAAGTGAACCAGTAAATGCTTTGCTTTTTGTGTTGGTTTTGTTTTGGTTAGCCTTACCTTCTAATACGTTGCTATTTAGCCTCATTTTATTAAAATAGTTACTAGTAATTGGACAAAATCTCCATTTCTCTGGACAAGTGAATAACCAATGAGAAAGAAAAATTCTGGGAAATCCCTACCTTTTTTTCCGACTCCTAAAAGTAGCACGTCATTTTCCAGGACTTGGAATCTCCACCCTCAAGTGTTTTAGCTGTGATGAAGAATCGCTGGTTGTCCAATAGCTTCAAGGAGGGCGCCCTTCACACGGCCATTTGGAGCGTGCTCAAGGCCAAACGAAGGCTCCTCAAGGTGCCCAACGGGTTCAAGGCCCAGTTCTACAACTTGTCTGAAATACTCACTCCAACCCTGGCTTGGGGGTTCTTTGGACCCGACGAACATTTGAACAACCTGATGCTGTATTTTAAGAACCAGGTGGGCCATTTTTTGAAATGACCTTTTTTCAGGGTCTTGACTCCAAATTTGGGTTATATGCTTCAGGTGTTGGACTTTATCCACGACATGTACAACTTCCAATTGGTGCGATTCTCGAGTGTTGAGGATCTGAGTGTGGATATCATGACATTGGCTCGGAGCCGTTTTGAAAGTGTGCAAAAACATTTAGAGCTAGATGAGCCAAGGATGGATGCGGAAGTCCCAAACTAAATGAGCTTTTAATTATACCAGAATAAATGTCATATCTTATGATTGCGAGACCGCTTATTCTTAATGATTAATTTGGATACTATGATAAGTAACGTTGTTATTGGATATAAAGTAAGTTATCGTTTTTAAGTATTCAAAAACTCCAGGGTTTTTTTTGTTTCGTAAATTTTTTTTTCGGTTTTTTTGGCACTTATTGTAATGAAACAAGCTCCCAAAAAAAACTATCTCTTAGGGATTTTCATTCTCCTATTAACTGGCATGTTGTTTTATACGATTATTGAAGGTTACTCAGTGGTTCAGTCAAATGTCTAAACAAATTTTGTCGCAATTGCCCAAACAAATCTTGGCATTTTTTCATAATCGTAAGAAGCAATTTTGATCCTATTGCTTTTCAATTCAAAACGTGCCTGCCTAAAAATAATATTGACAAACCTAACTAATGCTTTAAAACGCCTTATATGCCTTTTTCATCACGTTACCAACTCACTTATCAATGTTCATATGCAGTTAATCCCCTTGACATCCTGCTCCAAAAAGAACCCACAAGTCAGCCAACATATATCTGTCCCCAAGAAATGGGTTGGTGGATCTAAAGATGTTTAATACAGATGTATATTAAGCATCTGTAGGTGGATCCGGGTCATTTTACTGTGACCAAAGAGTTCAAGCCTTTTGTTAACATAGTATTAATCAAACTATGGATTGACCAACATTTTCTTAGATAAGCATAAATTGCCAACAAGCCTTCTGTTATGCAGTCAAACATCGCAGATAAAAAAAAATCCGTGTTTAACAGTAGGCCTTGATCTTCTCCGTGTTTCGCAGAAGCGATGTTATTTCTTACATTAGGCTTCAATTTTATAGATGGCCAAAATTGTATAATTTTGATTTCAGGCTCATTGTCCGGATATCATTCGTTCATTGATTGCTTGGGGCTTTTTTTGGTGTAGAGTGTCTCCATATCTAAAAGAGAAAACATTCCGGTGACGTTGAAATAGACCCTCTATAAAGACGCGGACAGACGTAATCTAATGTGTTTCGTCATTGACTTAACTCAGAATTTTGGTAGACTTACCCCATTTTACTGAAGTTGCCAATCTTGCTGACATATTTGAAAGCAAGTAAGGATGGTTATGGTATTGCATGACAAAACGACCTATAGCCCCCCTACGCTGCACGAAGTATGTTTTACGTTCTGCACTACAGAGGGCGCTTTGTCATTCAGCCTCTACCAAATAAAGGGCCGATTGGGCCAATTCCTTTTTATTGAATTATAATGCGGTTGTGTTGTTTTTGGCTAATTCTATCAAAATCTCATTTATAATTAGTGACCCGGGTCACATAATGTCCGGAAAGGAAATTGCGTTCAAGGCAAGGCAAGAGCAGTTTATTTAGCAATCTACCTTGCCTCTTCCCGTTTTCTTTGGGCCGTGTGACGTTACAAATAAGGGCCTTTATTTCATTTCATATACAGATCCATCCGTCCCAAAATTTCAAGATCTTGGGGATCAACTAAACCTAACTAAGCGCCGATCATAAATTTGAAATAATCATCTTTCCTTAAAAGAAAGTCTAATCCAGTGTTAAACCGTCCCACTAGATCTTTGCTCTAGTCAAAGGATAACTTGAACGTGAGGATCCGACACTTTTTTTCTTTTGGAAAAGTGCTAATGTGTTTCTAAGGTCTATAAGGTCTAAGGTCTACATTCCCAAAGAATTAATATCGATTTTCACTATCACAAAAATGAACGATTACTTTTCTTTTTTCTTGCATCATTTCAAAATAACTTAAAACCTCATACAACCATATATAAATTCCTCGAAAAAGCAAATTTTTGAAAATTTACTTTAGAACCGTCCAAAGGACACTAAGTTAAGCGGGAAAAAATTAGAAAATTTCACAAATATCAATGAAGTCTTACAGAAGCTAGTGTTAATCAGTTTCAACAAAGTTTTAAAGAAACGACAAAATCTATAACATTGTGTGTTGCATGTATTGTCTTCAGAATTAAAATGAATGCATAACTAAGTGTACACATGATGATTTATGATTGTAAAACACATTTTCAAAGACAGCACTTTTAGTGTGTTTTAAATGACATTATATAACATTTTTAGGTGTTGTGAGACTATGCCAGAAAAAGAAAAATAATCGTTCATTTTTATCATAATGAAAATCGACATTAATTCTTTGGGAAATCAAATTTACATATAACCGGGGCATTTTGGGGTAAAAAACGATGAAATTTGGACCACTAAATCCGATGTAACTAAGTAGCGATGAAGTATCATAATTATCATAAAGTATCATAATTTATATTCAAGAGATAACTAAGTGTGCTCCCAAAGTACATTGAGTGGGTTTTTGAAAATTTTAGTTTGTATAATGTTTTTACAAATGTAAGTTTTCATGTGGGCTAGAATTCCATAAAGCAATAAAATCAAAATTGTTGCCCATGATTTTCTGAGGTATAGAAATGTCAAGATGTGTTTGGGAATTTCCATCAAAACTTTAAAGGGTATTTTTACCACTGTGTCTTGAAATATTTGATAATCGTTAAAAAAGAATGAGTATTGTTTAAGTGAACCCAAATCCAAGATGCACTACAACTTGATAACATTTCAACCCCACCCAAAGAGTGTGGACAAACACAAAAGCTGAGGAGGACTAGTCTTGTCAATGTCCCCTCCTGGGGTTCAAGATGTCCTTGGTTTAATACGTTCTTAAAATGACTCATGGGATTCGTGGGCCCACTCCATACCCATAGTATTAAAAAAAGAGGAGAAAGCTCGACTCAAATCTGACATACTGGCCTATCTGTCTCAGCAACGTACCTGCATGAAATTCTGGTGCAAAACTTAAATTCCGAGGATTGGTCTTTCGACGAAAATTGGGATGAGTCCATACCTACAAAGTAGAATACGGGTTATAGCCAACCCGAATCTCCCTTTCCTTCCCAGAGTTTGATAAATGATGACCTGTGACCTGATTTTGCCTCAGCATGAATAGGATATGGAAGGCCCTTCCTTGTTGTGCCAATCCAAAGAGGCCCACGAGCATCTAAAAAAAATAGAAGCACGACTTTTTGAGCGCCTTCCTTCCTTCCTCATGACGTGAGTGAGCCTTTGTATTGATTTTATCCTCTAGAAGGTCTCTCAAGCCCAAGTTTAGAGTCGACCCACTTAATAATTAAGGCTCACAAGCATACATTGACAGTGGTGGTGGTGTCGAAAAAGCCAACCCAGCTACCTGTGACCTGATTTTGCCTCAGCATGAATAGGATATGGAAGGCCCTTCCTTGTTGTGCCAATCCAAAGAGGCCCACGAGCATCTAAAAAAAAATAGAAGCACGACTTTTTGAGCGCCTTCCTTCCTTCCTCATGACGTGAGTGAGCCTTTGTATTGATTATATCCTCTAGAAGGTCTCTCAAGCCCAAGTTTAGAGTCGACCCACTTAATAATTAAGGCTCACAAGCATACATTGACAGTGGTGGTGGTGTCGAAAAAGCCAACCCAGCTAACATTTATCGCCTGTACGTCATCAGAAAACTAGTCTCCATTTGCAAGGGATTCGAAACAAAATGACGGCTGAAATTGAAGAGTTTCCGTCTAATACGGTGCAAGTGGTGCCATGTTCGAATTGTGGGCGAGGATTCGCCAAAGACAGATTGGACACTCATTTCAAGATCTGCAAGAGTCAAAAGAAGCGAAAGCCTTACAACATCTCCAAACACAGAGTAGCTGGAACAGAAGCCGAAGATCTAGTACGACAAGGTAGGTTCAATATTTTGGTTGAGGTCGAGAATTGGCAGGTTAATGTAGCGACACAGGGACACCTGTAACAAAGGATTGGACATGACAAACGGAAAAGTTAGGCCATCTCAGACCAAAATGAGTTAATGTATCGATCAAGGAGCTTCGGCAAGAAATAAAGTCGGCCTAGTTCCGCCGATGTCCACTCCTCTAATTGAAGGTCTCTCTGACTTTTGCCAAGTTGCTATGACTACGATTCAAACTCTAGTTTTTAAGTTATGCCCTTTCTAAGCTCAATGGATTACTTTATCTACCTACACAGATTGGTTCAGTAGACAACTACCAAAATTGAGCAATGTTTTTTTTTCATTTTTGTTAAAGTCTTGTAGGGAGCTTGGAGAGGAAAAACCTTTCAAACTCGTTGCTTGATTGAGCTAAGACTGGAAATACGAAATTATAGCCTAAAACCTAGAGCAAGTCTCATTTACAAAAGAGAACAATGCAATGCGTTGATTCGAATCAAATATGATTTGGCGTCCCTGTAAATATTTTAGTGTTTCTTCAGGTTGAGGTCTTGATTGAAAAATCTGTTGATAACTAGTTTTATGGAGTTTTTGCAAACAAGGAAAATGCCCCAAATTTGAAATGTCATGTATAAAAATGACCCAAGTAGCAATTTTGATTTGCAAATCCGTTGGAAATTTCAGCTCCCACAATATCCAGAATGATTTTCATAAGTTGTATCATTCTTTACAATATAATCCTTGAAAACTACCAACATTGAAAATATAAAAAAAATTGAAGTTCGTTAAACCTTTTTAAACCCCAAAAAAATAAATTGAATCTAATTATTTCAAAATAAGGCAATAAAAGATTGAAACAATTCTGATTTCATTGCTTGCAGACCTGTGATGCAATTACATTTCCAAGTAGCTGCAATTCATTTCATTTGAAACCATAGTATTCATATTTATAATTAATTGCATATTAGCCTATGTAATTTAGGACTGTCAATTACAAGTTCTAACTTTTCGTGGATCTATAGCATCAATCTAGATTTGGCTTCATTACCATCCAACTTGAGTGTTTTTACTTATTTTGTCAAAGTTGTTCACAGGCTTGCCATAAGCAAAAAACACGTTTCATATTTTGGCAAATAAAACCATATCCATGCGAACAACGACCTGTTCCCCTTATGGCATAGTATTCATTTACCAAATGCTTTCTTTACTTCACATCTTCAATATGACATCTCTAACCTGGTGGGAGTGACCATTCCCTCCCCTTAACCGCAACAATATCCAAGCAAGCACACATTGTCGTTCTACTTTGTTATGGTCCTTTTTATTGCGCGGATTCAGCGCCCTCTGCTTCCTTTAGGGGCGGACAAGCTAACGTAGAAATAAGATAATGAGCTCCAAAATGCCTGGCTTTATCAAGGTGTTACTCCCAGAGCAACCTCTTGCTCAACCATTGTGAGGATCACCAACACTTCTCTGGAAAATATTTCAAATCCTGCAAAGACAAATTACCCAACTATCATGATATCTAAATATCGTATATTCATAAGTTTTTGCACTTAACATAAGTACATTTTTTAAAATAGATTGCTTGATTTTGATATCTTCATGTCTCGGTAGATTGTAATTATATAATCATAATTCCCCGATGTGATTTTTCGGAACATTAATTAATTGTCTGATACACTATACTTTTGTCAAACTTACTTTTGTCTTATGTCAAGAAATGATAGCTCTTCAAGCAAAATATATACTTTGTTTCTTGATCCACCGAAAAGTAACAGATAAAAGATTCATTGCTAAGCAAGCTTGTAAAAACCCGTGAATGAAACGTCACAGAAAAGAACAATTTAGCATTTTAACATTAAAGCTCATATAGAAATCCTTGTACATGTTGTAAATGGTATGGTGTTATTAAATGCCATAGAAACTTGAGTAAATGATTTTGACAATTCCTATCAACCTTGGAATGTCTTAAGACTATCTTTTACTCCTCATAAGCGAAATATTTGACTTTCCACGAACAAAATAAACGTTAAAATGCTTTTGACTACACTCTGAGCTCTTCAAGTTTGTTTGTCCACACCTCAACGAGACAGAGGACGCTGTTCAAGGCGCTGAAATGCTCAATTTATTGGTGATGGCAACTTAAGTACTTGCTAGGGTGCAAAAAGAAGATGTGTTTTGGAATATATATTGGCTGGTTATAACATTTTAAACATATATTAGCAGGAGAGTCAAAGCACACATGGAAAATACATGTATGTTTCTGATTTCCATATCGTCCAAAAATGTGGTGCAAAAATGCTAAATTATTAGGTCAACTTACTTTTTCAAATCACATCTTGATCAAAAAATGTAAAGCTCCAATTCCAATTCAATTATATTTTTTTCTTGATCTTTGACTGTGATACTGGGTTGTTGTATGATCAAGTGCTTGACTTTCATTGTAAGAAAGAGGTATTAAGATTTTGAGCATGATAAACCTACATTGGTTTATATGAGAGCTTTAACTATTCAAAGCAATGAACCTTTAGAAGAAACGAAGAAACAGCTGCAGGATTAAGTTCTGGTAAATAACTACTAGATGGCAGCACCCCAAAGGTCAACGAACAAATTCAAATAGGCATTGATAAGTAGCTTGTGAGACAACAGAATCTCCGATTTCATTAAGGTGCGATTGCAAAACTAGTTTCTGTTTGTCCTATGGGACCCATACTACATTTTCCACTCATTTTGAGACGATTGGATTGATTCTAACTAGCGGGCTAGTCAGAGAAATGACACTCCCATGATTTCTGAGATTGTTTGGCTCCCTCCCGGCTGCCTGGTGTGTGCGATGGGGATCGGCTTTGAGCACATGTAGTTACGTGATTCTCAAAATCAAGTTCCGAATTCAGGGAGGCAGTGAGGTGATGGCTTGTTTGTCTGCTTTGGTTGAAACTGAGTAACGCAAGAGAAGTCGATCAGCCGACACCCTGCTGCCCAACCACCAAAATGTGTTCAAAGCAAAGTCTTAGGTGGCTTGGTGGGAGTGACTTCTCTGACGCGCTCTCTGATTATAACAAAAAATAATAACCTTTTAGATTGCTTCCAAGGTTGAGAGATTCAACAAATTTCTTGACGATCCGTAATTATGTCATCCAAATTAATTATATGATCCAAATTATATAAGCCCAAAATATGGCAAGAAAGAAGCCAAATTGCAATTTTCTTGTGGCAAATACATTCACACATCTCTATATGTCTTCATGGGTTAACTTGAATCAGCCTAGTGTAGTTTGCTTCATCACTCTTTGCCTTAGGTACAGAGGCCATTTGAAAAAACATATTTTTGCTCTCCTCTTTATGTTCTTGAGCAAAATAGGCCTGAGAGCATAGGTTTGCTGTTCTGAAACTCATGGAAAGACTTGAATGTAACAAATGCCAAATAAAGTCCAAACTGTCAACTAAGAAAAATAGCCCTTCTTGATTCTGACGTCTCCTTTACTAGATTTCGACACGCCTAACCTATTTCTTGGTTTACCTTGACAATATGACTGCTGGCGCCAAAAGACCTTGAATGAAGGTTCATTTCGGCTGCTTTGTCAAAGGTAATCACAATCCTGTATGTTTTGAGATTTTCATTGCAACTAAAAGATTTTGTTTGCCTTTTATTTCCGGCCGAACTGATAGAATACATTAATTTGCTTTCAAAAACGTCTCTAGGCGCAGGACCTGGAATATAACAACCTCTCATTTCCGATGTCGACGGATCGTCAAGAAAATTATTGAATCACTCAACCTTGAAAGAAATTTAAATGTTCATTGCTTTTTTGCCACAATCAATGCAGTTATCTCAAAATGAGTGAAAAAAGTAGTATGGGTTCCCTAGCACAAACCAAAACTAGTTTTGTTAAAACTAGTTTAATAAAACCGGAGATTCTGTTGTCCCACAAGCTTCTTATCAATGCCTATTAGAATTTTTCCGTTGACCTTCGGGGTATTGCCATCTAGTTTTTGTTTTCCAGAACATGATCCTGCAGCTGTTTCTTCTCAAGGCTCATTAGTTGTACAATACGGTTTCTTTCATTTTATCAAACGTTTGTGATTGGTTTCAGGGGATCCAGACTTATGACCATAATCTGTACCTTTAAAGCCGTGTACACAATTCTAAATGTCAATGCTCACTTCCCTAAACATCCACTTCCTTGAAACAACCACTGACATTTGCGCTTTTGCCGAACTACAGTGGACAAACATTGGTAGATCGCTTTTTCGCTGTTAAAACAAAAGATTATCGACTTATCCTACTTACTTTTTTTCCGGATATTTCATACCCAGAGTTATTATTCTCTTGCAGGGCGACTCAAACTCGAACCTCCCAAGCCCAACGCCAAAAAGTCAGATTTGACCGCCAAGCTGAAATTAGCAGCTGCCGAAGCTGCCAAAGTGCCTGAGAAGCAGCCTTTACCACCTATTCCGTCAAAGACTGACGGGGGCGTTGGAGCGGCCAATTCAAATGCAGTGTCGTATCAGGTGGTTTTTGAGGGCGATGATGGCCAATTGAAGACCAAGAAGGCCAGCAAATTTGATTCACTACAAATGAGGGCAAGTCACCGACCCCGACCTCAAACCAGAACCATTGACGAAAGGTATGGGTTCATTGTATTTCCATTATTGTTGTATTGCCAGTTAGAGATGGTCAATATTGTTTAAAAGACGAGCTTTGTTAAATCTGATTTGGCCGCAGTTAAAGCATGAGTCTTAAAGAAATGAAAATTCAGCAAAAGAAAGAAGAATGATATAAACATAGAGTCAGTTTTGTAAAGGTTTGAGAAAGATATTATGCTTGGACCATGGTCAATCATGCTACGGCTGAGTTGCAGTCTCATTGTCACGAACAAATTGATTAATGGTAGATAGAGGGGGTTATAACTAAGGATGTGCAAAAGGTGCAGATATATTTTTTGTAGAATTTTTGCTGATTTCAGTTTTTTTGCATATTTGAAGTGTTTCATCTTTTTGCACTTCAATTTGCATTTGGGGCAAAAATGCATTCAAATCGTCTTTATGACCTTCTTTTAGTGAAAAGAATCATCTCTTTGAGCCACAAAGTGGTCAAATACATTTTGACATTTTTCTTCCTTAGCTCAGGAAACCATAATTAACAAAAAAATAAAAGATAGCTCGCATGCCTAAAAACAATATAAAAAACGGAAGTTTTCAAAAACCTACTTGATGCAAATTGGGAACACATTTAGTTAGCATTATTTCAAATTATGATACAATCTAATAAACCATTACCTAGTGATTTGGGATTTAATGGTCCGATTTTCATCGTTTTCATCAACACACGAAGAATTTTTATGGCCCCTTCAGCTCGGGAGGAGCTGCATAATGATCATATGACTTTTAAACGAACATTTTGGTAAACAAATGCTTAAACTGAGCAACTGTTAAATTGCACTGATCTAAGCTTTCTTCCTATTGACATATTTCGGAAAGAAACTCCTGTCTTCTCCTATTTATATACTATGCTTATCATCGATATTGCTATTATTCTATAATTTTATAGCAAAAGCTAATGAAGAAAGAAAAAGTAATAACTCTTCCCCCTTGATTTGACTCGGTGCTGAACTTGTTTACAGATATTTGTCGGCCGAGCGGGCCAGAGGCCGATGGCAAGCGGCTGCCACCACCATCAATCCTGGTTTGAGTGGCTCCTTGACCAATGGGGTGTTATCCTCAGAGGAAGAAGACTTCTTGATGTCGTCCATGACCTCAACCCGAACAGTGTGTTCAGACGCATTCGATTTCTTATTCGACTCGGACAACTTGAACCCGGACAAGGTGCTGAATCACGCGGAAATTGAGCGCTTCACTGAGGAGAAGTTCCTCGAGTACCAAGCTCAAAATGAAGGTCGCGATGAAAAGGCCATGGTGAAGCACAGTGCTTGTTGTGTGATCAGCTAATGCACTCCCACCGCATCCCCATAATCTTTCGACTTGAATCGGATCGATCAGCACTTCTTTGAGAATATATATCCTTTCAAGTACCGACTTTTGAAATTATTGCGAGAGGTTTTCTGCAGGAGAGGGACCATGCGGGTGAGATTAGATTAGTAAGAGAACGTGATCATTCTTTTTTGGGATCTAAGCTTCGAAAAAATAATATTGACTAGTTTTCAAATGGGTGAATTATCCAAGGTTTTTGAAATAGCTTGATCAATCTGGAAGAAAAAAGGATAATCCCAAAAAATATGAAACCATTTTTTTATTATTCAAATGGAATGAATCCACAAAATTGCGAGTTCTTAAAGAGATATTTCCAAGGAAATATTTTTTACGTTTTAAATCATAATTTTCAGGCAAAAAAAAGGAAGACATGCGATGTATGTGATGGAAATAACAATTACTCACTTGCCAAAATGTCCATTGGCATTACAAAACCTTTTTCTATTTTGATTCAAATCAAAATCAGGCACATCTATGGATAAAAGTTAGATTTTGCTCTACTGTGTATATCACTTATTATACTTGAAACATTTCATTATATTTGTTTCTTTACGAGAATTATGATTTGAATGTAATTTGTAACCAGCTGCCACTCCTTCCACTAGAGAGGTCTCAGGTCTGCAAACCTGAGGTGAAATTGCAATTACAATTACGCTATTGGCATTACATTCTCAAGTAATTTTAATTGCATTTTTGACAAAATATATGAAAAAATCTAGATTAAGGCTTTCTAACACTTCCTCCTAACCACGTGTCACTGTAACATGGAGGGGATTGCTTGGGTTGAGAATGGGCATTTCGGAAGACAATGAACTTGTTCCATTTCCCTTAAATTGATTTACGTGTGTCAAATTTCAACTCAATTTACTACCTTGTCAAAATTAATAGGGCTAGTCAAATAAACGCGTTCATGGACAACTGACGTTACTCCATGGAGTAAAATCAAAGACAACATGCCCAGGCAAACCGCATTGTACATACATTGGATCTTGACTTTTTTCCATTTTACATGCCTGTCTAGGCAATTAGCATTGTGGTATTGAGCCAATTTGATTGTGCGTCAGCTGATTATCACCAAACCTGCTCATTTAGTAGAGTTTTGTACCACAACTCGCTCAAAATCACTCGATTATTAAAAATTCAATGGGCGAACGGTGCGAGTTGACTGAGATGTTTGTCTGAGTTCTCTCTCCCCGAAATGTCCAAAATCAGGGTGCCGAACCACATTTTTCCTTGAATTTCCTTCACTTGACATCCCCTATGAACTCTTAAAGCACAGTACATAATAGGGTACACAGTGAACTATTCACCCCTCCGTTGTTAATCAATTACTACAAGAGTGGAAATCCATTCATTCTATGAAGAGTTATGCAATGAGCTTTGACAGAGTATAACTTTTGAATCAGTCATTCGATTGAGCTGAAATTTGAAACATGCAATTCTAACGATCTGGGACCAGTCACAAATGAAGAAGAACGCAAAGTGTTCTCTCGATTCTGAAATTCGATTCCTCGATCCAAGTAGTCCTCACCATATTCCAGTGGTTCACGTCTTAACTTGGCCGCCTTATTTTTGTCAATGTCGTTCATTGACTTGTCACAAGACATTATATAGATATCGAAAAAGAAATGCAATTGATGTAAATAAATTGGAATTAAAAAACCCTTTGTAGTTGCAATTAATGTAAATGCAATTGATACAAGTCCCAACCTTTCCGAAGGAAATCAACGGAGAACCAATCTGATACCAGACACAGTTTGTTGTCATTATAAAGTTATCTTAACTATGGAATGTATGGCCTGTTTGACAAAAATATGAAACCCAGGTCTCTGGCCTTCATCCAGCTCCGACTTATGAAAAGGCCAAAGCTGAAGTGCAATCCAAAGGGGTTTGGTTGGCGAATAATCTCGTATATAAGTCCCAGAGTCACTGTTCCATGGAACCATTTCCACATCATCCATCCATGATTCTACCAGCCCTTCACAACATTCTGCTTACTAGCCAACTTCTGGCAAACATGAAATTGGAACGAGAGCAAGCCAAGTCCAACAACATAGAACATCGGCGAGCCGTTCCAAAGCTTGGTAAGAAACGCGAAAGTCCCCTAGAAATCCAACAATTTCTTATCATCATCCTATTGTTGCAGCTTCCTTATTTGAAAACACAGACTACATCACACGAGTATTCAAACCCACATATGGCACAAGGCCTTCATACGTCAAGTAAGTACGCATTGACCTACTAATATATGGAATATGAGGCTAGCCTCTTATATCCTTATATAATAACCCTAAGATATAGATCCTTATATCTATATTACTATTATTATTTCAGTTCCCTTCAATCTAATTTCCTGAAGAAATTGAACATGGTTCCCATGGGACAGGATTCGCTTGATAGTGAATCAACATCAAAGTCAAATCAAGATATTATGCTTAATTTTGTGCCCACAGGTGTTCACATGTATCCTAGGTTTGTTCGTCATAATTTGATCCATCCAGATCCAATGACCAAATGGAACCTGAACCGAGTTATAAACTGAAATGTTATTTCAATCAACATTCAACATATTTGGTCGAAAACAAGAAATACATTTACATGCAAGAACTCACGGAAGTTGTTATTTCTTATCAAGTTTTTGCTCAAATACCAAGACATCTAAATACGCTTTTCTTTGTCAAAGAAAAAAAAGAAACAACTTTTTTTAAAACTCGTATTTTGAAAGGAGCTCAGATAGGCATATGAAATCACTTACATTAAAACCCACTACTGGTGTTGTTCTGTATTGACATGAAATTCTGTAATCATTTACCTAGCGTATGCCAAGTTATTGCTAAGGGTCGGAAAATAGTTTTCTATTGTTATATCATAAACAGTTGTTTTAAAAAGTTATGAAAATCAGCCAAAATAAGTTCTGAAAGCCTTAGAATAAGTTATGAATAAGTTATTTTTGCTCAGTTATTCAAGTACATTAGTGCTTTTCAAGGACAAAACTACTTGATCATTGCTTTTCAAGATGTTTTTGCCACTTGGATTGAGTCTCGCATTTACATCAACAAAAATTAAACTTCTATGAAGACTCCTCAGTGAAAAACATTCTTTGTCTTAAATTGAAAATCCTAACATTAAACCACGAATGATCCAATTTATTTGAAAGGAGATTGGTAACCCATTGCATTTTGGATATGTGAAGACTAACTCCTGTAATCCCAGATCTTTCTTCGCCCTTGGTCTTGTCTGCCGTTAAGGGGTTCGCTGTTTTTGAATGTGAAACTCCACTCACTTATGGTTTGAGGATGGACACCAAAGGGCTCGCTGCCCACTTCCCTCAGCCTTTTCCCAGTCTTCAGCAGGCCCTTTGTTTTGGTTCTGACCTCAAGATTGCCCTTATTGACATTTTCGAACACTATTTTGGAAGGGTTACCAATCGCCACTAGACCATAGATGCTAGATCTACGTAGAGGACTAGCCCTCTAGTTAGAGCACTTATAATACGGTATGCCCCAATGTGCTCAACAGTTCCTCCTAATGAAAGCTTGGGGGATCAATGTCAAAAAAAAACTTTGAGCGGGGACAAGGATTGTCTCCCACGGAAGAACTAAATTGCCTTCTTTTATTTCTCATAAATTTCCCCTAAAAATAATCAAAATCCTTGAATTTCCCCGAAAATCCTCGGTTTTGGGTTATGTAATGGTTGAGATTCATTCCTGAAAAAGTGCTTTTGCCCAAAAATAACCGAAATAGTTGACAACTTAATTTAACCTAAAAAAATCATCTTTCAGACCCCTAATTATTTTTTTTATTTATTGTACAGGGCTCAAAAGTATATCAAACCTTTACAATCACTACAATTAATCCTAAAACCTGGTTGAGGACAAAGCCCATGGATACTCTTGAAGATGCATAGTAAAAGATACTTTTCGTACCTAAACTGCATGGTCCTACTTTTTTCCGTTTATCCCAATGCAAAAGCTCTTCCATTTTCACAATGTTCATGCTTGCCTTATTTCAAATTTTATTATTATTATTATTATTATTATTATTATTATTATTATTATTATTATTATTATTATTATTATTATTATTATTATTATTATTATTATTATTATTATTATTATTATTATTATTATTATTATTATTATTATTATTATTATTATTATTATTATTATTATTATTATTATTATTATTATTATTATTATTATTATTATTATTATTATTATTATTATTATTATTATTATTATTATTATTATTATTATTATTATTATTATTATTATTATTATTATTATTATTATTATTATTATTATTATTATTATTATTATTATTATTATTTGATATTATTTGATATGTAATCTTAGAACTAAACAATAGTGGCCCTTGAAACTGGCCCCCGGGGATGAACAGAAATACTGAGCATTTATATATTAACCCGTTCTATCTTTCTACGTGGATTTTCTACCGACAATTTCTTTTCATAAACGGGAAGTATTGCTTCATCGTTTAGGGCAACGAGTATAGTAGTGTCATATCTTAGATTCCTTCTTAAGAAGCTTATCTGCAAGTGTAGGTATGGCTTTATACAAATAATATTCGATTAGATCTGATCTTAATAGTAGTTCGACAAATCAGCGCTCAACAGTGAGATCGCAATTTGGGGACCTGTTCATTTTTGCAAGTCAACCAATTTCCAACCCATAAATCAACGTCACTCAGATCGACGATAAAGCAAAATTTCCCATGCTTTGAAAGGAGAAAGAAGGTTTTGCAAAGACGTATACAGCATAGTGCGCACTTTTTAAAGATAGTGATCCACTTCTCAACATAAGTGTCCCGAGTTTTAAAAGGTAATAATTTCTTTTACTCGGTTCTTATTACATCAACTTTCTAAACCAGTCTAAAGTTATGTGATTCACAATGGAATGGGTTGCCAAGGAAAGCAGAAGCTTACATATTTAAAAATCACTCAGCTACAAGCACTAAAGGCATGTCAACATAAAATGGTAACAAATCGATCGCTTTGATAGAGTAAAAATGAATTTATAAACACGATTAGGATATTATATTCGATTTTTCCTACATTGTTCTTTGACTGCGGTGGACACCTTCATTGGAATTCACTTAAGGCGTATGATTGATTTATATCAATGTCTTTAAAATACATGGTTGATCCGAAAAATAAATCAAAAATAAAATGTTTGGAAGGAAAACTCAGATAATCCAAAAATTACGTAGTCAAATTTCATTCGAAAGCTATAATAACTCTTCAATCAGATAGCGAAGTGTGGTAGATAATGAACCATCTACAACTCTTATTCACTCAGGTTTTCATACGGTGAAAAACCTGTGTATTTCCTGCAAAACTTACTTAAGAACAAATAAGGCAAATGTAAAAGTTACAAGTAAGAAAATAAATCAATGAATGACAATAAGTTTCAAATGTCCTGGGAAATGGTATTCGATCTTTTGGATTTACCCTGGCAAATTAATTCAAAGTGAAACATTTTAAGCTCTAAGCATCTTAGCATTCTTGACAGATACACCATTTTAAACTTATATTAAGCGTTCATTTGTTTGCTTCTTTGGATATTGAAACTGATCGTCTGAAAGCTGGGCAGATATTTCCGAGGTAAACAGATTAGAAACTATTTTAAGTCAACATGCACAAAAATATGCATAAAGCTTGCGTCATTATCAGGGTACCTTAAAAGATACAAATGCAGCATTTTTTCTTTAATCCATGTCTTGCAATTTCATCCATTCGCTCATGATTCCGCCAAGTAAAATAAATACAGTGGTAGAGCGAAAAGCGTTTGCGTACTTCACTTTTTCTGTTACATTTTGATACACATTTTTTGCCCATGTTTGGTGTGATTGATTCCTCATAGCTATTATTCTAGTCATCTTTATATACAGGAAACCTGATCTAGTCAATAAAACAATCAGCCTTCTCATTAACCTCCCCATGAGGACATGATAATGTTGATTTGGTTCTTTGAAGAATCTTTATCGTTCAAGCCACATCGCAATTTGTGTTGCTCTTTGGAGACATTGACAAAATCATGGAACATTGAACCAAAAGATATACAAAATTGGAGACCCTATAGCACTTGATTTGCATCTTTACAGGAGTTTTCAACAAAGATGATCCTTCAGTTTTTTATTTTAGGTTGATTTTGCTGTAAGTACTACACCCGTTTTTCAAGGGGATATCTTTTCAATCTGTTTCTGTAACCTATTGCGATGACCAATCCATTGGAAAATCACCGGTAAGTTTTTAATCATCAAAAGAAGCAATAAGGAATGATTTTTCGAAGGTTTAGGTGATTCCTTTAGTTTCTAACTGACAGCGACAAAAAGAGTGCCGTGGGCCGTTCGAGCAGTTTTTGGCTGCTGGGACCACACTGTGACTGTAAAGTTCTTGCCCCTTGCTAAAAGTAGTAAAACTGATGAATAGATTCAGTAACTTATTTGATTTAGCATCCGTTGTAATCACCGTTCAATTCAACAACCTGTTTCATTTCACTCTGGTATAGACGTAATTAACTACTGAAAGATATTTAGATCAATCCCAAACCATTCCTCTTGAAGCTCCTTCTCAAGGTGTTTGGAGGAGGAGTCTGGTCCCATCAAACTGACCCTCATTTTACGGACTGTTCTTAAATCCTCGATTGAAGTAAAGTCAGGTGAGTCACCAGGCCACATCTGTTTCCTTCAGAAGTGATGAACATCTGTTTCCAAACAGTTTTCGGGGCTTTTGAGTATTACAGGTGCTTGCATCAAAATTACTGTTGAAGTTTAGGGGATGAGTTTCCTTTAGGTCAATGGGACTCTGGTGAAAGTCCTCTTCGTGGAAGGGAGGGCTATGTAAGACAAAGACTCATCCTGGTGGTGTTGGGCATTTACTATGATGTTTTGAGGAATGAAATCCACAATGCCCAACATTGCCCATCCCACGATCTTTTGCAGGTGCTTCACCACTGGAGCAGACAAGAAAACTTTTTTCTGAATTTTCAGCCCACAGGTGGTCGTGCATTGAGTTTGAAGGAGGGGATAATTGGAAAGGGCATTCTAATGACCACATTATTTAGTTACAATCTTCTGAAGTTCAGGATTTTCTTGTCGGATTTGATGGTAGTAGGGAGGCCAAACAGGGAGAACCATCCACAGAGAGCGGCCCAAACCGCGTTGGTGGACATTGAAGACAATCTCTTAATGAACGGGAAACCAGAAAAAATGGTCAACCATGAACAAAGATCCCCTCAGGTCAAAGAGATCAACAGCCACCAACTCCATTGGGAAACGGGCCGCCTCAGGGATCACTGGCTCTACCTCCTGGTATTGCACAACCGCCACAGACGCAGGGCACGACGCCACCCTGTTTTTTGATGTCATTGCGGAGTGTTGGCCAAGCAAAAAGTTGGGTGGCTAAATAACACGTCTTGTTGATGCCTAAGTGGGAGGTGTGGAGAAGCTCAATGATACTTGGGTGGGCGGGGCGGGGTACAAGAAGGCGTTCACCCACAAGGCCTTAACCTAGAGCTCAATGTAGATGCCCGCATAGGCAGAGGGGTCGGAGGGCAAGTTGTCCCCGCCCTTGAGGGCGCAAACTAGCGACCAGCACTCGTTGTCCACGTTGGCGGCTATCACGGGGAGAGCAGGGTCGACGGTGGAGATCATCGTGCACTGGGCGATCTCCTGTTCCATCACAGTGGAGGGACCAAAGATGGGATGCTGGCTCAAGGCGTTGGCAATCAGTTGTCTCTTGCCCCAGGGGACCAGGCCACAGAGAACCTGAACTGAGACAAGTTCTCCCTCAGTTACTGGAAATGGGGATTGTTGATGGCTACAAGGGGGCGCTTGAACACCCCCAGGGGAGGGTGTGTGCGGTTGTGATCGTGAATCCAGGGTGCCTTGAAGAAAAATCCACACTTCTCCACCAACCACCACAGAGTGGTCAATTCTAGTTCCACAATAGCGTAGTTCTTTTAATCGGGAGACAATGCAGCTCTGGCACTGGATTAAGCGAGGCCACCCATCCTTCTCCCGTTGAACCAAGGCATACCCAAGGCCGTGCAAGTTTGACGCATTGGTCATCAGCTCAGTGGGGAGCAACCAGTCAAACGATTTTACCACGTGGCTGGGCATGAGGATGGCCTTGCCCTTCTTGAACTCCTCCTCATGCTCCTCCAGCCACAACCACGCCAATTTGGCCTTCAAGACCTCCCTCATCTTCGCTATGGCATGAGCGAAGTTGGGGAGAAAAGAGGACAGTTGATTCGCCAGACCAAGTAACAAACACGAGTCCGTGAGATTGGAGGGGGAGGGCGACAATGAAGCTGGCAAAGGGGACACGCTACCCAATCTCAAGCTTGGCAAGGCTTAGGGTGATCCCCTCCTTGAAGCAGATGTCAAAGACAACCCACAGGCCAGTGAGTAGCTCGTCGTAGGACGTAGCCTGCAGGAGCATGTTGTCCACGATCTTCAACATCCACCCCTTCCTTATGCATCCAGCCATTAATGAATCCGTCCGGAACATGAACGCATCTCCAGACCCCTTCCAGCCCATGGGTGGTATTTACCATTGGGAAGGAGGAAAGTGCAAAGTTTACTGGCTTCCTCCAACAGGGGAGCTTGGTAGTACCCATGTACCGTATCAAGCTTGGCAAAGACCTTGGTGTCAAGTGAAGTTTGGCCCATGAGGTCAGGTGAGACCCAAGGGGTCGGATCTATCTCCCAAACCATGACCCTTGAGGCCATGAGCTCAGAGATGAGCCGGGATGCTGGTTCCTTCTAGTAAAAGCGACCTGACATGCTGTTGTTACATGAAAAGGCTTTACAGAAGGGGAACAAGACAGTAAAATGTTTAAAAAATGTTATTCTCGCTCTTCTGGATATTCAGGGGGCCACCTTTCTTGCGCTTGCCTGCCACATCCCCAAGCCTGAAACCCAACATGCCACGTTCTGCCTGGGGGAAGATCATTCCCGCGAGTGTGGGCTCGACCTTGAGACGGGTGATGGCCTCCACGACGGCCTTCTCTGTGTCAGCGGAGAGGTTCTTCTCCTTCTTCTCAGCGCAACTGAGGTCAAGCCCCCCCTCCGCGTTATTGGCGTTGTGCTCTTCCTCTCCAACTGAGCCCAAAGAGCGTGCCTCAAGGCAGGCTTTAGTGGCAACTATCTCGCGTAGAAGGTCGCAGGGTTGGCGGTGATGGGACACTGATGGGCAGCTGAGCACCCTTGGGGCAGAATACCCAACGCTTTCAGGTCATGACAACCAACCAGGGTTGGTCCGGGGATGGTGGAGATGATTGTGTCTACAAACCCCACGGGGCCGCAAGGGATGGGCATTTCCAGGTTGAGCTCTCCTAGGTTAGCAATAAGAGAGCCGTTTGCAGCAAACAAGTTGACTTTGGAGGGTCGCAGCACGGTCTCCACGGGAATGGCCTCCTGGGAGATGACGGTGGGGCGGAGCCCGAGTCTGGGATGACGTGGAGGGTGTAGGAGTAGCTGGTCTTGGTCTTGCATTTGAGTGCTGGGTAAGGGCTGGCAACAGTGATGGACAAGATGACGGGCTCCTTGACCTTGCACCTCCGTCGGAGTTGTAGGGGTGCCCAGATGAAGAGCTGGCACGCCCACGAGATGACTTATTGTGGTTGGGCGACCAGCTGCGGCTACGTAAGTCATAGCGCTGGAAACGGCAGACTGAGGATGTGTGTCCCACCTTTTTGCAATTGAAACATTTCTTATCCAGGAAAGGACATGACGCGCCTTGGGTGCGCCTCTTTGACCCGCAGCCATGGCACGCACTCTGGAGGGCGGCCATGATCTCCTCCTGGGTCTTGATGCTGGCAATTGTAATGACTGTGTTGGCAGGGACAATTGGGGCAGGGGTGGCCGCTGTGGCAATGGCCTTGAAAGCGTCGGTGGCGTCGCTCAGTGTGGCGATTGTTGGTTTCCTTACCTTACATAGTTCAACGAACAATTTCATCTCCGCCTGACAGTCAAGAAGCAGGAAGAAAGCCCACAGATCTTCCCATGTCATCTGGTCAATGTTGGCCTTGTCCGCTTGCCGGCCAAACTCAGCCACATAGTTGGAGAAAGGCCGGCCAGCCTTTGTAAATTTGAGGATTTCCCATCTCCTTGTAAAGAGAGGGAAGCGGGTGAGGATGTGTGCCTCAAGTCGGGCCAGGGCGTCGGCAACGGTGGATGGCTTCATGCTCTGGCTAGCTTGAAGATGGGGCCCTGCGTAGACAAGGAAGTGGAAGAGGACGAGGTCACTGCGCGGGCGGCCGAGGCGGCCTTGTAGGCAAGGAGTATGCCGAGCTGGCTGATCTCTTTATCCACATCCGCCAGGTCGGCCGCCATCCTGGCGGTCACCTTGACGTACCTGGCAGAGGCTACGTCGTCCATAGCGTTGACCTCCGGGCTGAGGGCCTCGACAGGGCCATTGCCAAGGAACTCCATATACTTTTCCTTGAACAGTTCTCATATTTCTCCTTGAGGAAGGCGGTGTTTGGAAAAACCGAGCCAGAGCTTCTGTGATGAATGCCATCCGTGTACAGAGGCCATTCTTGGACGCGGACACGGAGCGGGATTACTGTCAACAAGACGGGTCTTGGGTCAATTGGAGACAAGGTCGGTCGGGGTGGAGGCAATCTTTGGGAGTAGGACTCCACCTACGGACCTTGGAAGGTATAGCGGAGAAGCGGGAAATGATGAAGGCAGTTACGTTCAGTACGAGAATGATGGATGGATTGTATATGTTATTCAGAAACAGCTGAGTAGCAAGTAACCGGTGTTACGTCATAAGGGGAGGATTTATAAACCACTCTACATGATGTTTCAAATGAACCCTCGTGGGCTCCCTATCCACTAATAATCCTTTTATGGTTAGTCTAGCTGACAGTTTTTCGGGTCCTTTGTAGCCTCCTTCCCTATTTCAGGTTTAGCAGATGCTTGATCACTCCTGTCGCAACCTTGGTATAACCAGATTGGCGTTTGTCTTGGTGTCTTTTAGCAGCCCAGTGGCAAGTCCACCAAAGTTTAACAGTTTGCAATGAGATCCCAAGGTCTTAGAAGAAGTTAATTGAGTCATTCCAGCCTCAATCATACCAACCAAATATCCTCTGAGAACATTTTTGGTGCCAGGTGGTATTTCATTTTTTTGTGAAGTGTTACGTTGACAATCAATACACCTTGACCGAAATATTTACCTTATCTGTGTGTAAATTGGAATTTCTTTCTTCAATGTTTGCAATATGTAACACGTGCTGGCCTTTGGTTACCCAAATATCTACTTTATTATCAGAAGCAATGCATATGCAGCGAGAAATATAAAGTGCGTCTAGACTTATCTGGTGCGAGAATTTCATGGTCACGCTGTAACTTGGGCTGTTTTGTGTTGTTTTGCCTTTTTATCACTACCATAGCCTCAATCATGAATGCTATAGTTTTGAAAAAGTACATCAAGCACTTGAGCACTTGAAGCACTTTCATCAAACCAATATCTCAATTTCAAGTTTAAAGTCGTTAAATCAACTAAACTGATTGTTTCACGCTCGATTTAACTCGAGTGGCAACTTAATGCCACAGTCAGTTCCGTCAGTTTTGATTATATTAAGATTATATTATGAAATATACATCTTAGCGCGTATGATTTTATTCAAAACTGTAACATTCATGATATAGGCGGTGGTAGTTTTAAAAAAGCAAAACAGCAGCGGCCCAACGACCCATCACATGCATTTGTTGGCGGAAAAATAATCATGGAATCACCGAAACCCTCAAAATCATACCATACGGGGTGAGAGTCGGTCGCTTTTGTAAAATTAACTACACCAGGTTTATTCAATCACTTTTGACTGTCAAGGAGTGTCATTTCTTGTCGTTTCTTTGTTGCAAACTTGAACGCGATACACGTTTCTAATAAGATAGTTCTTTTTGTTGTTATTGTTTTGGTTCAAATTCATCATCATGCGTCAAGACTTTAACTTCTTCCACATATTGCAACTGTAATAAAACCCTCTCACAAATATTTTCTTTTTTTACCCTGATTTCATAAAGTGGACGGACCATTCTCAATTTATCGTTATAATTTTACTCAGTTGAATTTTAGTTTCAACCATGCGTGCAGAGCTATGCAGTTCGTCACAATATTCAGGTATATTGTCAATATCAATTATTATTGCAGGCAAGTGACTTTGAAGGAATTCGGACCACAACTTCTAGATATTGGTTCAGAGATACTTAGCGACATCAGAATTGACCCACAAAACAGACTTCACTTGGAGCGTGCTGTGTTTGAAAAGTTAATAAATATATATGGGCAAGGAAGAAGTCTTGAAAAAACTCGCCATAAGATTAGCAAGGTTGTCAGTGTGACGCTATTGGATGCTAAGTCGTCGGTGGATGTTACAGTCATTTCTGGGGAATTTGACTTGCTTCCTCAGCAATTCGACATTCCACTAGAGCATCATCCCAATGAGTGTCTCCTTGAAGAAGAGAATAAAGAAACCCATGGTGATGAGGAAAGACATGTGAAAAACTCCAACATCTTCCAGGAGAGAGTGGGCAATCATTTGGTGTCTATTGATGTGACTATTACCGATATTCCCGAGTGTCATGATGCAGTTGGCAATGACGGAAAACGTTTGGCCGGCAAAGACAATGGCCATACGTTTGTGGTATTCTTCTGCCCCAAAGCGTATAAGCGTGGAGTTATTCACATTCACCACTAAGACCTATGCATGCTTTGTAAAATAAAGACACAAGTACATGCACACGTGAATCTATTTTCTAACCTAAAAGGTGGAGGGACATGATGGTATAGACTTTGAAATTGAAAGATAACGGGAAGTAACTTTTCTGGTAGGGAACAAGCTGTTCCTCCTTTGGATTTAGCACTATATGTTGTTACATATAGTATAATAATGTATCACCAATGTTTGCTGGTGCTATATGTAGATTATGAGAATTAAGAACATAGTGAGCAACGAGCTTTAAATGATAAGATTACACATTTCCTCTGCGCCGAACATCACTTATGACATCATTGTGTTAAAAACGGACAAGTGGTTGCTTAATTCACGTACTTCTAGAGACGTGAATTGTGATTGGAAGCAAAAAAACTGTTCACTTTGTTCCCAGCAAGCACTTCATTCGACCACCGATCTTGTTGTATCTATGAACCTGGTCAAGTTTGAGCCCAAAACTATGCTTCAGGAACTCCGGAGATATGAGCAAAGTTATTGTTTGATGGTCGTATGCCGGTGTATGATTAGGATAAGGCAGTTTGCTCAAAGGTTTTCATTATGGGGGACTTTGAGTTTCCGGTTAACTTTGTAGAGTGGGAGACTAGTCCCGATGGGTATATGGGTATATTCCCATTTCGAAATCGACAACTCAGTCGTTCGAAAAGCTGGATAAATTTGCGATTTTGCGCAATTTCTCCCAGCATGTTGGTGTAGCCACCAATGCTAATAATGTTCTGGACTTGATCTTTTCCAATGACCCGGATCTGAGCCAGTAGGCCCATGTGACACCTAGTAATCTGTCATATCATCATGTTCTTGAGATACAGACGTACTCCATGGATAGGATCGACCATAACTCAAAAGCCGGCGTGCTATAGAGCAAAACCGGTCAAAAAGGTCGGTCTGGTTAAGTTCAGGTTCAAAGATAAACATTGGCCGTTGATTATGGAAAGAGTATGAGAACTAGACTTGATTTCAATGCTGACAAAGGAGTCATCCATTGATGTAGCCTTATACAAAATGATTCTAGTTTTTGAGGACGTCTGTTCCACTCTAGTTATCTCTGAATGTGTTCCACAAGGCGGGGCACTGTCTAAAATTCCGAACTAAAAGACGAATTTGTTCAAAAAGAGTTGCAAATTAGCAAAAAGGCTTCAGAGCAAATTTAATCTACAGCCCAGTTTTTTAAAGCCAAGGAGTGAATCATAGATCTAGAAAAGATCCAGCTATTGCAGCAGTAAAGTACGTCCTTTTTTCGATCTAAGATTCACTCCTCGGATTTAAAAACTGGGCTCAGTAGTTGTGTAGTTGTGTAGCGCCCTACAGTACCTGTAGGGTGCTTTGAGGTCAATGGGAATGCCATGGACAATGTAAAGTCTATGGCCAACATACTTGGGCATCAGTTCCCTAGTGTGATTTCAACTCCAAAGAGTTTAGCAGCAACAACAGCCCATTGCTCTATTGATGAGTTTGTTGAGATTGGCAAGGCGAATCTAATTGAGCAATTTGATGATCTTATTGATACAGATCAAGATGCTTTAGCGGCCATCACGGACTTGAGGCTTTCAAGGTCTCCTGGTCCTGATGGCGTGACATCTCCGCTTCTGTTGAGATGCTCACTGGTTCTTGCTCCTGTTTTCTCGTACTTAATGCGTTCCACCCTGGATCAGGGCAAGTTTCCAACTTCCCTAAAGTTAGCTCACCTTGTTCCAATTTTTAAAGGGGGAGATCCCCAGCAGCTATAGGCCGATTTCTCTCACTTCGAATATTGCAAAGGTGTTTGAGAAGATCATTAAGTTCAAACTTGTTGAAATTCTTGAAGTCAATGTTGTCCTTCCTGCTAGCCAGCATGGGTTCTGCGCACATTTTAGCACGGTTACCCAACTGA
Source organism: Tigriopus californicus (assembly GCF_007210705.1). Classification (NCBI taxonomy): domain Eukaryota; kingdom Metazoa; phylum Arthropoda; class Copepoda; order Harpacticoida; family Harpacticidae; genus Tigriopus; species Tigriopus californicus. The sequence continues at coordinate 1,841,754 of NC_081451.1, forward strand.
TTGAGCATATAGAGCAGGTTATTGAGGGACTAGAGAGCCATGAATCAGTCGATGTAGTTTATCTCGACTTTGCCAAGGTCTTTGACTAGGTAGATCATGGCCTTTTAGTT
>NC_081451.1:1844792-1845650 GCF_007210705.1 Tigriopus californicus
GGACTTTTAGGTAATAAAAGTGAATCTCTTGTGGCTATTGAATAACAAAAGCAACCATAACTTGTGGGTTGGTGATGATCATTTTCTTTTGTGACCATTGAGGTTCAAAAGCATTCATTTTTTTTTATTTTAGCTGCCATGACAACCCTACATAGGAGTGCACCTCGGGGCTGCCAAAGTGTGATATCACACGAATCACAATATAAAAAATCAAAATATTAACCTTTTATGATATAATATAAAATATTGCGAAGAAATGCATTTTTCCTTGAATTGATTGCTTTTAATAGCTCTAGTCATAACTTCGGAATCTGCTCGATGTATGACAGGATTTCATTTTATCTATAACAAGTATCCTTGCTTGGTATTTTGTAGGTCAATAGTACAGAATAGTCAATGAGAAAAGACCTCTGAGTGAGTAAAGGCCGTCAGAAGGGAAGCTTTAGGTGGGAAAATGAAACTACGGCTAGATTTTAAACCCACGTCGTTGTGAAATATTCGTGATATGCGTGAACAGATCAATGGAATTTTACTCCCATGTCGCGTTCAAGAAAATGCTTCAGCGCCTTTCTTATCAAACAATCAAACAAATGAGTTCTTTTTATTGCTTACCTTATCAAGATCCTCATCCGAAAGTATGCGTTTATCACAGGGAAGTGGATCATCAAATCAGTTCAGCAATATCCAGCTAAAAGGTAACAAGAATCTCATATTTGTATTTTAGAATGTCATTGACTCAAACCACCTTTGATTCCTTTGTGATTGGCAGAAATTTTATTATAGAAGATTTTTCCATATTGCTCAAAGCACGGAAACTTACGCAATTTCTTGCGTTTTGGAAACATTTGAGATGTGTTG
>NC_081451.1:1845770-1845887 GCF_007210705.1 Tigriopus californicus
TTGGAAACATTTGAGATGTGTTGAAACAACTCATTCATGCAAAGCAAGAGTGAAATTTTCAGCTATTTTCTAGTTAAAGAACATTGATAATTTAAAATATATCCCTAATGGTCTCTT
>NC_081451.1:1845923-1982823 GCF_007210705.1 Tigriopus californicus
ATGACGTTGAATTATGCAAAACTGAATCATATCTTTACCTTACAGCCACGTATCTACCAACTATAAAACTACTTCAACATGGATGTCGCAACAAGGCAACAAAATTACCAGTAAGTCTTGCAGAATGTTCGCAATATTAGGATACAATTTGGAAAAAAATAGTGGGTGGATTTAAACGAGATTTTTTGCGTCATATAGCGGCAATGCTGCGTGATCAAAATAACGATAAAAAATGAAGGAATTGGCAAAAAAGCTTTGAAAACAGTAAAAAAATGAACAATATTTTGATGCAGATTATGGTTATTTTTGCAAAGAGTGAAATGTGATAACACACTTTTGTTAATAAAAAAATGTTTTCTCCTCTGCAAATCTAGAGCTATTCGACTACATGTTTCAATCTTTGTTTTTATCTATCAAGGCTACCCGCAACACTGAAATAATGTCATTTTTCCAACACTAAACTTCATCTTGAAAGTATTTGCAAAGTTTGCAGTCTTGCTTTTAACTTCACATGTTTACCGATTTTTTTTGTTTGTTTTGTAAGCAATGAGCAGACTCAATTTTCCTTGAAATCGTATCATTATGCTGTCCTGTGAAAAAGTGGGTTTCCAGGTCCAAATGGAGGAAAAAGAGACGTTTGAACAAAATGTCAGGAAAATGGTTAATTTAGCAAAGCCATCAAAATATGTGAAAAACTTTCTAATCCGTCCTTTATCAATATCCTTGTTTTACTAATTCCTCCTTGAAGGGGTCGATTTCGGCCAATTTATATCCTAAGTACTTCCCTTTTTTCCTTTTCTTTTGGCACACTTCTTCTTATCATTGCCTTGCCACTCTCTATCGTTTTGCAGAATAGTGATTGTAGAGGAATTCCGCTCACAACTCATGAATCTGACTGCTGACATCCTTAACGAAATTGAGCCCACCAACCAAGGCGAAATCAATTTTAAAGACGTTGTCTGCCAAAAATTGGCGAGCATTTACGGGAAACAGTGCACATCAATCGAAAATAGTCTCAAAGTGACGCTATTGGATAACAAAATGGTGACGGTATTTGTGACGGTGATGGAGTTAGACTCAATGCCTGATGTGCTGAACGTGCCGTTAAATCGTCAATTTATTGAGCCCCTTCGCAAACATGATGCTTCCGTCACCCATAGTTTTGTGATCATTTTCTGTCCGAAACAGAACTTCCGTTGTGTTTTTCATATTTCCAATTGAGTTACTCAATCATGATTCAGTTTTGTTCTGAAAATTCGAAAACAATACACCCCCTCTCTTAAAAAAACACTTACCACTATAATGCAACGTAAAATAATGTAATTAAAACACGCCGTACCCTCTCACTTACCGCCATCCGCCTAACAAATTCAAAATAACTTGCATTAAGCATGAATCCTCACAAAATCATGTACATAATAGCCCTATTACGCTGCACGAAATATGGTTTATAATCCGCACTTCAGAGAGCGCTTTGTGAGACAGCCTCGGCCAGATAAAGGGCCGATTAGGCCGATTCCTCTTTATTGAATAATAATGCACTTTGTGTTTTTAATTAATGCGTTTTTTGGCTAATTCTATCAAAATCTTATGTATGATTACTGACTTGGATCACATAATCGCTTTTAAGGCATGACACTAGTAGTTTATTTAGCAATCTAACGTGCCTCTTCCCGTTTTGTTTGGGCTGTCTGACGTTGGAAATAAGGGTCCTTATTGGGTCCTCCTGATCAGCGCTTTAAGTTCATATTGTGCATGCGATGGGATTGGACTTTGACAGACGAATTTAGTTTCGTGATTCTAGAAATAAGCTTGTAAATGCATGAAACTATGACTTAATTGTGTGCCTTTGTAGAACCAGAACGAGAAAGAAGAAGCAATTCTACCTCCCACACTCTTGTTTTCAAATTCTGAACACGTATTCACACATATACTGTTTAGTATTAATTGAGCAAGAGCTTTATGGTCGCTTGATCAAAATACAAAAGGACATTTGGTGTTCAACACAAGAATTTACTCTTCAGAACTTGATATGTAGGTATTGTTCTTTCGCTTAGGCACATCACATCAATTCACTAATTCCCTATGAGTAAAGGAGACCCTAAAGTTGATCAAACGAAGCCGTTAAGTGGGGTTTAGAGCCAAATTTAGTAGCAAAGACCTGTGAGTGGACTCAAGTATCATTCACTAACAAGTTCTGTCATGTTTTCGTGCTTCATAAACGACACATGCTTTGTTAAGTGCCTCTAAACTGAAAATATGGTACACCGATTGTCTTTGGCAAGTTGAAGAGGGGAATTCATTCTTTTTACATGAGTTGGCACGTGGTTCACGAAACAAATAAATACTCATAGATCCACTTACAAGGCCAATGCACAACTAGATGATAGGATTTTCAATACTCGAGTGCCTAAAAATATTTGTGAAACGTATATGGGAAGTACCCCATTTTTGAGTGGATAGAAATAGCAATGTTTCGATAAGACGTGTAGTTCCAAATTGAGCGAATACGTGAAATAAGCTGATAATGCCTCGCTCAGTTCGACCAAAATCTACTCTGGAGTGCTGACGGGGTCTAAATAAGGCAACAAATGACTTTGAAAGTTATTGCTTTGAAATGATATTTTGAATGGTATTTGTCGCTTGTGTCTGATTATGGATGTAAGCATCTCTTTTTATAAGTAAATCGCCACTGTTAGTAGCAGCTGTCTGATGACGTCAGCACAAATTTTTGGGAGGTCACTGGGGTACTTTTCAATGTAGTAGAGGTTCTAATAAAAAGTAAGATGCAACGCGCGATATCAAACAGACAAGTTTTCTATGGTTTCAAAAAGGTTTTTTTTTAAATTACAAAACTCCAGCGAAAGAAAATAACGTCCAAAAACAGTTTTTTTCCGCTTAAGAGTAATTTTTAGACATGTTTTTGAGTAAAACGGTGACAATTGATTTCATTGAAATACTACATGAACCATTCCTTTCATGAAAAAATCAATTGGAACTTTGATTCAATGCCTTGACAATGCACTATTAAGCTTCGTATGAACGAGCGCCCTCTCAAAATTTAATGGCGAGATCATCTTCCTTTCCTGGATCAATGTCCCTATACAGTAAAGGAACGTCTCTTAGTTTACCACATCGGACGTGTTCGTTTTGTCAATATTACGTCATTTTCTTTATGGTTTGGTATTTTCTTTTTATTCTCTTCCATCTGAGCCTTGCAGAGCTAAAAGTTCTTGGATCATGGACCCCAAGGGATAAGAATCCATTCAAAAAATAGTGCGAGGCATTAGGTTGGTTATGTCACGGACTTCTAGAAGTATGGACTGCGAACGAGCTTCCCGTCAAATCGGCCTGCTCTTGGTCATAGCAACTCTGAGCCATTTTTCGAGTTAAAGTAATAAAATGACAAACGTAAATCTCTTGAATTAAAGGTAGGTCATTTTCAAAGCAATTACTTGTAAAATGGATCGTTTCAAAGTTATGTTGTCAATAGCTTATGTAGCTGACCAAGAGCAGACCGAAAATTCGCATTTTAGGCATTGTTTACTACCTAACTTTGTGCATGTCTTCTGAGCTCCCTAAGCAAAGGTTTGTGCTCAAATTTGGCCCAGTTCATATTTCCAATAAGCCCTTGTGGTCGTCTTGTATGAAGTGCTTATTTGGAATAAGATGAATGGTATAGGAGATAGGAAATTTTGGCTTCCGGTGGTCGCAATCCACATCTCTAGAAGTCCGTTAATAGGTTAAGTTAGATTTCTTGAATTCCGTATGCCACAATGTCAGCTGACTTTAAAGGAAAGTTTAACATCTGTAGGGTACAATTTGATAGTCGTTTGAACATTAAACAGGTCTTGTTTTGGTGTTAATGCAGAGGGCGCTAGTTGGCGGAAGCCAAAGTTTTTAGTGTGACAATGGGTCTTGAAATCAGAAAACATGGTGGTGATGTATTTTGTTGTCGAGCAGGGATCGAACAAATCTATCACTGAAGCATTGGGAGTAAGCTATGTTCTCAATCTCAGCTGACTATTGTTCTTTTTTTTGAGCCGCTTGAAGGCTAGTCACTTGGTTACAAGGTTGGTCAAATAATGATTAATCGTATGTTAAACTATTGACGTACATCTAACTGCAGTACATCCTGTGGACCTGATTGGTCTCGTAAGTACAAATCAAGGTTTCGAAGGAAATCTTCATTGTCGTTAAGTTTTCAGTTTTGCTTTCCGTAGCTTATTTTCAACTTGTATCAATATTTCATGAAACGGCATGATGCCTTGGTTTAATAATGGACCACTCGAGCACCTGTTTCTTCGGCTGAATTTTTGATTCCCCTTAGTATTTGCAGAAGTCCATTGGAGACTAACTTTAGTCTCTAGCTCCTACTATTTATCAACGAGCTAAAAAAAAAAAATAGGTTGCAAATATGAGTTTGGTTTTGTTTCGCGGATATTTTGTGAAAAATGCGGTTTTTTTTCTCTCGCATGATTAAGTTGTGAAAAGGGAATTAATTTTCGTTGGAGATGGCACAATGAAACACAATTTTTGCAAAAATTTGTTCAAATTGATCGTACAGACCATTAAAAAAATATCAATTTGCGTGCAAGAAATGACTGGGTAACTATAATCCGTTCCTTTTCATTGTGGAATAGCTAAAGTCCTGCAAATGCCGTAGATACCATATCAATAGTAAGTAGACTGAAACAAAAGGCAGATTTGTCTTCTAATATGATCAAGTATGGGATTGCAAATCGGCAACTTCATTTTTCAACATCAAGCCTTCCTCTTTTGTGAGGGATAGCACTTTGGCTCCGTGGGTAAAGCAGGGATGGGAGAATCAGAACGTGAATTGGTTGCTAAGGCGGCGGCGGCACCTGTGCTTGATTCCTTGATTGGTTGCTTGACTGCTAGCTTGGCTTTTCAATTCTTGGAATCTTGGTTTCAAGCCAGACAAACAATGATGTGTTGATGCGCAGACAATGTTTTCGCAGATTTAAATGCTTGGATTACCGATCCACTGAGAGAAAGTGCATGGGCCTGCTATCGCCAGTTCTCGCTTAGTCTACATTCAGTTCTTAGAAGAACAGGTATTTTGGTATTTTCTGTGTTCGAAAAGTGACCATTTTCGAACCATAATTCGTTTTTTGAACAACCTTTCTGAAATTATCCGTTTTCAGTCACACTCTACTTGATTAAGCAACTTTCAACTGGTTGTGTAAAACATGGCTTTAATGGCAATTTTTAGGGATAAGTACCCTATTAAAGATACATGAAAAAAAAACAGATTGATAATGTGGTACACGTGAAGATCTTTCACCAACTGCTTGACAATCAAATAGCAATACATTTTTTGATGCAGAGAAAATAAAACTATCCTTTTTCTTGTATAAAACTACAGTGTTGGTTAGGGAACATGTTACATGGAGCAGGAGGTAGTTCGCACGGGAGGGTAGGGTATTACCAAGCCAGATCAAAGTCATTTTCTCTGTTTCTCTCTTGTTGGCTGGAGGATCTTTTGTCTGGATGGAGACAAACAATATCTCTAGATAGTAGTAGTCGTCAGTCAGTCAGTCAGTCAGTCAGTCAGTCAGCCAGTGGGTAGGTGAGCGCCATACTCAACCAGGATGGATTGAAATCAGTATACCTGGATGGATGACCATATCCATGATGAGTAAGTACGATGGTGAGAGAGCGGTGCTCCGTGGATCCTTCTACAACTCGCAACTCGCTTTTCAGTCCGTGCTTCACTGAGCCATGAGCGTTGTTTACCTCACGAGGGAATATAATTGAGGCGCGTTTTGCGGTCTTCAATCGAGAAATTGTTTTCCTCGGAAAAAGCACAACACATTTTTGGGTTGAGGCCAGGCAATTATTGAGTAATGACTTGAAGATGGATGAGGAGTCGTTTGAGGATATGGCTGGGTATGTTTTGATGGCCTGTTGTTTTTGGACTGGCGAGTGAGCCAATTCATTAAGGGTACACTTGAATTCCATTCAAGTTTGTGAATTTGCCGATCCAAGCAACTTTCTCTTGTTGCCGATTGAAAGTTAATTAAAAATGCTCTACCCACTTCCAGACCATAATCAGAGAAAATAGCGCAGCTTATGAAGTGATTCTGGAGCAACCCAAGTTGACTAGGTTTTGTTAAGGTCAATGCTTTGGTTGCGCTCTTAGCATTTCTCACACTTTGTCGAATCTCTCAACCCAATCCATTTTTGACGTATAGGTTTTTTTGAACAACAAGTTTGATAGGCCCAAAAACTGTTCGGTTACATTTTGACTACGTTTGTTAAAGTGTTGTTGGCTAAGAGAAAAAAACTCTTGCCAACATGCAAAGTTCAGTATGTTTAGCAAGATATAAATGTTTGATATAAAAACGCAAGATGTCCTTAACAATCAGGATAGGGGAGCGTGGCTATGATTTTTTGTTTTATTACAAAGTGCGCCCTGCCAACCAGGTATGCGTACTGGAACAAAAACACATGCACACATATGTGAGAACTGAGAACCGAGCTATGAACGAGTAGCTATCTAGCGTTTGCTGGGCCTGATTGAAGGATTTCCTGGCCAACCAACAAAGACATGGTTCCCATGTGGCAATCCCTATGATTGTGTGTATGCCTACATGCCCAAGGAAGTCGGTAGTGGCACCGGTTTGGCTTGATCACGAGCCAGAGGGAACCAAGAAACCAGACCTTCTTCGTGTTGAATGGCTGTCCTGCCCAGAACACGAGAAAAACACTTTCTTCTAGAGTTCATTCACATCAGGAGAGAGACCTGTGAGTGTGAGTCGTGACTCCCATCCACATACTACACGCACACATCGTACATACATGGACAAACCAGTGAGCTGGGGAAATAGTTGGTTGGTTGGTTGGTTGGTTAGTGCGTCAGTTGCAAGCCTGAGGATCGACGACGTCTTCGTTTCGTCGGTCGTCGATCCTCGTTTTCTTTCGCTTCCAACGTCGTCTTATCGACCGACAGTGACGCAATTTCTCTGCGAGCAATGAAACTGAAACGACTCAAGACGAGATCGTAGAGGGAACCTTTGAAGCAGCAGCCATACATGATCGGGGATTGTCCTCTGGATGATAAGATGAACAAGAGATGAGTGCATTGGATTTCGTTTCCTTGGAGAGGATAAAAATGGATGTTTTTTGCATTTTCTCTGAGCCTCTTTTTTTAGATCAAGAATGAAGTTGTTGGCCCGTGAAAGGGCGATAAGGTTGTAGCGTCAGTCGTGGGTTCACATCCCACTCCTGTCAAGAGTCCTACAGAGAACTTGGCGTTTTATGGAAAAATTATGTTCATGGTGTTTATGTTGGCGAAAACATTTTTGAGGGCAACTACCGTGTTTGGAGGGTCTAAACAATTCTAAAAAGTGTATGTTGGTAAAGTGGACGGTTTCAAAGGATGTTGGTAAAAAGCTATCTCGTAGTGTCGCCATGGATAAGCGATTTGAACCTGTACGCTGAAAAAGGCAAATAACTTGGGTAAAATGATTTGAACAATGTCCTTTGATTTAATAAGATATCATGTTCCTGGGGTTGTAAATTCTTTTTGCCCAATTACTTGCATATTGTTTTTATCCAATGGCCAAGAACTATTGCCCGTGTGATTGTGTATGGCAATCACGTTGTTGGAAGGTAGGCTTCTTTCTTATAGATAATTTCGCAACCTCATTTGTTATTGCTTCTTCGGCCGAGACTTACTTGAGTGGGCCGAACTGTAGGGCGATAAGCCTAAAGCATTGTCGTTCACTACATACACACGGTGAGATAAACGAAATATTGATCGTATACAGGGGCACTTTTTGAATTTAAGAGACCGGAAGAAACAAGTTTGTTTTGCCTGACATATTCATGTGTACGTAATTCAAAAAGGTGTATTGTATAGTTCATAACATAGTTTTTACATCTTTTGATACTTCTTGGTATCTTGTATCTCTAGGCAAATTGCCTTCAAATTATCAAAGGTTGATTAACCAGTTCATTAGTGAAACGTTCAAGGCATTGTAATTGCCTTTCTGCTTGGACCTTTCAAACCAATTTTGAGCAATTAGTATTGGGTAAAATACTTTTCAAACTAACAAAATGAAGAAGAAAAAGTGTTTCCAGAAAAATAGTGTGAACTTATTTTAACTGTATGCAAATAAGTCACCAAAAGAACACTTTTTTCTAATGATCTTTTGATTTAAAAAAAATGCCTGTATGTAGGGTTGCAATTTCGTTCTGGCAAATTTCTTATTTCTTTGAACTGTACATGAAAAGGTCGTCAAAAACAAACTTGCTTCCCTTGGTCTTCTCTGTTCCAAAAGTGCCCTGACAAATGGGTTTAATTTTTGTTTTTTTGCAAAACTCGGTTTGTCCCACCGTGTAGAGCATGTACTACATATGTAGTGGGCCGCGGAGCAATCAATGCTGCACCTCGTCTCAAACCAATGCCAAGGCAAGATCAATCCGACCATCAGCCATAAGATCTATCGAACCCGACACTTTCATCATGCCTTCCTCACCACTAGGCCCCACTTACTACCCCTCAACAATTCCGTTATAACCAAGATAAAGCAGCCTATTATAGCGCCCAATGAGTTAGTTCTTCTAAATCTGGCGGCCAAAAGTTAGAATGATCCTTGCGAAACGACGCTTTGTGTCGAGATCAAAATATTACCTCACAGATGAACAAGTTTCACACAAATCCACCAGAAACCCTTGGCCACATAAAACTTGTTGCATGAAAATTGACCAAAGAGTCCTATCCATTTTGTTTCCAGAAAAACCAGAGAATTTCGAATCGTGATAACGCTATTTTTCCTCCTCAGACAGCTAGTGCCTCGATAAGAGCCTTAATGTGGGGCATCAAATGATGAAACAATAGATTTAGCCATATATGCAACATTTTTATCGAATCTCTTTCAACTTGAATTAGACCCAGGCTCTTATGAACTAATTACTAGAATTTGGGAAAATACCTTAAAACGTTGTTAAAACTGAACAACTGTCAAACAATGCATTGATGCAGCATATTAGCAGATGCCTTGAAATTAAAATGCCGAGTTATTCCTCATATCATGATTTGGACCGGAGGGAAACGAGAGTAACTCCCCGATTCCTGATCTGAGATGAAAAGTGAGTCTTGCTCAAAACCCGACCGACACATTGTTAGATGGTTGGTGGGTTCGTTTCTCGACGATGCCAACGTTTCCAGGAGTGGAAATTGCATGCACGTCGTGAAAACCAGTCACCAACCAACCAACCAACCAACCACTCGTTTAGGACTATCCCGAGGAATAGCCAACCATCTCCACCACATGCGTGTGAGTACACTTGCTCCTTGGGCCAAGGAAGTACATACACACTCACACACGTACGTACATATGACTTCCACGAGGGTCCTTTCACTTTCCACACATGTCAGAGCACGAAAAGACCCACTTGAAGCGAGAAAGATGGGTCTCTTCTCTGAGTGTGTGTAGCATGAACCGAGAGCGTTTCACTTCTATGTAGTATGCGCTAGCTACAGAATCTCGTACTCCATGGACTCGAGGGTATCTGTTGATTAAATCAAACTGACAGCATAGCGACTAGCTAGCAGAGAATCCGTGGTCGAGTTTCGCAACAATCCACGTCTCGGCACTTCATTGGATGGCCTTTCAATAGGCAGAAGTTGGGATCAAGCTTGAATATAGTTATTCAATGATGGATACTCTTGGGTGTTGCTACACTACACATATTCGATTCCTGAAGCTTCGTCTCACAATGAATGAAAAAGACGAAAGCAGCTAAGTGTAACTGAAGCATATTTTTTGTTGCTCAAGCACACCTTTTTTTGACCTCGTTTTGTGACTTGGGAGGGAAACTGGTTGACTCGGAAACACCATTAGAACTTCACCCGAGTCAAAAATATTGCTGAAGGTGTCACTGGGTTACTGATGGTTGTCTTCCATAATTTGAATGATAGAAATTCTTAGAAAATAAACAGCCAAGACGCTTCAAACATATTTTTGTTGCAAGTGGTCACAAATCATGTATGCTTTTGATATTGGATCATCAAAGTTTGGGGACTGTTTTTATAATGATCATGAATGTAATTGTCATATTTCTGCTTTGGATGGCACATGATTTTTTTTTTCAAGCTTCACTTTAAAATTTATTCACTTTCGTTAAAAGTTAGTCTTCATATAATCATTGAAGGTCAAAAAACATTCCAGTCACTAAAAAAGGCCAGGTTGTAAACAACCTTCAGCATGGTTTGTAAATAGCTAACCACTTTTATGTTCATTGCACGTGTTCAGATGTTTATTGAAGTATGTAAAGGATTTATATCAAATATGGCATTAGAAGAATTGGACCACAGTTGTATTGATACTTACAATTTGCTTTGAGTAACAAAACAACACCGAAATAATGTTGACCCAACTAACATTTTCCTTGTTTCAAAAGTCGCATAATTGAGCAATCAATATTATCACTGAGTCCTCTTTAAAATGGCTTAGCTCTTTTTTGAACAGCAGAACAACATTTTTTGTGGATATTCGGAAAAGAAATATTTTGCAGAGTTTTGGTGACTTAAAATTTCATACTCCACCTAAAAATGATGTTAGAGAATAATAAGGTTAAAAAAATCCTTTGAGTGCTTAGGTGACCCCTTTGAAGCTGCATTTTTACGCATAATTTTGATAGTCTTCATTCGGTTGATATAACATAAAAATCCTTACTAACCTTGGCGAAACGAAATCTTGATTACTCCTCATTTGACTAGTGAATGCTTACCAATAAATCATTCTGGAAATGAACCAATAAATGGTGCGATTGATTTCATTTTCGTCCTGGTCATGAATTGAGGTTGCATCACGTTTAGAATTACTTCTCCATCTCTCTCCTTGGCATTGAAATCTCTCTCCAGCATCCCTGCATGTGATCCCAATTCGACGGGTCAAGTGCGCCTCAAGCATGATCCGCGTAATGAGAATCGAATTACCCAGGAAACCAGATCGGATCATTGCTGTTTAAAAGCCTCTTTAAGACTTCCCATATTTCATTCCCGACTTTCAGGCTTCACCTTTTTTTCCTTTCTTTCTTTCTTTCTCAAAACTCGGATTTGTGCACGCACTCCATACTCACTCGTTGAATATGGCAGTGGTGGGGATGGTGGTGAGAACGTGCAGAGAAATCCTTTTCAGTTGCTATGTATAGCGTGGCTTTGTTGCTCTTTGCTCCTCAATGGATGGTCGTCAATGGTCGATGGTACTACTACATACAGAGGATCCCATGGTTGCTGAGGTGGACGGTGGATGGTTAGTTGGTTGGTTGGTTGGTTGGGCCAACTAGGAGCAACGTCGTCAACGACAATGATGATCGAACTGAAAACTTTCACTTCACTAGGGTGCCTGTTGTTGGGAATATATTCCATGTCTGCCACGAGGGACAACAACACTCACGATGGATTTGGTTTCAGTGATTTCAAAATCAAAGATGGGCATCGTTCAATAATATTGTTTGGTGCTAACCGGCTAGAATGGTTGCGTCACGGATTTGATACCTTAACCGTTCATATTTCTTGTTCGTTGTTAAATGTGAAAAACGTATCTAAGTGGTGATGTTGCAAAATTGTCAATACACAACCCTAGCGCAACACCTGAACACTTATGATAGTTCTGCGATGCCATTGCAGCATATTTGTCAGTGATTTCAATTCTTGTTCCTTGTCTTATAACTTTTATCCAAAGAAGCGGAGCATAAGTTCGAATGGCCTCGTACGAGTGGCTTGGCTTTTCTACCTATATTCAATTCTAAGACAAATAGGTATTGAACGTTTCAATCGTTTTTCGATTTGCAGCCAAAGATTTGATGGCGTTAACTACTTCATGCAAGATGCCCACCTCTGATCAGAAGTGTTGCTTTAACTTAAAGGTTTATTATCTTTTTAAGCTATATACATTGATCCTCTGACTGATTCTGAACGTTAACTGAAGGGAACGTGATCATCTTATCCATCCCTTAACGGGTTATATTGTGTCCCAGAGGCCACAACACTCACAGTGACAAACAGGCACGTATCAAATCGGGCAGTTTTCATTTCATTGGGCTCTCCGTTTTATGGGTCAACATTGGAGAATATATCTCTCCCCAACGACAAACTTTTCGAGCTACCGGTACAAGATTTTTGTGTTGTGAGTGTGTTTTCTCCCGCTCTCTTGGCTTTGGTGTTCATCTATAAAAGTATCCTGTAATGGAGGCTGATGATGGTGCCGTAAATAGCAGAGACAAAGCCGGGCACCATCTTGGAAGCGGAGCGCTGCTCAATCCTCAATATCATGGTGCGTACCTATGGTCGTACGTACCTACTACCTACGTACAAGTTATCTTGGCGGTGGAGCTCCACAAGGCACTCACTCACTCCCTCCCTCACACACTGCTACACTGTCTGGGAAGGAGCTATTGTCGATGGAGATGGTTGGTCGTCCATGGTGGTGCTGGAGCGAGCTCCTCGACGCCAATGTTGAGTAGTGAAAGTGAACGGTTTCTGTGCCAACGCTTCCACGATCCTCCACCAGGAATCTTCTCTTCCTTTGTCAGTTTGGAAGGCAACAGAGAGACACTCACCCACTCACTCACTCACTCACTCGCTCACTTAACAGAAGAGACCCCCAAGGATTACCAAGGAAGACAAACGTGTACCGGGTGGGTTTTGGATATCGGTCGACCCTCTTCTATTTCCGAAACATGTTTTCTGATCATTCCTTTTTATCATACTTCACATTCGTAAAGCACATCCCTTTTCGAAATTATTAGCTAAATGAGAAAAAGGGGACTTTTAAGTGTTCGATTCAATAAACAAATCACCCCAACTTTACATCCTACGAAGATAATGAAATACTCATAAACAACAAGCTGAAATAAATGTTCCAAGATTGGACTCTATAAAAACCTCATTTGAAATTTGAAGGCTTAAAAAAAGCTGTCTAAGGAATGAAACGGAACTGATCCAAAGAATCTGTGGCCAATTTTCCTTTATCATCCCTAAGCTCCTGGTTGTCGTACGTCCATATCATGTAGGGGAACACACCGACGATCTTCTCAAACCAACCATAGATCCGTCTTTGGCGACACAAGGGGATCGTTTGTCCCTGGACATGGCTCCAAGACAAAGGAAGGAGTAGTACTTTCTCAAAGTTCTCATATTAATCGCCGAAATCGCGTTGTTGGCCGCCATTTGAACCTAGGGGTCGCTTCCTCTCTCCTTCTTCCGATCTCCGATTGAGAGTGGGTGCTCGAAAAAGATGAGAAGAAAACGTCGAGGAGAAAGTTGGACGTTTGGAAGATCGGCCCAAAGCCCCGAGGATGGTGGAGGAAGAGGGAACAATCAACCCACCAACCCATACTGCCAAGGAGGAAAGAGCAAAAGTCATTGAACTATCGCTGATCGTCAGGACACACATTCGACCTACACTATGTAGGTAGGCCGCCCTCACCAGAGAACGTGGTAGATGGCAGCAGGTACATACACGTACCAGTTGCTGTGTCTCCAATAAATTGCACACACACACACACACATTCCCCGTCAAAAGACAACATATGAAAGTTGTGACTCTGCTGTACCGTACATCCGCCTTCGTCAAAAGACAACATATGAAAGTTGTGACTCTTTTGCAACATGGATGTGTATAATTTTTTTTTTCCTTTCTCGAGTGTCATGCTTTATGCCATCAATGAGAAGGTATTTCTTGGTCCATTGAACTCGAGACAGGGTTTTGTCCTCGCACGTCCACTTGTGGCGATCTCAGGCGCATTCCCTCTGGATCGGAAACGAATGGTTGTCAGTGGTAATCTGGTGTGGACCTGCTCCCTCATCCAGGGCTTGAGAGTAAGCGGTAAGTAAGTTGTGGTCTGAGGCTTTGAAACAATCATCATCAGTCCCGAGTGAAAGTATGCCTTCCCAATTTAATGCGACTATTGTTTGGCAACTTTCAGAGTGAAACAAAAAAAATCCGAGATGGATACATCAGCTGTTGGACAAGTGATGTTCCCCAGCACCATCAAGTTTTTTTTTCCTATTTCTCGGCAATTTTCATTACACATTCCTCCCTTCGCGGCATATTTCGGCTCTTGCGATGCACGCTCATTACGCGTTGAATCCCTCGACGATCGTATCTTTGGGGGCAACTTCCAGCTTCCAACTTCCAACTTTCTCCAGACGCGGCTGCCCAAAGAGTAACAAAGAGTAACACCCCTCATCCAGGCCCCGAAAAATCCCAAATAAGTGCTTCTTCAAGTCATTTTACCAAAAACTTATCCCTTTAAAGGAAGGGGAATTTGCATTCACTTGTTGCAAGAAGGGGTCGTCGGTCGGATTCAAATTTCCCGCTCTATTTTGTTTTGTCTTCGATGTCAACAAAGCCGTCGCCTCTGTGTAGAGAAGGAATAAATTTAGATGAGCTAATGTTTTCTACTACATGTGCGTTAATAGAGTATGAAAGTTTAGGAAGTTGAGCTTAAGGGTTTATACGGTAACTGGGGCTGCGTCTGTAGGTTCAAGTAAAGACATACACGTTGCGTTGGTATAAAGTTGCGGGCAGACGGACGGAGACGGTCGGAGAGGACTTGCTACTCACCTGTGGAGGTGGGGGGAGCTAGTAGCTACATATCGTTGAGAGGGCTCCTCCTCACTGAGGCTCACAACCATCCACACACACTCACTCATCCACACACACTTACAAAGTCGGGAACACAGGTGAGTTCGGCCTGAGGAGAGAGTGATTCACCAGCCTCTCCTCTGCTTGAGATTCTTCTTCTTCAGTCACCTTTGGGAAGTGTGGTTGCGAAGATCTCACTCACTCTCGCTTTTCCCCAAAGTAGTTTCTTTCACATTTCTGCCTCCGTGTTTCAAGTGTGTCTTTTGGAGCTGGGAAAAGAACAAGAACTGTTTCCACTTGTGAAGTGCATACATAACGAGGTGACTCTCTTCGTTCGTTCGTCCATTCGTTAGCAACGATCTCGCTTCATACTGCTCAACACTTGCTATAAACTATACATGCCTTAATACGCAAATGAGCATCGGATCTTGAGAAACAGGTAAGAGTTTCTTCACGCAACCGGGTTGATGGTTTTATTGTCCCGAGGTGAAAGTTTTTTCCTTCTCGCCGCTGTCTTGGAATGCAATGGTTGTGCTCTTGTGTGTGAGTGTGAGTGTGCTGCGCCTGTGTGCTCGTATGTATGTGGCAGTTGGTTGGCTGCTTGCTTGATTGGTTGGTTGGGTGGTTGGTTGGTTGGTTGAACCTCGCACACATTCATGTAGACTGTTGAAAGTTGGCTCCTTCATGAGAAGAACATCTTGAGGTTCCCACCACCACCTTCTCAAAGCTGGATATCCTTTAGTACACACTACCTACCACGTACCTGTTACCACTACGATCGGACATGAATGATGTGTCTACTTCATTGTAGTGGATCGTCAATCAAGCTGGCTCTCTAATCGGGATCCAATAGATCTATTATTTATTTATTTATTTATTTATCTATTAGCTTATTTCGATGGTTTGATTTTGCAACATGTTCAAGTTGGAAGGCGATATCGGTCTTCGTAACCGATATCACCTTACTCATGTGTGAGTTTAGGATCCCTATTGTGTGGAAACGAGCTGCCTGTGGGCAAATTCGACCAACCCGAGAGAGGCTCTCCCTCGTCTCGAATGGAAATAGCATGCAAGCAACAAGCTCTTTTTTATCGTCTACCCTCCAGAAGGACGACCAACATTCCTGCGCTAAAACTCTTGTTGATACACTCGGCTATTTCGGAATGCCCCGTGCAGAACTGGGTCCCGACAAATTTGAGGAGATGATGAATATGGTCCTCACGAGGATTCATGCGTGTGAGCGAGTACGATTGTTTGTTGTTGACTTGCGCGCGTAAAAAAAACTTGACATTTAGACAAGACATCCAACCAACCACCGCCATTATCTCCATTCTCATCTCTGTTGTCACTTCTCAATCGCCAGAGATCTACAAGTAATTCAATAATGGCCAAAAATCATTTCAACTCTCCAATGTATGCCTGACCACCCATGGTGGGACTGCAACACTGCACCAACACCAGTAGGCTCTCATCATATTCATAAACGAGTAAATCACTCCCCTCTTGGTCCTCCATCTCCCCCCGCCCAATTGAGCGGCCATATACTTATCCCTACAGTATACCGGCCAACAACCATTCTGGACATGGTACATGGTTCGTTGTTGGAATTGAGAGCAACGAAACCGAAAACCGTTGCAACGTCCTTGGCCAAAAAAGAGCCACTTGACTTCGAGGAGAGCATCCCGCCGCCCTCATCATCCCTTCACAACCAACCCCTGGTTTGTTGATGATCATGGGATGTGCCTGTCCTGGTTTTTTACTAGGTCTGTCTTGCCTCCATCCATTCACAGATGTAAAAATGCCTCCAAAGATCGTTTGAGGGATTTTTAGATTTGATTATCCCATCATGGCAATGTCAATCGGCTCTGGGATAAGTTTCCCAAGTGGGTGATGAATAGTACCTAGATTAAAATTGGCATATCTAGGCCTTGGCAGGGAGGAATATCTGTGTCGGTGGATATATGGTCATCACATGGCCAGGAGGTAAAAAGAAGGTGAGGCATGTGATGTCGCCGTGGTTGAAGCAACACATGAGACCTGAAAAATAGGTCTCCCGCGGATTCCCTGAAAAAAATCGGGGTAATAGGACCTTTTGCCAGTCAAGTTGAACACTGGATATATAGGTATATATGAGAGCGTGCGTGTGTGCGAGGATGAATCAACTGAACTGAACCTGATGGTCGCACTGACTAAAACCCATTTATTGGCCGGGGTTTTGATCATCTCCATTTTCGGAACGGACGGTGACCAAATGAACGGGATAACAATGGGGTCATTCTGTGGCGGGAAATTTAAAGTACAGACGGAGTTTAGGTACGGGAAGTACGCAAAGTCGTTGGTTTTATGTCAGTGGTTCTCTCACAAGGAGAAATAGACACATTGACTTGCATGCCGTTGTGTCCGTTTTATTTTTCGATCTTTTTTACAATCATGGTGAGCTGTTCTTGTTCTTTTTCGGCCATCGTCTTCATGTTGACTAACTGACTGACTGACTGACTGACGGACGGACGGACTTGCCTACTCTCCCTGTCTCCTTGGTCTACTTTGAAAGGGGCTCTTTTTCGTGTGTAGTAAAATGCCCGCTAAAACGGCTTAATAGCCATTCATGTGTCTGTAGTTGACTGAGGGAGCACCCCGTAACAAGATAGCAATGTCGTTTACAAATTGAACCTCGGGTCTCTTACAATAATGTTCGAACATTGATTTTGAACCACTTGACTTTTTCTCGACATAATAATGTCCCTGTGTCGTTTGGAGGCTGCATGCTAATTAAAACCATGTTAGTGTGCGTGCCCAAACGCCATTCAGGACAACGAAAGCTTCATTCGAGACTTTATGCCTATATACACGACCACGGTGCCTAATGATCTCATGTTCTAAGGCCTTGGGACCTGTTCCAAAACCCGATTGAGTGCGTACGAAGAAGCATAAAGAAAGTTAGTTTTAAAATATTTTGCAACACGTGTCTTATTTTCGTCGAACGGATCTTAATTTCTCCCTTTTCTGTTTTTTGTTTATGGGGGGGTTTACATCAACTCATGTTGCTAGTGTAATGAGAGACTTGTTTTTTTTATCTTTTCCCCCCGAATATTTTACATATGTTTACAACATTTGTCTCGCAAACCAATTAGACTTGGAGGAGTGAAACAGTCCTCAAAAGTTCAACTCTATTCCAAGAAATCCCCGTGCGATTGTACTATGAGAGAAAAATTGCTTTTACATATTACGCAGCCCAGTTCATTTTTCCGGAGAGTGGACGGGACTCATTAGCATAAAGCAATCTGCCATAAACCTGTGTATTATGAGTACTAAGAGGGTTTTGTGTATGAGCAAATGAGTGGACCGTGAGCACGTCGTTGTTCCACTTACTCCTTGGAACCTTTGGAACGGACCTCAGAGAGTGGCCGGTTGTGCATAAGTGAGTGATATCTTGCGTTTGATAGGGCTATCACGTGTCGCAATCTATGTCCCTTCGTTAGCCAGGTGGTCTCACGTCGATCGACGTGGATCCAAAGCTTTGTATAAGGCATAACTCATTGGGGAGAAGTGTCTTGAAGTGTGCCTTTTATGAGTGACTATGGACTGTCCTCGAAAGAGTTTGTATTTGTACTTGGAACAACCTTGAGGAGGATCAGCAGCAGCAACAACAACCGCCGAAGAGTGATCGCAATGAGAGCGACACAAAAAAGTAATAATAGGAATACAAATAACGCGGCCTCATGATTTGATGGCAACGGGTATTTCGAGACAACAGAGTGTAATAGGTGTGAACGTGGGGGCCACTGGACTCATTCCAATTTAGGAGCCTGAATGATTGGAACAACACGAAGATCCAGCCCGATGTATATCACGTGTTGCATGTTGATCCACTTTTCTGATCACGTCAAAGACATGAAAGAATGCAGTAAAGTTGTTTTCCATTTTTTCCCCGGCGCCTCCGACATGATGACATTGTTTTGTCCACCTATCTAATGACGGAATATCATGATAGTAAACAGAATATCCATTTCCTGCTTCCGAAATGGCGACGAGAACAGAACAAAAAAAACATAAAAAGCCATGAAGCGCCCAAATAAAATATCAAGAATGAACAATCGAAAGTGGCACGGGGACATAACGTGTTTTCACTCCCAACTCCCAACTCAAACGACTTGGAATGCCCTCTGGCGAGGATCGAGGCGAAACTCGGTTGGTGAAAGTTTTCTCCCTTTTAAGTGTCCAAAAGCCAGCTTGCTTCAAAAAAACAAAAACTGAGATTGCCCGCCGAGATAGATGAGCGGATGTGAGCGCGCTCTTTTAATGAAAGTTTGCCAAGCCTGGGCATGAAATCCAACCACTTGCAAGAGCTTATGCCTGTCTGTCTGTCTGTTGGTGTTAGTTTCCAATCTAATGAGAGGAAAACATTGATTGGCCCGGGTCCGACCATTAGGAGTTTGCCAATGCGATTGGCAAGTGAGCAATTTGATTGCCAATACTCTGTAAGTGCCACTTGCCGTTTGACACTCTATTAATGAATGGACAAGCAATGCAGCCTATCATTAGGTTAGGTCCTCCTGTACAAAAGTTTGACACAGCTTGCCAATGGCTTGAAGTACAGTACAATGTTTGTATTATAACATCCTAAAAAGAAATACGACTGCCTACTTTGACATACATGTACATCAAATGACCAAGTATCTAAACTGAACTGGTGGTGAGCAAGAGATCTTCTAGTTCTCAAACCAATTTTGTCCCCATTTTCCAGGTATGTTCCGTCAACGACCTCCAATTATGAAGCAATCCCAGCCATTATTATGCCCTTGTAAATAAGATTGAGTGCCCAATCTCTCACTAATTTTGGGAGCCCGCTAAGCTCATCTGATATGCACGTTCCACTTTTGACCATGTGATTACTTTTCCACACTCGTTCCCTGGATCCAACGACAACGGACCCAGTGTATGTGTGAGTGTGTCCAAATTGTAGCGTTAGTGGCACACTGATTGCTACCTACGTGGTAGGTTCGCTTGATCCAGCAAGCGGTCACACATTCAACAAACGCCACCAGGGGAGCCTCCTCCTCTCTTTCTTACCGCTATGGGTATGTGAGCGAGTGAGTGAGTGTGCCTGGTGATCGCAGAGTCCAGATTCACGCTCTTTAGCTCTTTAGATTTGTCCAGCTCCATAATAATGGTCCTTCCAAAAGCGAAATGGCGCACTGCCAGGAATCCTGGCCGCAGTTAAAGTTTGTGATCATCCTTGGATGACTAGAAGTTCGAGAGTCCCATGGGGAAGTTTTAACCAGTGACGGACGAGAGGGTCGAGTGGCACGTATTGTCTTGCTTGGACATGGTCTTTAATCGTCACACATTCATAAGGTACTCCTCTTCCTCCTCCTCCTCCTCTTTGACGTCGGAGGGTGGTGGGATCTCGGTGTGGGCCCGCTTAGCTTGGTACAGGACTTGAGAGTGGTGGCCGTTCATGTATGTATTGGCACACCTTGTTCCACTACCCGGGAGGTTGCCACAGATACCGGGAACGACAACACATACTGGTCATGGGTCAGATACATGGACACTGTTAGTTAGACGGTAGGGGACTGGACCAATTCGTGGTTACTTACCTACCTGAGTAGAACTTTTGGACCACAGGGAATGGGGAAGAGAAACTGGTCAATCAAGGTACTACAAAGAGGGAGGGAGACCCACACACTCACATGCACCATGTGAGTGAGTCCATGTAGATATGGGACTTTTGGTGGCTCGGTCTTCATTCGGTGCTCGACCACGGAACATTGGTGAACATTCTTGGGTGAGTTCTTTGAAAAACTTGTTTTTGAAACTATACCTCAGGTGTCAGCTTTACCATTGAGTGACATTGAAATTGAAATAGGACTGAAGTGTTGCATTCAATTTGGCTCACATCACTTGGTGTGGTCTGAGTTTGGCTTTGGACGGTTTCATCAATACTTTAAAAAAGTTATTTTCCCCCATTAATAACGGCGTGCAAAAATGTACTTATATTAAGGCTTGGACCGAGAAGGTGCGACCATTCGCTTTTGGCGTTGTGAATATTTGCAACTAATTCTTTCAATACTCTATTTTACTCAAATGGTATTGAAAAAAAAGGAATTCAAATTGAAGATCTTCCATAAGTGATTATTAAAACCGATAAATAACTGAAGGAATGGAGACGCAATTTTAAGTCAGATTGATGTCACGCATCTTCGAGGACTAAAACCTTGTAACATGATTTTAATAAAATTCTAGAGCACGATTGAGTATCTGAAAATATATAGATGAGGCACAATGCAAAGCAGAGTTCAAGTTATGCATCTTGACACCACTAAAAATCTGAAACCGTTTATCTCCTAGAATAAAAAAAAATATGCATTACTTGATGAATAATTAGAAACGCCAAATACCATATGAGACATGATTTTGGCAAGCATTTTCGGAATGGGTGCTTTCAGCCTAACATATGTATAATATATATGTACACATCACCTCCATTCGATTTGGTGACTGCAAATTTTTACGCGAATGCTGAGCTTTCAAAAACGGTCTTGTATCTTTGGAATCGCTCGGGAATCGGTTAAAACAGCCTTTAATATTAATCCCATCCGCGGACCCATCCGCTAATAATCATGCGATCTAATCCGGGATATTACTAATATCAGGTCCGTAATGGATCATTCTGTAATTATGGTCACATTGGCTCTAATTGGATCACATGCCAGGAGTGGAAAAAAATTGGACCATGTGGATCATGGCCAATGACCATCCGTCATCATAATTTTCTTGTCCAGATTGGGTGAATGGTCGGTAGAAATCTGAACGGACGCACACTTGGTCGGTCGGCTTTCTTCTTCGGGGTGTGTGAGTGTGTGTGTATATATTGATTGAATTTTATATCAACCACCACCACCTTGTGAAGAATGGACTCCTCTGGGCTTGGTCGGGCGCAGCAGCCTCAGTAAATAGGGTCAAGAAGGAAGAAGGTGGAACAAACAAGCCAGTTGGGAGACAAAGGAACGAGATCCAATTGGTACCACCTTCACCAAAACAAGCGCCATGAAACTTGAGCTGTCTGATATCAAATCAAAAACAACCTCACATACATGGGCTCAACATTGTCACGACCTGAATGGACTCGTGGACATTGGATGATAATTAGAAGTAATCAGGAATATCGTTACATTGTCCACATGACAAGTAACACTTTGGAGACGGATGTCCAATGGTTTAGGTTGTGTAGGGAACCATTAAAGTGTGACCATATAGGGGGACAAGAAGGGCCAGTCAATCTTCAGATTTTGGTAATTACCCTTATATTGCATGAGACACGGCATGTGTTACTGAAAAAAAAATGCTGCCGGCTGTCCAACGACTGAAGGAGGTGACCAGGAATCGAAAGGGAAGCTGATTAATTATTTAAAAGCTCACTTAATCTTGTGCGATCCTTGGCGTAATTTCACATACTGGCGCAAAAAGGAAGACATTTTTTGTGAGAAGGCAAAAAACAAATGTGTAACCATTAGTGTGACCAGAAGAATCGATTTTGGTGGATCCCAACTATGCGCAGAACGACAGACCCAGTGACTTGAATATTTATTCCATAATCATCGTAAAAGATCGTCCATGTCCATTGTTTGCTCATTGAAATGGGAAAAGGTGTCTCTGGGGAGTATAAACGCAATTAACGTGACTTGATTCCAAGTTTGATTGCGATATGCATAATGATACGACGGGGACTTCATAATGTACCATTTTATATGCTTCCCTCGTCAACAAAAATGGCCCTCGATAACGAGCCTTCGAACAGGCTGTCATTTTAATTATCACGCCCAAAGACATAGCACAGCTACTAACTGAGGAGTGCCATAAAACAACCAAGAAGAAGCCATATAGGCTTCTAAAATCCCCACCAATCTATCGCGTAAAAGTAAAAAGCTTTCCTAGTGCCTGGAACATATTTACTGGCGCATGGTCGATTCAATGAATAGAGGTCAAACTTTCTACCTGCGTCACCCTTAAAAATTGGGACTGGAGAAATGGAATCAGTCGAAGAATTGGCCGGGACATGGGATTTGTACAATGCTGTTAGGGTGGAGTATTTTGCATACCAGAAGGCCATGTAGTCGACAACAAATCTCTGATAATTACTCTGGAACATGAAAATCCCGACTCCATTGGTCGTAAAAAATAGGACCCTAATAATATTTGGCCAATATTCAAGTGCCGATTTTCAATTGAAAATTTGCAACGCCAGGATTGCTGGCCAACCATATGGGTTAGGAAGAGAGAGAGAGAGAGAGAGGCCTTTCAAGAAAGAGACAAATGGTCTTGGTTCCAAATGGTCCCCACAACTCACACTAATGGCACATGACTTTCGAAAGCACACTTGTTTTCGTGGCTGAGGTATGTGATTTGACGAAATAACCACTTCCGCTCAGTACAAAGACCGTGCAAAGCACTCTTTGAACCATACGATCGTGGGGCATTTTCATGGTGCTAACCAATAAGGGGAACAATATGAACAACTTGCATACAGAGCTCTAAAAGAGTTGGAACAACACATAGTCAAGAGACCGATGGTTCTGTCTTGTTTAATCAGAGCAAATACATGTGGTAATTTCACCCCCACGGAAAGCATGCCATATTCTCGTAATGAATGCGAAGGCGCCTTCGAATTTCCCTGAATCTCGACGTCTAACCTATTGCGAAGAGCCTAAGAGCCCTTTGATAGCGTCGATGTCGAAGGCCTTCTTGGGCCCTCTCTCCTTCTAATGACGGGATGCTGTTGTCATAACAATTATTCCCATTTTGAGTCCTCGTCAAGATTCCCCCAAGGACTTTTGCATGCTGTCCTAGCCTTCGAACCACATGGTTCCACCTCATCCTCAATGAGGTCCCTTTAGGAGCGGAAACTAGAGTCCCATATTATATGGACCCGCTTTTTTTGCCTCCCTCCCTCCCTCCCTCCGCCCGCTTCCCCTCAAGATCGTCCGTCGTTCATAACCACACATGATTTAAAAATTGGGACCAAAGGCGTTTAGGTCCCACCTTGTTCCACAGACCTTCACCGATTGGGACACGAGCTCTGAATGAGAGAAGCTTTGGAATACGCCAATCAAGGATTTCAAGGAGTGTGGCCGACTCCTCTGAAATGAACAATGAGCCGTAGAACAGAAGAAGAGTTTAAGAGGAGTAGTTCGCTCTTTCCATGGAACCTCAGCCAGTTTCACGTGGAACACAACCGCCCATATACCATGATGGCTCTTAATTTCGCGGGCGTGTGTTTGATGAGCACATTTGGGCACACTCCTCCATGACTTGACACTTCTTAAGATCCAGCAGACTTTGCATTAAACATCATCCTATTTGCGGAGTGTATGGAACATGTTCCAAATTTGATGAAACGGACCACAAAGACAGAGACATTAAATGACATAACATATTTTAGATAAACGTGTCAACAGAAGGAATTGAAGAGTAGAATGCGGTATCAACCTGTGCTCAAGTATGCGAGTTCACATTTTTAATCACTCTCTATGGCGGTACTAACTACATTCACATTTTTAATCACTCTCTATGGCGGTACTAACTACATGGTACCGTGTGTGTGTGTGTATCGCACCCGAAATCGTGTGTTCCACAACGAGAAAAATAAGGAAGGGAACGTGTCCTCCTGCTTCTTCTTCGTCTTTGTCGTCGTCGTTGGTGGGTGGGTTGGTTGGTGGGTTTTTCTTGGGATATACAATAGTATATCAACGAGGAGAGGATGAAATTTTGGCTCATTTCATCATTATCCCGGGATCAGTTCAAATTGGAACGAATTCCTCAGATCTCCTCAGTTCCGAGGAGTCTCTTGTTAAACTAACGCTAACGAGTGATCTCATTGAACATCGACGGATTTCTTTGATTCCATTCCCCTCCGAAGACAAAACCAACGACAGCTCAATGAGGTAAGGAGAACTGTGTTCCATATTCTCTTCGGACCCTGTTCCCCCTTCCTCTCTCGTTTTCTTTTTCCTCGAGGGGTTGTCATGTGTGGTCAGAGCAAAAAAGCGCCACATAATAGAGATTACCTTTCACAGGTGAAAACGCCAAATTGCCGCGGCAATTTCGAGCCCTTTTTTCTGACCGAACAAGACCATATTGGACTTCTTAAGACACCCTTTATTTGGCATATCATGCCCTAGAACCACATTGCCATCTCCATGCATGTTAGTACTCCAAGTAGTCTTGTGAGGTGATCCAGGTGCAGGCTATTCACATGCCACTGGAACAATTGGAAATTAATAATTCAAAGCCTCTGGGCTTCTTACCTGGCCAAACATTGGCTGCACTGGTTGCCTGGACCCAAATAATGGGTTCAAATCACACTGAGATTAACAGTGGGAGGTTCCGTCGACCACCATGTGTATGTACGTAGGTACGTAGTACCTACAATAGCCAGCCGACTGCTCCGGGTTTTGCAAACACAAACAGAGTGCACATACTCACATGTCATGATATGTCTATTCGCGGGGCAGGTCCATCAAATATTCAGTGGTCCAACCCCGCAACAAGCTCAAGGGAACTAGAGCTGACTGGCATGCCATTATTAGGATTGAACGTGAACGTGATTTTCGGCGGGCACTAAAAATTCCATTACATGTTTTTGTTGCAGGTGAGTTAATCGTCCCAATTAAAAGGATTTCATGTTCAAAGTCTAGACGCTTCGCTTCGGCACTAAGGTATGAGAACGAAACTTGTTGAGAGGGTGTTTTAGATTGCCACCACTCGATTTGGTCACCCTGCCGGTTATCCCGTTGCTTTGGGTTTTCAAGGTCTCTTCTGACTGGCTGGGATTGTCTTTAGCCGAAAATGAAATACAATTACTGGCTTTTTACCATTCGCCATAAAGATACCCTCATCCCTTTTGGGTCCCTCAAAAAAAAAAACAAAAAGGGGGGAATAAAAAATTCTTCGTATGCAAATTACTTGGTTTTCTTCATCCAAAATCCGTTCATTCGAACTCGTTTCTCTCGATTCCTGAATTCTGGTCCAAGAGCATACAATGTGCGACCCCTTCAAAAACTTTAAAAACCCACCCCATTCATGAAGCAAAGAAGTCTTTAACAAAAGAATATGATCAACCCACAGGCAATTAGGTTGGATCATTTCTAGACATAAACATAAACCAGATTCGTGACCCTGACGAGAATCCGCATCAATAGGGTTTAGAGCCCTTTCAAAGCCTTCAAGAATGGGTCTTCTCCTTCGTCTTTTTGCCCTGAAGACCACCGTGTTGGATGGAACAGAGCAATGAAGAAGACCAAGGAGAAGCAGAGACTCCATGTGTGTGGATGTTTGCGTATGATGGTGGTCGGTCGGGTGGTTGGTTGGTCGTTCATTCGCTCCCCCTTTCTCAGTTTTTACTTCCGTCGCTCTTGAATTTTGTAGCCTCTTTCTTCATTTGTATTCAAATCAACAACTGTCCTAGATGGATGAGGATCCCAGAATCTGGCCGGGACTGTAGTACATGTGTGGTCTTCAGGATCGCTTCTCCAAAATATGTTTTATCTATTCTCTAGTTACGTTCAGGAGAAGGTTGGATTTGCTGGAAACGTGGAAAAGCCGGTTGAAAAAGAGTCAGAAACTATGGTAGTTTATGTGATCGCCATCTTCTGATAATGGGTTGGATAAATACGGAAAGGAAGATGACTTTTTTGCACCCTTGCTGGGCTTTGCCATCAAGATCTCCATATATTATATTTCTCGCCAGACTCATTTGGAGCACACCACATTGGAATTGGAAATGAAAAAGTAGAATATTTTCTTGAAGGGGAGTGAGTGAGAGAGAGAGAAAGAGAAAGAGAAGGCATTTTCCGAGTTTTGCATTTCGTTAGTCGAACTTGATGTCGTCAGCTTCTAAGCACTCTACCCTGTTAGAGTACTGTCAACCATACAAAGCGCTCGATCTCTAAAGTTACCATCCCCAATTTTCGATTCAGTTGATATCTTAATTCAAAGTGTTGACTTACTATTCCCAGCCGTTGTGGTGCGAAAAAAGGACGCATTTTTACGCGTAGTAATCGAGGTATTACGAAATACTTTATTCACCAACTTCTGGTTACTATATCTTAGGGAAAGATATGGTTCATGAAGTGTCGATCTCCGTTTTCATATTCCCACGGTATCTTCGCTTTAATGTCCGTTTAGAGGTGCGAGTTTAAACGAATCAATTCACTAACATGGCCGCACACAACATTAAAACCTTTGGACTCTTGGGATTGGATCTATTCCTTTGATTGTCTGTTTGGCTGCCCCAGCAGACCCTCCGAGGAGAACTAGTATACCCCTGCAATTTGCCAACAACCCTTCTGTAAGTTGTTTGTTTGATAAAGTGCTTTATTTGAAACGGCAGCGAATGTGTTGATGCCAGACTTAGTGGCAAATCCACATGCATAGTAGCTAGCCCCGGGAATGAGCGTAGCTTCTCTCGTTCTCTCTGCCCGACCAACGACCCGAGAGTCCTCTCTATCAGTATTCAAATGAGGTAAAATTAATGTCTATGCCAGACGTGAGGACAGGAAATGAATGGGCACGGTGGCAAAATGTTCCAAGGAAAAATTTGGTGCCCTAAGAAAAGCGAGCCTCTCGCTTTTGGACCACATGCAAACATAACATATTATGATTGTTGAGAAGAGATCGATGATGAGATTTATTTAAGTATGGATGAGTGACAAAGACAGACAGACAGATAGATAGATGGAAAGATAGAGTTTAAAGTGATGGGGACTTTCTTTCTTCTCCAGCTTTTTATGTGAATATGAAACGCGAGCAAACAAGCGAGGGAAGCTGAGACACTACATAAGGATAGTGCCTCCTGGGATCAAAACACGCCGCTCAGTTCACCACCCATATTCTTTCACTTCGAGCTTGCTCTTTTTGGTTTCATCACGAACTATGGAACCGGGGAAAGGAACCTCAAGAGCAAAAGCTCATCAGTGATGGGCAAAATTGCTGGTTCCAAATGAAAGAAATTCAGAGGAAGACACAACAAAACTCTTGGATTGGATGGACATCTTTTCAAGTCCTCCAGAGTGTGACAAACCACTTTTGAGTTTGTGTGCCAAGCAAGTGGATTATGGGAAACAACAAAACAAATCAGCTGGGATTTGGATTGGAATGAAAGGGCACAAGTGATTTCAGCTAAGGATTAAGAAGTCCATGGGGCAATAAGCAAAAGAGGGACTCTGAAAAGAAAGTCTGCGTGGCAACTTTTTGATATGTGAGATCTATCTTGAAATTTCTTGATTAAGCCATCATCAGCTAGAAATGGGGGTGGGTGAATGAAATGGGACTTGTGGCCCTCTTTATCTGCATGCCTGGAAGTGGAAATTCTAGACAGAATTATGAATCCTCATGAACAAATGGATCAGCAAGGGAGGGACTTGACACTTGCATCTTTCCTTTCGGTTTCTTCAAGCCTTCCAATTTCTTGTAACATGACACTCCAACTGCCTTTCCAATACTATTTCTGTGGCGTATGAAGTAAAAAGGTCGAATGACTCCTCAAGTTAACTGATCCTTGTTAAAAGGTCAAGTTTCCAGGCAAGGGACCCACATAACGATTCTTGGAACTGAACTGATCAAGAGGCTGAAATACAGAGCTTGTTGGGTAATAACCTCTAAGTGAGGTGACAATACCACATAAAAAGTTTCAAAAGAGAAAGGGGAAGAATTGGTGATCTGGAAAGATTTGAAATTTGGGAATTTTGAATATGCATCCATATCTTGCCCCCAGACTACCGTTTTAATGTTTTCTAGGCTCAGGAAGCTGATTTACATACAAATGAATCAATAGGGGAAAAAAGAGGAGTAGGAAAGGGGAAGAAAGCCCAAGGAATGGAGAACATGAGGAAGGGGATTTTAGGGGTAAGGGAGGAAAAGGGAATATGTCTGTATGTGTGACTGAGTGAATGAGGGTTGAACCAAGTTTCTTTAATTGTAAAAGGATTATTTCTCAGTTGTTTACTCTGTTTGTTTTCAAAACTCCAATTTAACAAGCTACTCAATATGGTTTGAGCAAAGTAAGGTATTCAAAGTCAACTGGGTTTCACCTATTGGATGTGTGAAGCACCTTTCCAAAGCGTATTATGATCTCTTCTGTTGAATTTGATGTCAACTTGAGGTTGTTGGCAAAAGACATGAATGGCACTCCAAAGGATGTCAAGGAATTAAGGAGGTGAAAAGGCCAGCCACCCATTTGGGGCACAGATATTCTGTCTCCAGAGCAACATGATGTGATTCCACACTTGACTGGGATCTGAGGGAGCCAAAGAAGAAAAGGCATATGGTCAGCCATTGGATTGTGAATTTCACACATGGGCACACTGTCTCAATGGTATTCTACGTCTTTGTTTGAGCATTTGTATTACTGTGCCTGACTTTTCTGACTACTTCAAAAGTGCTTGGAAAAGGAATAACAATAATCAAAGGTTGCTCTGATTGTGCCCATTTGTGGGCTAGCTGCACAAACTTTCTTACATGTATGAGGAGTGTGCTCTGAAGCAAGTGGAATTGAGGAGGAAATCCTTTGAAATGTTTTGATGAAAACTCCTTTTAGAAATCTCCCAAATGCTATGCTAATTGGGGACCATAATTTGATTTCTCCCAAAATTTCCCAACTTGGTCTCTCTCTCTCTCTTTCTCTCTCTCCAATGTCTACATGAGGACTCCAAGAGAGAGCTTTCAATCATGCATGAGAACACAAAAAGCCCTTCACCATTGGCCCTTTGCAAATCCAAAAGACATATCTTGTTGTTCCCGTGGTGTTAGACTAAGAGTGGAAAGAGAGAGAGAGAGAGGGAGAGAACTTGGGGTAATACTTGAAAAGGGACATGCAAATATCAAATTTCAGTACACAATCCAACTTCAAAACCTCAAGCAGGTCAACAGAAGCAGATCAATCACACGGGAAACTTTGGCTCAAATATCAATTCCTTAAACTCGTCACCGCTCTATCAACATACCAAACTTTACCATTTAAAACCTGAAACGCAGACTCCTACAGTGAGACAACGCACGACTTTACTTATATCGTGGCCACCTTTTACAATGAAAACGAGTTATTGGTTCGCTCACACATGCCACTCACTTAGTCTTGGTCTACTTTCGTTCGTGTGTACTTGTGTTACTTCATGATCTCCTCCATGGAACCCGCTCAATGGCCCAGGATGGCTCAGGTGAGAGTGCTAATGGTTTCTAGTGGGTCTTTTTCGGCCTTCTGGCCTTCTATTGACAATGGTTGCCGTGGCAAGTGTGTGTTAACATCGTATACCCATGTGCCGTTGTGGGGACCTCGGTTGTTGATCAATGACAGGCCGACATGCACACGCATATTCGAGTTATTAGGATTGTGATTACTAGTTCCAAGTCCCACGTCCCATGTCCCACCTTGAAGTCTGGTAAGGAGACCACAAATCATTTGGAGCGACCCCCCCCCAAATCTTAATTGAGGCTTCCGCGGTTCAAAGCCACCCTGGAGTCATACATATCAATTACGCTTAATGAGGAGGTTAATGGGAGCCTTTGGCCTAATCGTTCCTCTTCCAAATTGATTTCCAACCACTTCATGGTCATTTTATGGTCGCGAGAAAGTAAGATCAATTGGAACACAAAGTCTAAGTGAACTAGGCATGACATGAGGAAGGGCCGTTGGGAGTGTTTTTGCCTCGAATGTGAACGATAAAAAGAGATAGTCCCATGAATATCTTAGCCCATGGATTGGACGAGGGAGTTGTTGGCTAATCATTTCCACACTTCCTGGCAGGGGGAAAAACAGTTATACTAGGACCTGAGGTGCTTCTACCGACTTGAGTTGGGTTCCATACGCTAAGAAGTTCTGAAAATATTGAACTGTCCGTCAACATGAGTGGCGCTTCGTGCATGGCACGCACTTCACTCTTTTTTGCATGCATTTCTGGAACAACGAGCAACCAACGAGAGGTCTCGCTGAAACTCTCAAAGCTCTTGATGCAACCATAGAACCGACAATAACATTTCCCAGCCTCGTTTTGATATAGTCATTATGGGAGTCACTTGTGCACCAGGTGAGTGCTGACAACTAATGTTTCTGAGGAGCCAGTATCTATCAATTTTTAATCACTCTAATCAATGGATGGAAGAGTTCCTTTTCGGACAGATGATAGTACTTTTCCGAAGTTTTGTTCATCACCAATACCTTTGTTAAAATTGCTTCATTTTTTCTAAACACCATAGCGAAAGAAACCAAGAAATCTATAGCTCTATAGAACGATATTCTTTAGAAGCCGATTCAAAGAAGTCAAATATTCCAATTCTAGCTCCATCTCTTTCTACCGGAAGCCCAATTCAGCATTATTGTCTTAAGCTAACAAATTCTTGAGCTCCTTATGATTGATGTATTTATGTCGAGGATTCATATTGTCGGTTCTTTTGAAACCCGAGTGCTGTAACACAATGTGTTCTCGAACCACATGACCGTCCCTCTGATATCAATATACATGAAGAGAGGAAGAAGGCACATGAAGCTCTCGCGAGAGTTTTTGCCTCGGGACGAGAGAACCAGAAATCTATTGTTAAATCGATACGGCCGTTGTGCGGACGAGGGTTGTGTCCGACTAAAAGTTTACATCACCAACTGGAAGTGATTTCAAGAATGTTAGAAAAAAAAATGGGATTCGTGAGCAACTCCAACTTGGACATGTGGTCTTGCTCGGCTCGTTGTTCCACTACTTGTGTGCCCCATTGGCTCGAAACCAAAGGTTGAGAGAATGGTCATAAATATTTTGAATGGTTACGACCACGAGCGGAAGAGAGCAATACTTGAAAATGGCTTTTGTTTGTGTCATTTATGACATGAGACATGCTCTTTATAAAATGGAGCGAGTCGAGAAAGCTCGATTTTCTGACGAAGAAGATGATCAGGATGATGATGATGATGATTTTGACGATGGTGAATTATCGAGCTCCTCGGATTTCGCGGCACTTTTTTCGGGCTTCGTTAAAACGAAAGAAAGATCGTTCGGAGATCCAATTGAGCTCATCTAGGGCGGTAGTTACCGTTACCGTCCACTCACTTGGGTCCAGTGGAACAATTTGAGCGTCTGTCCATTTTTCGCAATGTTTTCTCGCTCTCTCTTTTCTTGGCGCTCCCAATGTTTTTCCACCTTAAATATTTCCACCTTTCTCGTACTGGTGAAAATGCCAAGGACTGGAAACTGAAAGAGAGATTAGTTGATAATTAATGTCTCTCAGGCCTAAAGATGCTTTTCCTCCCGACTCCTCGAATGCCGCTTCCTCCATCCCATCGTCTAGAGATCAGGCGAAACGCATTTCGTTCCGAAATCCCGTATTTTCTCACTTGTAACTCGTTCTGTAGATCGGCAAATAGTTCCCGACCCACATGAGGCCAAGGGTCAGAAGAGTCTCTTCACTAGGACACCGATTCGAACTATCCCCAATTGACCATCCGATAAATAGTTGAAATACAAATCGGTCGTGTATGACTTATAGACACGCCCCTTGGTATGCGCAAATATGGTCGTTAAGTCGACAAGAACAATCGTGATGGCCGTCAAAGTTTGATTGTCTTCTTCTTGTTCCTCTCCTCATTTGCGAGGAGTGTCGGGTGTAGTAATAGCAGTTCGGGGAGTGGTGCCCTGAAGAGGGAATGAAATACCCTCTTATTGGCGTTCCATGGCCACGATGATCCATCTTGGAACGTGGAAGTTTGTTGGAACGGCAACTCGACACCTTGGTCATTGATTGTAGTAATGTACCTGGTCCACAAATGCACAACGTGGCCATGCAAAGCCAGCTCCACTATTTGCTGAATGGCTTCTAGTGTTTCTAGACTAGGTTGCGAGATTTCTTTTCTTTTTTTGGCCCAAACGCTCCCTGTGATAATGGTGCTCACTGAAACCTAGTCAATTTGCGTTGAAGGGAAAGAAGAGGCACTGCTAGAGATAGGTTTTTTCCAATGTGTGGCTGGGGTTTGTTTTTGGGAAAAGGAGGGCAAGTGTGGTCTTTCTTGTCCTGCCATGATTGGAATATATACCTTGATCATGCCAAAAAATATCTTGTCAGTCGGTTTCCAACAATTGGCCAATGTCGATCCACAAATCCGCCCTGTAAGTGCTTTTTCCCATTTCAAATTATCTCCCTATCTTCTTGATTTGACCCTGAATCGCAATCTTATCTTAATGAATGAGAGGCCTAGATTTATTGGAATTCACTCGTATCGTGGCTTTTTTTTTGCTGTGAACAGTGTCTCTCTTTGAGAACAAATCAGTTGAAAGTTTGAAATAGAACACCTTTTCATCAATAATGATTTCCTCAGACGCTTTGTCAGCAACAACACCTCCAGCTCTCCGAAAAATAAGTGATGGAATCCGAGTTTCCCAAGTTCAATGTAAAAGTAGGAGGATTCGTTTTTGTCTCTCAGTGCAAAAAAAAGATCAAGTCCGGAGTAAACCTCGAAAAGAACACTCCTGATTGCATTTCTTTCATTTTACACCCCGCGTAAATGAGGTAAAAATCCTCGGGACTCGACAATTGAAAGTCATGGGATAAATGTTACTCCAGTCGGCCTACAATCCTAGAAAAGATACTTTTCCAACATAAGAGACTCGTCCACGATAGTCTTGACCGCCTTATTTGTTTCCAAGAACGATTTTGCTTTGATTTACCTTGATGTTACACGAAAAATAACTTCAGCTCTAACCAAGAAGAAGAGTCCTGAAGAATGCGGGAGAGGCGCATTTGATACTATTTAAGTTATTCCAGAATATTGTGTCTAAGTCACCCTTGTGACAGAGCTCATTAATAGCCTCAAATATTTTTCCAGGCCCAAAAAGGGCTGGAATTTTTTTTAGAATGTGGGTGAGCGAGAGTGTAAAGGAAATGCAACTCATGGAAAGATACGATTGAACCTGGATCACGATCGGAAAGCAGGCGGAATAACTTAACTTATTTTTATGCTGGAACGAACGAAAACACCCGAGAAGAAATCTCCTCCTTGCAATTAATTGCACTCTCACCAGAGAGTGTAGACACTGACCATCATCATCATCATCATCGTCATTGCATAGACTCGTAGTAGGAGTCAACTCATTCAGTTCCTCGCCATACTCAGAGCGAGATCGCCGTGCTTTTTCCCGATCATCCGTGAACACTACGTTGTAGACTCACTCACACTCTGAAGCGTCGACGAGAAAAACCTGGCAGGATAGAAAGAGCTCATCATCCACTACGGTGACTTTTATGGTGATTTTGAGCCCCACTTTGGGAGACCTGTGTCTACTCTGACGCCACTTTTCTACCATTACGACCATCTAAGGCAACAGCAACAACAACAACGACGACGACAGCAAGAACCATCCAATCAGTTCGTCTGGAGAGCATAACAACCACCCCCGCCACAACATATAGATTGGCTGGTGGCAGACCTCTGTTCCTCAGGAGGTTCAAATGGCGTCCAGGTTAGGAGCTCTCTCAATAATGGCGTATACACAAGTGCTCATGGAGGTAGAAGTGTCCTTGATGGTAGGGGTCAGGTCAACTATGATAAATATCATCTCGTAAGCCCCTGCTGAGCCGAGATATGGGTTTCTCCGTCCTGGTTGCCCGACGGCCAGGCTGACCATCCCATACGGACACAACAGGTAGATCAAAAATATCTTTTTCACCCGTCAACACCAAACCTCAAACGCTTGGCTACACTTGTACCGAAGAGCCCATCAATCCAATGTGTCCTACCCTTTGGCAGAAGAGCCCCTTCAGAGTGAGCAGGTAGATCTGAGGGGAGCTACAAGTGTAAGCTTGGCTTGTCACATGAAGCCATCGGGCAATCGTGTTTACGATCAGTTGGAAATTGGTGTCTACTACCTACCCCTTTGCGCCACACACTTGCCATATACTGTACGCCTCATACCCACCACTGAAGAGGGAGTCAAACAAAGGGACCTTTTCTGCCCAATCCCTTGTCCTGCTCACATAGGTTCCCATTATTATCATTTTTATTGTTACTACTACTACTAGGTACACCCACTGCACGGGGTGATTCAAGCGTTGTCAGATATTGAACATTCATTCGATCCCATTCATGAAGTTTGAAGACGTATTTGCTAAACAATTGCACATGTGTGACCCCTAAAAATAGCATAAGAAAACCAGGCCCCTTGGGACCTGCCCCCTTTCCGATTGCGCGTGATGAAGCTACACACAGCACCCTGTGGAAGATTTTGAGCTGATCGGCGTGAGTGAGTGAGGGAATAGGTGGGAGCTATATATGCCGCGCTAGCCTTTCTATGTATGACGGATAGAGCTAAGAATTAGAGGAGCGTCGTCGTTGGTCAACCACGGCGATGATGATTGTTATGATGAGAGGGACCAAGAACGCTGCCTTGGCCAACTCCTTTGCTCGTTACCTGCCATTGGTTTTGGGGGTGGACGGGGGTGTAGGAGAAACACAGACACACGGAGAGGGATCGAAGGGATATGGATGGTTTCTAGTAGATTGACGAATGTGAACGAGTGTACAGTTCACCTTGAATCTGAGTGTCTTTGAGGATTGAGTATTTAGAAGAAACGAATCAGTTATTACGTGTGTCTCCGGACTCGAGAAGTAAGCCAAACTATTGTTTTGTTGTGTGTATCTCCCTCGCTGCTTCATATGTGAGTGATGAAAAGGCTTTCTATTTTCGAAGAACTGTAACTTCAAAACGTGCTCTACACTTTCAAAGCTGTGGAATGTGTCGAGATTGTTCAACATACAAAAATATCTGTTGAAAATTTTACTCAAAGATAGTCCACAGCCTAATATGGTTTTCTTTTCATTTCTCTTTCTAGATGTGACAAACCCCAAATCAACCCCTTCCACCCTCGTCCCCCTTATTCTCATCCATTGTTTCGGCACCTTCGCAACCTTCATTTCTCGTACCTCAATCAGCAGAGACGCCTGCCCATGTCGTCTTCTCCGCCTCCGGCTCCGCCATCTTCAGTTAGTGAGCGAGGACATCAGGCGCCGCCAACGATGGTGCAGCAGCAACAACAACAGCACCAGCAGCAACAGCAGCAACAACAGCACAGCCAGCAGGCATCACAGTCGTCGTCGACCCCCACCTCGCAGGGGGGCCCCACTTCCCACAATGCCAATGGGGGAGCACCTTCGGTCACGTCCAATGGGCAGCAGCACTACTCTCTAAAGTGGAACAACCATCAGAGCCATGTTCTTAGCGCCTTCGACGCTCTGCTCCAAAACGAGTCCTTGGTCGATTGTACCTTGGTGTGCGACGATACCAATATCAAAGCCCACAAAGTGGTACTGTCCGCTTGCAGGTAATGATGAAGATGATCATAATAACGACGATGAAAATGAAAATGATATTAGCTACATAATAGTAGCACTAGTATGAGAAAACATAACGATAAATGCGATGTGCTAATAGTAGGTTGATTTGTGATTTCTTTCCACAGTCCGTATTTCCAAAAGATTTTTGTGGACAACCCCGGGAAGCACCCGATCATTGTGCTGAAAGACGTCAAGGGTTGGGAAGTTCAATGTATTGTGGATTTCATGTACAAGGGCGAGACTTCTGTGCCCGAGGCCCAACTTCAAAACCTCATTCGGGCGGCTGAGGGCTTGCGGGTTCGTGGATTGACTTCGGGTGGGTCCGAGTCCTACACGGTCGAAGAAACACGCAACCCACATGTTGGCTACGGAAGGGCCTTTCTGCCAAGTCCTGGGGCACCCCGATTCCATCCTCATCACCATCAGCAGCACCCGCACCATCCGGAAGAGCACAAGCTTCATCCTCACCCGCACCATCATCTCCAATCCAATCAGTCCAGTCCCATGTCCTTGACCCACAGCCACGCTGAGGACCGGCCGCGTAGCCCCGTGTCGGGTAGCGGGCCAAGGCGGAAGCAAGCAAGGCCCCGTCGACGAAGTGGCGACTCCATTGGGAACTCGTCGCTCGATCTGAGCAAGGCCGAATCCCCCAACAGTATGGGCTTCAACCCGCACAAGAGCCCAAATTCTACGAGTGCCGCACATGATGACCTCCTCCCTGAGAACCTATCGCTCAAACGCCCAAGCTCTTCTCCGGCCATCAACTTGGTAATGTCCAACTTGTTTATTGAGGATTTTTTTCCATGTCACACCTCTTCAACGATTTTGTATTGGGTTTCAGGTCAAGATGGAATCCTTGCTTGAGGACAGTCAACATAGACGTCATACTGCGGCAACCCCGAGTTCGGCCATGCACGAGAGTGACATCCGCCTTGGCCGTACTGCTTGAGGACAGTCAACATAGACGTCATACTGCGGCAACCCCGAGTTCGGCCATGCACGAGAGTGAGGCCACATCTAGTGATGACATCATGGACCGCAAAGCCTCTCCGTCCGTTTCTTCTCTATCGCACCACATGGACACCAGGCCACCACCTCATTTCCACCCATCCCTTGGTGATCATGAGGCAAATGCACGCGTTGAAGCCCTGCAGGTACGCCCTTGAAAAACTCAACCTCCTAAATTTGCTTAGCTCAATTTCAACACTCATAACTCCATTTTCCAGGCCCTGAACTTTATGGCTGCAGGAGGTGGGTTACCGCATTTTCCTCACGGTCACCCTGGACTCCCCCTCCCACCGCACACATCACACATGCCCACGCCTGCCTCGTTAGCTGGGTTGACCGGCTTGACCGCTGCTGCTGCGGCCGCATCCATGGGTCGGCCCACAAGCACCCCCGTAACGCCTAGCAACTACTCAGGTAAGTCGGCATGGCCACATCTACCCATCATGTACAGATTTGTGTCGTCCCAATATCTTCGAAATGGTCCCAAAAATCACCCGGTGTCAGTAAGCTGCTAGGATGAGGAGCAAGTTCCAGTCTCTGGATGGGTTGGTGGGTTGGTTGGTCGGTTGGTCTTTAGTAGTACAGTAGAGTTGACACATGTGCCAGTGGGGAAAGTGACTTCGCGTGTCAGTTTGCCGTATTGTTTTGAGACTGCAGAGAAACAAGTTTAAATTGCCTGTGTGTTGTTGTCGTGGTTGTTCCATGTTCCACCAGATAATGGGAACAACATCCTGTCGCCCTTTGATGTATTGTCTTGTTTTTCTTGAATTGGCCAAAATCGCATTGGTTTGAACATGTTCTCATTCTGCGCCACTCTGCTCGTGAGTCATGCTCAATGTATAATTACACCACCACCCCTGTCTTGGTGATCTTTTACATTGATTACTTTCGCAGCGGCCAAGTAAGTTTTCCTTCAAATCATGGATCATGCAGAGGTAGAGCCAAAGAGAGTGAGAGAGAGAGTACGAGAGAGACAATCAAGTTCGTCTTCGTGCTCTCTGGGGCCGGGGATTTTTTTACTGCCATACCATGTAATTCTAGCGTCAGAGACTACGTCGTCGGCGTTAAGCTTCTCTTCCTCGTTGTAGCAACCATCCACACAGCAGGCAGGCGCAGTGTTCCAAGTATGTGCAGAAAAGTGTTCCCAAAACTTTACCTTGTTCCAATATCCATCGTCTTGTCATGAGAGTGCACGTAAACAACGGCCCAAAGACATCTGAATGAAGGGGCATGAGATCGCCTTTAATGGATGAGTCAGACGGGGAGTATGAAATGCTGGGTCCTCACAGGCAGAGGTCCATGTCATCAGATACAAGTTTGGGAAATAAGAAGCTTGCAGGCATAGATAGACATATCTGATTTTTTGGGATTTTTTTATTGGACCCTTTCCTGGTGTTCGGGCCGTTGTTGGTTGGTGACCTGTGCGAGCTTAAGGAGACGAAACTTTCCTGGATCTCTAACATGCAAAGGTTAAAAAATATCGCAGTGAAGTAGCATGGACTTGGAACTGGGAACATGTTCCTCTTGAATACTGGGAAAATAACACCAAAGACCCCCCTCACATGGCAATATTGACAGGCACCGGGTGATTTTGACTGTTCCCGAGATTTTCTTATGACAGGGACCTGACACATCAAGATATTTCATGCCTAGCTAGAACTTTTTTCAGGTTTCAAAATCCAACATGATCATGTTCTTTCGATTGTCCCTATCCATTCTTCCAATATCTACCACTATCATACAGGCCCATCTTTTATTATGCTGTATATCATATTGAACTTACCATGTGTACCCATTTCCGCATCTGCTAATTCATGATCAGTCTAACCCGTCTTTTTCCTCATGACCTCGGCCTTTCTCTTCCATTTCATTAACCCGTTTGCAGTGTGAAGTTCTGGTGTGGATTTTCTGCCCTGTTTCTCTCTTGTCTGTCTGGTGGTGTGGAACTCTCTGAACTCTTTCCTATTTCTTGAGCACCTTTTCCTTTGGGTTTTCTCACTTTTACTTTGTCTTTACCTGATTTTGTGCGTGTAAAGTATATTATTAAGCGACACTGTTGACGTCAAAGGTTTTCAGAGGGGATATTCAAACCCAGTGGTTCGGAAAGGTTTTATGCATTTTTCCGGCTATTGTTTAGGTGCTAGAAACGAAGAAAGTCCGCTTTTGTTCCTCAATTTCACCATGTCACATGTGAAAGGTTCTATGAGTGTTCCAACAACACGATGGTTGAACGTGGATCATGTAATTATGTGTCGGAAAGAGCGGCATAGTTTTCATTAGGAAAGAGGAGAGAGACTCTGGCGCAAGAAATTACATGCTCAAAAAAGTTTTCCACTTCTGATTGTGATGACTGGGGAAAACGTGGGACCTGGCTGGTTCCATCCCCACGTATCATTATGCTGTCAGTCTTGGTTTTCTGCAATTTGTGTCCAGGGACATGGTACTTGAAGGCTTTTTTATGGAACCACCCTTACGTAAGGGTATATGACTTCATTTCCTGAGGTTCTCTTTAACTTGTTGGACCTTGCTTGATATGCCCTCAGAACTCACTCCGTGTGTATGTACGTGTGTTTGTATGTGTGTGTGTGCGCAAAGCCCATGCATGAGAGTGGCCTATAAGGCTAAAATCTCAAGTGGTTCCTGGAACGCAAGACTCGTTTCAATAAATGTGTGCGAGACTGACTGACTGACTGACTGAGTAGAAAGAGAGAGAGAGTGAGTGAGTGAGTCGGTTAATTTAGCAAGTGGAGAGGCCAACTTTCTGGCTACCAATTTTATGTTTCCAGAGGTTTTCATTTTCAACTGTACTCTGACGTGAACGAGAAGCCAGCAGTAGGTAGTAGGTTTGCTGGCAGGGTAAAAAAGTTTTCAGTCCCAATGAGTAAGAAGAGTTTGTTGTTTGGTGGCAATCCAACTCTTCTGGTGAGACGCGGCATGCACGTGAAAACTCGTCCCACTTTGAATGAGTGTGTAATTTTGATATGTTCCATACACAATCGAACAGAACAGGGAACATTTCAATTGAACCTTTCGATCAAATGGCCATTTCAAGGCGCTCGTCTTAAGACAAAGTTGCTCTCCGATTTAAACCTCACACGCAGAATGAAATATTATCGAAGGGACACATATGCGCTTTCAAACCATTCCTCCTGTCAGAGGATCAATTTTCTGTGTCCATATCTGGCAATGCCCCATTTTGATATGTTGTGCACCCACCCACACACATATACATTATACCTCAAAACAAAGGAAGGAAGTGCAACCAGCTCTGTCTTGCACCCACTGTTGCCGAAAACATTTTTATGCCATGTTCCATTAGAATTTTGAGATTGGAACGCGTTCCATGCACCTCACTTCACGACTCCCCCGCTCACTCCATACGGCTTCGTGCATATAATTTGCAAACCACTAGTGGTTGGAGCATGGCACATGCTCCTGTAAATGAAATTGTCATTCCAGATCTCCTCTCCTCAGAATGCATATACGGGATTTCTGATTTTCGACCACGTATAAACCAATTTTGAGGAACAAGAGTCAGAATTATGGCAGATTCCGTAATTCTTTCCCTTCTTCTCTTCTCATTTGCATATTCGTCTCTGTTTTGGTCGATTTGAGACAGGGAGAAAGAAATGGCATCCGTCAAATGGAGAGGATTAAAATTCACACACTTTTTCGGTCGCACCAATTTTTCGTGCCTTCATTTCTTGCGAGACGTGTGCAAAATTTCAATTATGCAAATGACAGATTTCCCAGAAGCTTTGTTTTGGGCTTCGGGAATGAAGTGAGACAGAGAGAGAGAGAGAGACCGAATATAGAATGGTAGATAGACACTTGTCATCATCCCCCAAGGACGTTGTTTCCTGATTTGGCGTCCTGATGAGATCTCAAGTGTCAAACGTAGATTTTTTGAACACTTTTACACTCACCTCATGACGATAAGGGCTTTTTTTTCCTGGGTCCGGATTACCACATTTGATTTCCTGTTATTTCATTCCTGATCTCCTTTTGGTCTTGCCGGGCGAGTGAAGTTAGTTTTTGTTTATTTTTAACTCGGGGCGCGTGGTGTTCTGGAAAATCAAGAGCCGTCAGGAAAAATATTTTTGTTCATGCCGACTATGTCAAAGGTTGTGTTGTTTGATGGGAGAGCAAGAGAAAGGATTATAAAAACTTTGTGTGACCCCTTTGCTTCTAAGAAATGTCGGAACTTTTTAAGACCTTTGCACACCCACTGTAAACTGATTGGTATGCACCACTTGGGCGGGGAATGGGACCAGCAAAACAAAAAGGGTGGAGATGCGCGTTTTCGGAAGAATTGGAATTGGCATGACACAACCGCTTTGGGACTGACTGACCTCAAGTGGTCCAACAACTTCATGGGAGGCGATAAAAACATAAACTAGAAGTGATCTTTGGTGGATCCGGGAACAGGCCACGTCGCACCTTGGGAAGAAACCTCCAGTTGGCTTCAGTAGCCTTCAGTGCTGTTTATGACTGAGTACGGAGGTTTTGGAACGAGCTACCTCATGGCTGCACCGTGGAAAGGGAGTGGTAACCTTAAAAAATAGACGAAAGTGATATGAATCACGCGAGAAATGTTTTGTTTTCAGTTTTGATTCGCGCTAAATTTTGGCCAAAATCGGCATGTCGAGAAACTTTTTTTTTGTCTACGGGCTGGCAGAGACCCAGCGAGATCTAGACTCGTGTATCAATGTCTGACTTGAAGGTGGAAAAACAATAACAATGCGAGAATTGAAGCAGATATTAGATACTGCTCGAACCAAATGACTTCAGACGTCCTTCGTGTACTTTCATGATTTAAGATTAAGGTCTTCGCGATTCTGTTTCATCATACATTTATCAAACCAAATCCCATCCTACCTTCCTGTTGCTTTGCTATGGTTTTCATCATAATTATGTTTACCCATCGACCAATACCAAGAAGACCTCCAACCAGGCGGATGAGAGGAAACATCAGATTGTTCACATCGGATCGATCAGGTATTATTTGCATTCTCTTGTAAAAGCTATC
This sequence comes from Tigriopus californicus, assembly GCF_007210705.1. Classification (NCBI taxonomy): domain Eukaryota; kingdom Metazoa; phylum Arthropoda; class Copepoda; order Harpacticoida; family Harpacticidae; genus Tigriopus; species Tigriopus californicus. The sequence continues at coordinate 1,887,952 of NC_081451.1, forward strand.
CCTTTCACAAAAAAAAAGAAAAAAAAAACATCTTTTTTACTGCTTTCTTCATCGGATCAGACGAAAACAAAAAACATTTCTGACCTTCGAATTTCTTTACATTTTCCAAAAAGAAGAGCCTACCATAGATCATTTGTTCATCTCACAAGTAGTAGGACTTGCTCTGGACTATTTACAAAATCGTTACATCATTCTTTTCGTAGGACCCAATCCGAATAGAAAAGGCCAACATTCTGCTCCCCGAGGAGGGCCACCTCGCTCCTGGACGAATGAAGACTTGACCAAGGCTTTAGAGAATGTTTGGCATAAGCGTATGACCACCTCCCAAGCTTCCAGGGTCTTCGGTATTCCTTACAATTCCCTTTTAATGTACGTCCGAGGTAAATACGGCAAGAGCCTCAAATTAGAGCGACTCAAGCAAAGGACCCCGGCTGCCAATGACAACCTCAACACCATTGGGAACTCCCGCACCACGCCCAAAGAGAAGCTTCACCAACAGGAGAAGCTCAAGATGTCTCCCTCTGTCAAGCGCCTAGGCTTAGATTCCCGCGCTCGTGAGCTGCCCAACTTTGGGTTAAGCCCTGCTACGCTAGCTGCCGCCGCTGCGCGCGTGTCAGCCTCCTCCTCCGTGCCATCATCGACCTCTGGCGCATTTAGCCCCTACCGGCCCGGGGGGCTGCTCCTCCCTGGTCTGCCGGGGCTGCAGGAGCAAATTGGGCTATTGCGCATGCTACCATCCCAGGACTCATCGCGGGTCCGTGACCTCATGTTTAATATCCAAAGAGAGCAGGCCTCCAGTCTGATGAGCAATACCCCTCCCAGGGACCCCGAGAACAAACCGGAGGACGCCACATCTCCCACCATCCCATCTAATACCACGCTATTCGCCCTGCAACAGGCCGCGGCTGTGGCTACCGCGGCAGCGGTGAGTAGCGCATCGACCGACCACAAGCCCAGCGGGTCGGGCAGTCTAGGTAGCACGCATTCACCGGAGAGTTCCACTCATGACGATGATATGCTAGAGCATGGAGATGACCCGCATGACAAGAGCTGCTCTGAAGAGCCTTTGGTCATGGATGATGAGCCTGAAGAAGAGCTCATGGGAGATGAAGAGGACGACGAAGAAGTCGATGCCAATGCGAGCCACCACGGCGAGCCCTCCAACCCTGACCCCTCTGAAAGTGGAGAGCTCATTGGAAATGAGCATCGCTCCGAGATCTCGGCCCTTTAAATCAAAATTAAACTTGTGCTTGTAAAGTGAACTCCAAAGAGTATGTAAATATCTGAAGAAATTCATCCAAAGACGACGGCGACGACAGCAACAACAAATAATACCCACACCAACACGACTACATCTCTCCCGATATCTTCCAATGTAAATAATCACCGTGATATTTCAGTTGCTTCCAGGATCCAAAGCTCCAACATCAGTATTGATTGATCTTCCTTTCAGCCATGAGATGTTGTTGTTGTTGTTGTTGTTGTTGCTATTAATATTATTATTATTTGCATGTAGATATCTTGATCATTTCCACTTCCACTCGTGTGCTTCCGTTTTACCGTGCTTCCCCACCAGTTGAGATTCCTGCACTAAGAAGAAAACAAAAAGTATTAATTTAGTTCCAAGAATGGCTGAACCACGCAAGGTGCTCAAATTTTGTTTTTGGACAAAGCTAGGAAAGAAAAAGAAGAAGAAAACGATATCATCACCCCCACTCACACAACATTTGTGCAATGTTCCATCACTACCACGTCTAGTTCGAAAATGTGCAATTTGTGGGGAGACTACTGATCGACTATGAAAAAAAAACCAGCAGAGATCTCAAAAAATTGCCGTGTAAAAATTATGCTGACCATATTTTTCAATGTTCCTAGGTTCCACCAAATATCTCTCCTGTGTCATAAATCTGTGTTTGAGGATAAACCAGTTTGATTTAAACCATTAAAACTATTGCACAATAAAACTTATCAAAGGAACGTTGTAGAGGTTTGATTTTAAACGAAACAAGATCATTCACATAATGTCGTATGTCCAATCTCTTAACCCTTCAAAGGTGTCGGTTCCGGGTTCATTCTTCTTAATCTTCTCCCTTCGGTGATCGGGCGCAGTGTACAGGTAATCTATTCCAACAAATAATACATTATCTTCTCTATTTTACAAAAACAAAGTCTTTGTCATGTCATTTATGTTATTCTGATTGGTTTTTTTCTTCTTTCCTCTGTCATTTCGGAAAGGCAAGATGAGTGAAATGTGATCCCTTGTTATTTCAGAACCCAAAACCGGATTCGAGTTCCGAAGCATCTCCATCGATCGGACCAAAATGAGCGAGGAAGAAGCCTTTGAGCACGCCATCGATATGATTCAAACTCGACAGATGGGCTTCAGAAAGGCCGCCGATTTCTTCTCTGTAAGTATTTATCCTACTTAGGAGCTAAATTTGCGGAAATATAGCAAATAAGGTGTTGGACACGGATTAGAGTTAATTTGTTATGACAATATTTTCAGAGATATGACGTATAAGATTTAGCAATTCTAGATTACGTTTTCAAACTCTCGTCCACGTTATCCTACTTAATTACTCATGACTGCCAAAATACTCCGTTTTAGCGTTAAGAAGGTCTTAAGATTTACCTAAATACGAACTAAAACTAGGAATGATATGTCTTGAAAAAAAAGGAAAAAAAGAGTTGGAAACGTACGTAAAGTCAGTAACAGTAGCAACTAAAGAGGCATAATTAAACGGAGCAGAACACAATTTATTCTACCACATAAACCCAATTTCTATGATATGATCATTTGATCGCAAGATTTGATAGCGAAAGATTGCTATAGCCTCGTTTCAACCCAAACTTTGCTTAAAAACGCCTGTTTTAGGGCATAAGACGGATAAACATATTTTGGCCGGCTATGTTTTTCTTTGTCAAAGACACAAAAGGAACAACTTTTGTGAAATACACATGTTTAAGTGTAGCTCAGATGAGTGTGTAAAATCACTTAGAGTCCATTAAAATGCATCATTGTCAAAAGCAGTATCAAAAGTACTCTTAATTATGTATTGACGTAAACTTTCATTTACTTCTATTCAGTAGATGCTCAGTTATTACAACTTGAAAGTTGCGTTTCACGCCTTAAAAGATCAAAAAGTGGCCTAATTATATTTCCAGTGATTTCCTAAGCATATTTTTTTCTTTTTCAATAAAACGACAAAAAAATAACATTTTTTCCATTTTCTTTAAAAATTGTTTCAAAGCTAAAAGTAGCAAAAATTGTCACTTCAGACTTGCTAAACATGTAAAATTGCTTTTCATTTTAGTAAAGTGCCAAAAGCTCTACTATTCTATAATGTTCCTAAAGTATTTGAACGATACATGCGACGGTTAAATTTTCAAATTTGTCACTTTTTGCAATAAGTAATTTCAACGTGCTAGCGATCTTTTTACTCAACCTTAATAGAATTTTGTCAAAATTCAATATCAAGCGTGATTAAAATTGCAATTTACAAGTATGGCATCACAATTGCAAAATATTAACTTTAAGTAAGTTTTTAGTTGCATTGCAAACTATTTTCGGGGTTTCTCACCTATTTAAAAAAAGGGAAATATTTTCATTTATATTTTAGGCACAGAAAATGAATATTATATTTCTTGGCAATTGCTTTAAGATATAACCGGAGCAATTTGTAGCCAAATTTGATGCAAATGCAATCCTTAAAAGCGTGATATCTCATTGTTTAATCAATTGATTTGAATAGACTTGTAGTTTGAAACGCAAATAAGGTTACTCCCAACATCTATTGATTACATTTTTTAAAAATACTATCTCTTTGTAGGTTTTAAGTGGATTAATATACTTATCTGAGCTAAAATGCGAGACGATATTTTACAAAAGCTGATCCTTTTGTTTCAATAACACCGAAAATCGTTAATAGAAGTCTTGGCATTTGCACAAAAACTTGTACAGTGTTGTGGGTACAACCATGTACAGAAGCCAACTCGTCGGATGCGGGGGGGTCAAATCATTTTAATGTTTTGTTATGCATCATCTTATAAAGACACGATTATAAACGAATAGCTTCATTACATGTCCTGTCTCAATGTTGTTTACAGGTGTCAAAGTGGAAGTTGTACAAAACAGCTCGAAAGCGTGGAATCTACGCGGAAATCAAGAAACAGAACCAAGCTCAAGCTCTGACCAAGGTGCCAAGCAACGTCCAACATTTCGCGGACATGGGCGTGTACAAACAACTCAAGAAGAAGACCCATTTGGCTAAGGACAACATCTTCCCGCATCTGCCCTCCACGGAGGCTGAGGTAAGCTTCCCCGACTACCAATACGGCCTTATCCACAGCCTTGCTTTAACCCTTAGTTCCCGCCACTTCCAGGTGTTCAAGGCCAGTACGAACAATAACTTTCCCTCCGTGGTGGACCTGCAACAAAAGTTGTACCCCAAACAACCCGATGATTTCATCGAAGAAGACGAGGTGACCGAGAAGTCTGAAATCATTGTACGTGAAATGAACCGGCCCACTCCCCGATTGACCATGGCTGTTCAATAGATCTGTAGTTCTGATGCTTGATGCTTACAGGGTCGACCTCAATTGGCCGTAGAGGATGAGGAAGAGCGCGTTTTGGTGATAAATCACCGGGAAAACGACGCCAGTCCCGATGACGACGACTCCGGGCGTGAGGATTCGGCTTAATAATCTGCCGTTAGGGGGGGTTACCACTTCTTTTTTCCCTATTATTTCAATGAAATTGATCAATCGTATGTTTCAAGAACAGAGCCTTAACTTTGAAGTCTATCAAAATTTGATATACATATATAGCTATTTATGTATGACTCTCTATGCCAGAGAACTTAAAATCGCGCTCGTCGTTTAAGCAGTGTGTACGTGTAAATAATGTGTATATTATTTATACATATACATAGGACCTATATCTATTTCTATGGTACATTATGTTATAGCAGAAAATTTAAAATTTAAGTACAAAATACCCTAGTATCGTCGATGTAGATAGATTGTATAGTGATTCCATGTACATAGATCAATCGTATTTTGCTCAATCCTGCGAGGTCATTTAATTTTCAATCTGTGCGTGTGTTGTGCTTTTCTTGTGTGCGTTTTCTCCCAACCGAATTGTTTACCTACTTGAATGGTTCATTTCCCACCGAATTTTGCCATATATTTATTTATACATTTTACTCTCCCCACATTCTTGAGTTTCATAGTCAAAGAGCTACCACAAATACACTAGCTAGTCAAAATTGTTTGGACTCTCATTTCATACCCTCCCTCTACTAATCTTCCCCGACCTGATACTACCCGTCAAGTTCCAATAAGCAAATGATATTACCCAATCGCTCCCTCAAACCCCCACCAACTTTCTATCTAAATTTAATTCATATCTTCAATTCACCAACCATGTCGCTCTCTCTATTTCCCTGTTGACCAACATATACATTTTCCCTTAAACTCTGAAAGCCAATAAACTGTTTGTCATTGGACTACTTATCTCTTACCTTCAGATCTGATCCGCAAGCGACCTTTCTCGCAGAGTCAGCTGGAGACGGTGGCTCAGCTGTTGTCGGTGTCCCGGTCAGCTGCTAATCAGCAGGCCCTAATGGAAGGTCACCGTGCCGCACAGCTATTCAGCCCGTTTCTCAAGGGAAATAGACCCACTTTGACCCCTTTGCCGAGTTCCACTACTCCTGGCTTTGATATTCAGGCTTCTGAGCCGGCCTCACCAGCGGCTAGTACGGGCTCTGGGGGCTCTGGGGCGGGAAGTCAGAGCCACGGCACATCTGCGGGCTTCTGCGAAATCTGCAAGAAGCACGTGTCCAATCGAACCAACCATAAATACGTTCATAGCCAGGTGGGACAGGATGGTTTTTGTTTTTGAGAGTGGATTTACTGAGTGACAATTGACGAATTTCGTGTGGATTGGAGCCCATGTGTGAGGTTTGGTGATGAAGTCTCCATACAATCTTTCCCAACCCTTCATGCACACTTCCGGTTTTGCTTGTTCCTTAGCATCGTTTGCATTTTCTGATTTTAGTTGGTTTTGTCGAGTTGAGTTTGTTTGGCATTGTAAGATTTGATATTCAAAATTGAAATGCTCACGATTTCTTTGTCAGAAAGCTTCCTAAAATTCCAAAGTCAAGATTATCCATTTTCTATATTTTTGGAACCTTCCTTAATACTGCGAGTTCAATTCACAAGAACATAATGAGTTTGAAAGTTCCTTTCGCATCCTAAGCAAATTTTCTCTAGATTGTGTTTTTGAACACAAGTGACACAAGTTTTGAAACATCAAGTGTCATTCTTAATTGGAATGTTGGTCCTCTGACAAATCGGTATGTACTTCTAAAAGCTTGCAATGCAATAGACAAGTTTGGGACAATTATTATCCATCACTTATGATTTCAAATAATCAAGATAGTGAAAGAATGCAATGGAAAACAAACTCATTGAAATTTAGATCAATATTTTCATTCTAAAATACGCCATTTTGAAGTAGCTTTGATAAAGCCAAGCTCAGTCTTCACAGCCAAAGCTATGAGTATGCTGGAGGCTGACAAGATGCCGAGTGGGGCTTTTAGTATCCATCCTTGAACCAATTGAAAGTGAAGGGTTATTTGAAGTAATAGTGGATCCCTTGATAACAGACCACAAAACTAGGGTTCCAGGATGAGTCTCCAGGCGAAATAAACATCGGAGGAAACCCAATCTTCTATGGGCTAAAATGAGATCGGTTATGAAAAGGGGTAAAGGTGTTCCAATAGTTGATCTTAGTCTAAGCTTTAGATTCAATGTTAAGTCTGGAAGAATGTTGTCAGAGGGCACCAAAAAGTGGACCCTTGTTTTTTCCACCCAGTATTGCTTTAACTTGATTTTTCACACGATACAGGATACGGTTGCCTCTGATTAGCACATTCCCACCGTTCTTTCAAGATATTTTTAATAGGTTCCACATATTTACAGTTTGTTTCCGCTTTTAGTAGTTAATCTAAGATAGCTATTAATAACAAAACACCTGTTTGCAGGTCAAGTTCCGTTGCAAGATTTGCGGCTACCTGTACTCGCGTAAGGACACCCTGAAGGACCACATCCGCGGGAAGCACAACACCAAGTTCTCCACTCAAGACTTGAATCAGCTTGTAGAGACGGTCACGCCCAACGCCAATGCGGTCACCAACGGCAACGGCACGGTCCGTGGCTCCAAGAAGAATCAAGCCACCAAAGACACGCTGATGTTAAATCCGGTCCTGGTGGCAGCCATGATCCCCCCTGCACCCCCGACCTCTGGTCTCGTTGCGGCTAAATCGGTTGAAACTGTGGACTTGCCGGAGGAGTCCAATGACGAAGAAATGGAAGACCTGGAAGGGGAAAATAACAATAACGTTGAGGAAGGCGGGAAATCCGTTGTAGAACTGGTCAAGGCGGAGGAGCAAGAGGGCGAGGAGCAGGAAGTAGTCAATACTTGTGGCGCGGACTGAGCATTGAAGGACAAAGATCATTATTTTTTACTTGCATTCATTTCACACTAATAGGAAATTCATATGTATCCAGTAACTTAGAACAGTCTCGCAACCTCACCGTGATCATCAATACTCGACCTACATACGAAAGAGCACTTAAAAGTAGTGGTATCCATCACGAGCACCTGCACTAACATTATCACCGTTCAAATACAAAGAATAAGAAAAAAGAGAGATTTATTTATTTTTGTTTACTCTCAACCACCAAGATCAACCATTCCTTCTGAAAGATGGACAAGCCGTGTATGCTGATTATGGTTGGCAATTGGATAAAACCGCAACCAACTAATGAATAATTGAAAGAAATTGCCACACATGCACAACAACGACAATCTGATGTCTTTGCAAATATAGTTAAACTTTATCATTGAATAACGTAAAGATATGACTGGACAGGGGTGATTACCCAACAGAAACTTTTGCTCAACTTTCTTCTTAATCTACCATCTTGTCGGTCTTTTATTCAGGTGCATATAATAGATAAAAGGGAGAAGCGTTATTTTGTCTAAATTTCGATCATCTGAAGCGGATTTTACACTTTACTTCATCGATCGCAATTATGCGTGTCAAGCTGAGTATTGACGGTCGTACTCATCTCATTTAAGCAAGTAACCTTTTTTTATTGTACATTTTGAATCTTTCAATTGGTCACTCACATTAAGGATAAATATGAGATCATTTATGAAAACAAATAAAACCCATTTCTGCCTACGTACTAGTAACTATATAGGTAACTACGCGTTTTTTTGGACTCAACAAATGTTTACTTATCAGTGGTCCATTTTTGCTTTACTGCATTCATCACGAGTTATAACATTTAAATGATAATAGATTCACTTATTTTCGTTTCAGTGGGACGGCGCTGCTCTTCATAAGAATACATGTCTGACGACCATCATGACTTTTTAATGACATTTGCCAACTTCTTTCTACCATACAATTGGATTTTTGTAAAAGGTCGTCTCATCTCACGTTCCTGTCATGTCACGGTGGTCTTATGAAGTTGAAAGAAAATACCCAAACAAACAATCTTGAAATTGTTTGTACTTTGTAAAAAAATTGATGACATTTCGATGACAACGCTTTATCGAGTTCTAGCTCACGTTTAAAATGTATGGGACTTTATATCAAAAAATGTGTTCAAAAGCCTACATATTTGATGGAAAATCGGCTCAAACCTTTTGATTTGAATATATGTTACATTTGGATGCATTTAAGTTCTTAAATGGAATTAAATAGTTGCATTTCATTGGTTTTAGCTCCAAGATAACAATGCTGTATCCGAACTCAAATGCCCAGAAAACTTCATAATAGCGATTTGGCAAAATAACAAAACTAAAGTTTTTAAGCATCTCTTTCAAGCTTGATCTTGAAAATGCTCGAAATGTTGTGTACCATCAAGTTGACCCAATTTAGATATTGAATACTTTGAAAGTATATCTTAGATCTATTAAGATCACACTTACCTAAGTAGATAGTGAAAGTAAGAAATATGTGTGGGAACAAAGATAATAAAAAATTCCAATTTGGTTTGAACATTACCGTCAAAACTAACTTTTTGCCACCGTGTTGGGTGCCTACTTGCGGATCATCTATGAAAATCTGCAAGAAATAAAATCCAGCCCTCTTACCAACCCTACTTGACCTTTTGTGAAAAATCAGGGCCATTCACAGGGTTGTAGTCAAGTAAATTTGGGTGAAATATTGAGTAGTATAAAGCAAAATCAAAACAAAATTCAAAACATACTCAAAGTAATTATTTCATTTTTTCATGCTAAAGAAGTTGATAAAGCAAAAAGTAAGTTGTAGAAAGGTCAGTGCTTGCAGTTTAATCATGTTGGTTTATTGCTTTTATCTACAGTATTAGGAATTATTATTAAAAATATCGTGCAAGGCGTCAATTCTGTCTACGTTCCAGTGAACATTTTGAGCTTAACGCAATTTTTTTTAAGCAAATTACGTCATCGCTTTAATAAAAGGCGAATCATGTCAACATTTAGCATCATCATTAAGTGCTGAGGATTCCGTTCCTAGTAGTGATAAGGAATTCTGCAAAGATGTGTTAGTTTTGAATAAAATTTCTTTGAAAATCATGTAGAAAAACAAATCTAATAGTTCATCAGACTTGCCAAACAGGTTCAAAAATGACTTTCTCAGAACCTCACATGAATGAGATATCTCTCGTATTGGAAGAAATTGGTGAAACTGGCAGAGCTGGCATTTATTGTACTTTTTTCCTCAGTTTATGCGAAAAATCATGACTGCCTGCCGTTTAACGCTTTTTCTTTAAAATTCGTACCCCTTGTACAATCGCTCTCAAAATTGTTTAATGGAATGCATGAAAACCCAGAAGCGTGTACAATTATGAAAAAAGTCCGGAAAAATCATCTGTATTTGTAACTATTTTCACAAAACACATGAGATATGCATCTGAAGTGCATTCTTTTCTGTTAATCTTGAAACTAGAGAAGAGGATTTAAGAGCCTAAAATGTGGAGGGTCGTGTCTGAGAAATGTCTACATCTGGTCCCAAAGCAGGCCAAAACAACTGTGAACAACGCACAGGAGGCTTTCTTACCCGCTTTGATCTGTTATATGCTTAATGTGGTGCAGTATTGATCGAGTCGCTATTTTGTACGTAGTATATCTTTCACTTTTCCTTGCCCTTTCCCGAGCTCAAGCCTCCAGGAGTAAGTAAAAGCATCGAGTGTCTTGAAATTGAGGTGTCGACACTTTCTTGACCAGCAGGATCATGTCATCAAAGAAGTCTTCCAGGTTAAGTCAACAATATTGTTTAATCAGCAGAGGAAGAAATGAATATCATTTTCTTCTAAAAGGAAGCGTCGTAACTGAATAAGTGGCAAATCCTTTGATTTTTTGCGAAGCACTGAACAAATCCACACCTCGAGTAATTGACGTTGACCAAAAATCACTATTTTGAATCATTTTCACTCACCCCAATACATGTATATCAAATGGTGAGACTTTGTCAATAGGTGTTGATTTTCAGCAAGCCGTATTTTACACGGTGTAAAGAAATTAAGGGGTTCTGAAAATCCTATCCCCTTACTAAAAGAATAATTGGATCATATTGAATCTGCAGTTTTCAACGAAAGGACATATTATAAAACCTAACGCCATACCACGAATGATCCAAATTAACTCTAAAGGTCTTTGGCAACTCTCTGATGTTTGGCCACCGAAAGATTGACTCTTGAAATTCCAGATTTCGGCCCTAAGTCCGGTCTGTTCTAAATGAACTTATCGCACTTGCATGAGGTTCTCTACTTTCAAATGGTTTGAGGATGAACACTGAAAGAATAACCAACGTCTCTTGGTCTTTGCCGGCCTTCAGGATGCCCTTATCTTTGGTTCTGGCCTTAAGACTGCGCTCACTTGAATTTTCAGACATTGTTTGGACGGCAATCGCTCAGAGGGTTGCCCATTGCCTCTAGGATGTCGTTAGACCATTTGTAATATGCCACTATGTACTAAATAGTGTCTCTTAAGGAATGCTTGTGGTTTTATGTCAAAGAAATCTTTGAGCAACGAGAAATATTGTTAGAAACAGCCATGGAGGCCCTTAATATCTTTGCACCCTGTACTTACTCGGCACCGGTTAAAAGATATTGACAGTTTATGTAATTGTAATTTGATTTGCCATGATTTCTAACCATGAAAACTGTTTTTCTCCTCATGGTTGTAAAGAATTTGATGATTTCGAGCTCGTCATTGAAGCGCACAACATTAATTAGAATTTGCACCATGGGAGAGCAATTTTCCCGCATATGGAAAAGTGTGAAATGAAATCAATTTGAGCCCAATTCGTCCTTGGATGGTACCATTTCTTTCTTTCTTTACTTTGTTATCCGACATCATACTTGTTTTTGTGCGTTGCTTTCTTTGAACCCATTAACAACTATCGGAAAGTTGCTTTCTAGATTGTCTATAAAGATTTCGCTCACGATGAACACATAAATCGTTCCAATCACAACAATAGCGATTGAAAACGGTGGTGGTTTATTGGAGGCTATGAATTCTTAAACAAGTTATTCATTCCAAAACATAATTCACAGCTTTTTGGTATTATTTGCAAGAAGTTAAAAGGTACAACAAAAATTAGTCATGCCAATGACTGGAATTGTTCAGCCTGAAGCCATAACAATATCACGTCGTCGAAACGAGATAACCCGAGCGATTCACATTAAGAGGTACAGAGTCTGTTTTGAGGAGGTATGCGTTTAAGGGTCATATATAATGTGTTCTGGCACACATAAAACACCCTCTTTTGAAGTTGATTACTTTTTGAACTTGGGGATTGTCGTTTCCCTTAATCTTGAGCATCATCTGAACCAAGGGAATGTTATTAGATTGCCGTTGAGCTACATGCATTTTGATCCCATTGTAGTTGTAGGCAGACCATTAATTAGGATAGAATTTGATTTTGAGTAAGTTTTTTGTATCATTTAAAATTAAAGCGATCTCCCCTTAGAGAGGGGAAGAATTCAGCGGAGAGGTTTGACATTTAGAAGGGATTCCAAAGATGATTTTGATTATGTCACCAATCTCGGTAATCAACCTGATCGACCGATTGATGGTGGCCTCATCGGCAAGGGCCAGGAATTGGGAGCGACGCAAGAGGATGTGGAGGTATTTGGTACTTAGTTTGGCCACTGGTTCATTAGGGAACAGTTGAGCTGCCGGCAAGAACAGGCTCATGAGGAACATAATTTTGTAGAATTCAATATTAGTAACGATGTAGTTGAGATCCAGCTTAAGTTGCTCGAAGCGCGCCACCACGTTCACATCGGCTAACTTGGCCGACTTGTTCAACCCTTGGACAGTGAGCTTCTTGGGGGTGAATGAGGGCAAGATGGGCGAGACCCGTTCCATGAGGAAGGATATGTCCGACACTCCCAAGGCAAACTCGATTTGAGCCCGCACACTTGGGAGGTTCTCGCTCCAAAGCTTGGCCACTCCAAATGAGGGCATACACGCCTTCTCCACGAGAACAGCTTGGCCTCGGTCTGAAAGGGAGAGGAACTCCCAGTGTTGCTTCATGATGATGGTGAAGCGCCGTTTCCACGTCACAATGGCGCGACGCATGAAGCCCTTAGACACGGGCACATCCATGGCATAAGCAATGAGCTCTTCCACCACGTCCTGGCCCAATGGCACCTCCTTGAAGATCCTGTCCATGGTATTGAACTCTTGTTGGAGTAGGGATTCGTCCAGTTCCCCGTAAGAATGGCCGATTTCTTTGATTTCAATGGGATGGCTCCAAACCCAAGTGGTCATGGAGAGGGACATTTCTTTCAAGCTGTCAAGGTGGCATTGGAGAAGGTGCCTGTTGATGTGGGCATAGTCTGCCATGGCCGAGGCTTTGAGAGCATAGTTGAATATGACATCGGGATTCTCATACAAGGGGTCAGAGGAGTTGTTTGTGTGGAACAAACAGGCATAAGCCAGAATACCCAAGCAGTCGATTGACAGCGGGAGACCGCAAATGTCTCCCATGAGGTTCAAAGTCTCCAAGAGCTGCGTCACATTGGGCAACAGTCCATTCGAGCTATTCCACAAGGAGAAATTGAAGTTGACCAAATCAGTGCCCAGACTGACACCATACATCTTTTGTCCCAAAAATAGCCAATCTAATTGCTCCAAGCGGTATGAAGAGCAGCAAAATCTCGACAGTACGGCAACTTGAAACATGGTGCCGTTCTCAGTGAGGAGTCGGGCCTGATCGAAAGAAGACAGGGACCAAAAGTCCATGTTTCCTCGGCAGAAATGAGCCCAAACATTCTGAATCAGGTCCAAATGGTTCTTGAGCATTTTCTTCGTCAACCTAGTCTGATCCCCCTGAACGTACATACTCTCCACCAGGACAGGGTCAAAGCAGACTTGGCTTACGGCGTAAGCGAATTCTGCCTTGATTGTTTCAATGGATTGTTTTAGGTTGTCCATAGGTTCTGGAGATGTCTGGTTGCTAAACACGGTCGATTGGCTCATGGGCGGGGAAGTCGCAACTGCAAAGTTTGAGGCCGAACTTCTGTCTACCGTGCTGCCGATGTTGGTCATTGTACTGCAGACAGGGGTGTCTTGATTACTATCAGAGCAGGCATCCGACAACGAGCTCGCAGTGCCTGATTTGGTCCGGCCTTTGGACCGGACAGATCTGACCGACTGGAGCCCTTTTGAGGAGACCTCTGGGGACTCAGGATCAGATTTGTCTTTTATGTCTTTCCTCTTGTTCATCTTCCGGAACCAACTTTTCTTATCCTCCGAGGACATGACTTGATTCCCTTGCATACCTGCTGCCACACAAGCACGGTAGCGGCACAATTTACACTTCTTCCGGTTCTTCTCCGTGATCCGGCATACATTCTGACCATCACCTTTGCACACAAACTTCACATCATCCCCACATTGAACGGTTCGCCGAAAGAAGGCCCGACAACTCAAACAAGTACTGGCCCCATAGTTCAGATGATAGCTTCCAGTTTGAGCTCCGCAAACACTACATATTAACGACCGTTTTACCTCGTGGCGCTTTTGTGCGGCCAAGTCCATTTCACACTTGGAATCTGCGGCCATATTGCCGATAGGCGAGTAAAGCTCGTTTAGGTTCAAAGTGGAACTGCAGCAATCTGAGTCCCATTTGGTCTCGTTGTTCGACAAGCACTAAAAACATTGATAATGAAATATTCAATGCCGAGCACTAAAATGCTAGTGGTCGTTGAATGCGTTGCCATGTGAAGGTTGTGAGGCACTATTTTAATATACTAACTTTATCGAACAAGAACACGGAAAATGAGTTCCTGCTTTGTGGAAAACTCGGAGGAAACAGGTTCAATGCATCCCCAAAGGGATAGTCGTTTTAGAACACTTACGTTGAACCAAGGTCGTCAAGCCGAGGCTACAATCTGCAATTCATTAGCAGAGGGCAGACCTAGAGACACTGGATTCATTGCCTAGAGCATCTATAGGCATTAGGCAGACCTAGCTGGCAGGCCTACTAGGAGAAAGACGGAAACCTACAAGCGCTCCTCCAGTCGAGTAGCGGGCGAAACATGGATGTCCACTGCACTGACGAACTCTGGCGGAAAAGAGTTGACTTTCAATATATGCTTTGTGCTGTCATGCAGACACTTTTTTGCAACTTTCGTTTGCCATGGCCTATCATTTTCTTTCAAATAAGCACCGACGGATGCAAGAAATTACTTCAAGTTTTTGGGAGGCATGGTTTGTCCAGGAGTACTTAGATCATAACTTACACCCGTTCTCATTCATTTGCGGAAATAAATGGCAATTATTAAGAGTACTTTAGGATCATCATACCTTGTTTTGTGTAAAAAAAAAGTGAAATAAGTGAGTGCAAATCTGTTTTCATAACTGCTCTCAATCAAATCAATTATCAATGTGTTGCGATATGAATTCGAAGTGAATTAACCTTATGCTTATGGCTGGAGACTAAAACCTAGATGGCGTTCACGTTTTTGGGTCTCATCGCTAAAGTTGCCTTCCTCTCTCCGTCTCTTATGACACGTGCAGTATCTATGACTTCTCTTTGCTTTCCAGTGGAGTTTCCACCGTTTCCACCCATGCTCTCTACCTCTGAAACAAGAGGATTCTAGTAGCTCTGTGGTCCCTCCAGAAATTGCGTGTCGGGCTTGGTATTTCTAAAGAGCAAGGAGGTCCTCGGCCTCCACGCACAACGCACAGAGTGACCAAATTGAACTGTGAGAGATCAAATACAAATATTGTCTGATCGACGACACGCTTCCAGGGTGGACTCTCGTGACAAGCAAAAAAACCAATTTCAGTTCAGAAATACCACATGAATCACCCTATTTATGGTAGAGGGATGCACCAACTTAATCTTGTTTACAATAAAGGTCTTTATTGGGTTCACTCAATGTCTCACTCAACAAGCTTAGATTTATCCACACTTGCACAAACATCCACATTTTACATGCTTGTCTAGGCAATTAGCATTGTGGTGTCGAGCCAATTTGATAGTACGTTCACTGATTAACACCAAACATGCTCATTTAGTAGGGTTTTGTAATACAGCTCGCTCAAAATCGCTCGATTATTGAAAATTCAATGGGCGAATGCCGAAAGTTCACTGTGATGTTTGTCTTGGTTCTCTCTCCCCCAAATGCCCAAAATCAGGGTGCCGGGCCACATTTTTCTTTGAATTTCCTTTACTTGACATCCCCTATCGATTCTGCTTTTTTTGATAGAGAAGCTATTGAATACAAATAACGTGCTTATTTGGATGCCTGGAGTTTTTAGAACAAGATTTCTGGATGAATAGATAACAAAGTGAGCAATCTGTGTGATTTTAACACCACTAGTTCAAATTGTGTCGATTTCAGATCTTTATTGGTCCTTTTGGTTCATTGCATGTACTCCCTTTGATAAAATTATAGTTTATCATCGTCTATGCAAATGTTTCAATTATTCATGCTTGATTTACTCAATCAATCATTATCGAAGTTTTGAAACGTTGATGTCAAAATCCTCCTCCTCGTCCATCTAGGGTCTCGAATTCCATTCACAAAATATATTCAATCAAATTCATCTTAATTACCAAAATTTCATCTTAGCAAACTTTCTTTAAGTTGTGTCAACATTATTTATTTATCTACATCTCGCACGAACCCTTTGACCACAGTGCAAATGTGATATTCTTCTCTATCAAAATCCTTCCTTCCACATAAATTATTTCAATATTTTATGTAGTAAACTATTACATACTTCAAGCAGTCCATTTTAAATCTGGCATTCGAAATAGCAATCAAATCGTTCCGAACAATTTGATTTGGTCAATTCGAGTTGAAACGTTTTCTAAGGACCTTGTGGTTCCTAGACAGAGTCTTTAAATATTCAAACCTGATTTGTCAAAAACCATAAGTTGATTGCCACGTAAAAATTTAAGCCGAAAAGGTTCAACTTGAACCGAATATGGCAATCGCTAAATAGTACACTCAGGCGCTTTTTCTAACCTAAAATATTTAATGTTCCAATTTTCAAATTATTCAAAAGGTGATCGGGCAAGGGAAATTTGTGTCAGACTATAAATCGATTACTTGAGAAATATCGTGATGGGGTCTATTCTTAAGTGCACAATGTTTGGCAAGCTCTCGATTGAATTACGTCTCTCAAAATTGTAATAATTGTTAGCTCTATTACGTCGCATAAGGAGCTCACCTTCGATTTTTACCTAGAGGAGTATCCGTAAAAGAAATTATTGATTCCAGAGATTTCGCAGCAGGGCTTCTTTTACGGAATTGTGACAAAAAGTTCTTCCTTCTTTTTCAACCAAGTAAATGAGCACATCTTGGACTGTAGAAGACGGAGGTTGCGGTAAAATAAATAACTAGTTATTATTAATATCAAAACAAGGTAGAACATGCTCGGCCCTTACTTTCAACGTCAGACTGCCCACACAAAACAGGAAGAGGCATGGTAGATTCCTAAATGAACTACTCGTGACATGCCTTGAAAGCGATATCTTTGCCGGACATTATGTGACCCGGGTCACTAATTATACATAATATTTCGGTCCAAAAACAACGCAAACGCACCACAATTCAATAAAGAGAAGTCCGCCCAATCGGCTCATCGTGGAATATTTCAGCATATCAAAAGCTTTTGCATTTTGCATTCAAAAACAATAGCAAAACCCTTTTAAGCGTTAAAACTTGAGCTAAAACCACTTGGTTGCCATTGCTGCCATCTTTTTGAAGCATGGTGAAAATGGCTTCTGACTTTTGTAACAGTTTGATATTAATATGTCCTAGGAAACATGACTCAAACAATATAATTAAAAACCAGCCATGAATGGTTATCAGAAATCACATGAATGATTAAAGCTATTCGTGCTCAACTATACAAGGCGATGTTTTGAGTATGCTAATCATTATTCCATCCAATATGACAGATCACTTGTTTGTTTCTTTCGTTAATTTGGCCTTGTTATCTGAACACAAGTGAATATTCCTGCTCTTTCTGATCAAAGTAAGCCATTGTGCTAGTTTGAATGTAGACGTCTTTGTGCCATTCCTGAATAGAATTATTACAAGTAGTGATATCAAGTGGCGGTTTTGAAAATTGGTCGTTTTGAAATTTTTAAAGGCGATCTAGCCGAGGATTGGGGAAATAAGTTGCCAAAAGTTCTTATTTTCACAGAATCAATAAAAGTATCATTTCAAAAGTTTGCCCAATCAAGACAAGTTGGTAAAACTTCAAAAAAAGTTAAGTAAAATCTGCTCACGAGCACCTTTAAAGGATTCAGCTTTGAAGCATTTTTTCAAAGATTGCGCTGAAGGTTTTAAGTGATGTCAGATTCAAGTCTTTATTTGTCTATGCAGTGTTTTAAGAAGTGAAACACTAAGGGTCAACGAGTTTTTACGATTCAAATTTTCAAAGAATCGATTCATTAAGGGCTTGTGTTCGTTGTTGGAAGCATAAAACAATAAGAACCCAAAACAACATGACAAATTCATTCTTAGAATAAACAGCATGCGAAAACAGAATGGGAATTCAGACAGAAGTGTCAATATCAATCACAATCATGATTCTCACCTAAGGGGCAAGGTTCTCACGAAATTGCTCCTGCTATTCTAAAAGGCTGTCGTGCTCAATTCATTTCCTACAGCCCCGAATAGGGACGTGTTCCATGTTTATGTGAAACCCTCGCTTTGTAGCCAGAAAGCTGCAATACTTAAGCTCCACCATGACAATCTCGCGGGTATTGTCGGCATTGTTGTAGGTGTTGGAGGCAGTTTCTCTTGGTTGTTGTCTGATTGCACGCTATGTCTCCATTGGAAAGGTTCTGTATTGCCTTCCCTTGATTGAGCCTGGGAGAAGGCATAACCAGATCGGAAAGATGTGATGCGATCAAAGACTACGCCAGAGGGATTTTTTGGTTCATATCTGGCATTTTCTTCTTCTTCTTATTATTATTATTGTGATGAATCATTTAGATGGAAGACAAGGATAAATAGCATATGTCTTTTTACATTGACACTGCAAAGCCATTTTTTTAGAATACGAGTGTTTTTACTCGGATTGGTGTAAATTAGATTTGCTTGTAGACATTGATGTAGACAAAAGACCAGGTCCTCAAAGCAAGATTTCCTTGTTAATAATTCGAAGCAAAAATGTCATCAAAATTAAGCGGTTTCGCCAAAATATGGCACTCCACGTGGTTTTCTTTAACCAGATCGTCTGTCAATGTATAAAGCAAAACCTTAGATTTTCAGCGCAAAAGTACCTGCAGGAGCACAAAACATGGAGACACTCGTAACAGAGAGCGTCCTTGTTTAAATTGTCGTTGTAACGTCATATTACATTTTGGCTTGGTAACAAACAATCGTTAGAGGATATCAAGGCTTTATCATCTGCTAGTGCGCGATTATACTTTATGCGAAATGAAATGTGACGAAAAAAGATCCATGCCATGGGAATCTACAAGCTCTAAGGATTCATAATGTACCGACATAGTATGATGTTGCAGTTGTAGTATGCACGACTACTTTGAATAAAGATATTCAAGGGCTTTTATATGCCTTTCCTATTTTCTCAAAGGTTAAGCTCTAGGAGCAAGAAACTGTAAAACTTAAACTCATGGCCTATGCTATATTCGACCTTTTAAAATGTATCTCGGTATAAACCTAAAATTGTTTTTGTTTTGTAGCAATCCAGACTACTTCGAATTTGCTGATTCTTGGTCAAATTCTTGGCTCAAGTTAAACTATTGAAAGGAAGCGACGCTTCCATCACCTAATCCCTGGCAAAAAGGTATCGAAAGAGTAAACTGGACGATAGTGCATGACTTGAGCAATTGACCTTTAAGTCTGTTCGTTTCCCTAATGACCCAAATGGTACCATTTGTGTTCTTGGAGTGCAATTTCAACGCGATAGATTGGTCTATAATTAAATGCTAGTGTCCCAAGTCAGTAGTAATTAACTGAATAAAACCTAAAAGGATACCGACAAATCCCAACAAAAAGGGTGGTGGGATTGATTCCTCTGAATCTCAGATTTCTTTCCAATCCAGCATTACAACCAATCCGCTCTACAAATATTTGTCAATTGTACAACTTTGTAGTTTGTGTTGTGCTCTTTGTGGACATGAATCCTCTTATCAAAAATAAGAAATTTGGCTTTCAATGTGAGTTTCAAGATCTTACTGAAATGGATTTTGAACAAAGCAAATCCGGGGAGAGGAAAAAAATGTGCAAAATGTTAATTACATACGAAAATATTGATCCTTAGACTTGCAACCAATCAGTAAAATATCTCAAGCAAATGAGACAATACTATGCCTTTTCTAAAGAGGCAGCTCATAAACATACATAACCTTATCAAATCTTGGATTTGTGACTATTTTTTATTGTTACAACAGCATTATTTCTCATTGTCATTTGGTCAATGCATGATGAAACAATTCTAGTTAAATTCATTATGATTTCACTTTCTAGTCAACAATGTTATTGCTTTTACCATTTTACATGTTTCTTTTAAAGTACATTTTGCAGTCTGTATGGTGTTTATACACCATCTTTCCTTAATATTTTTACTCCATGACATGACTAAGTGTCGAAATAAAGATATTATTAACTAACCAGAGAGATAAACTAGTCGAATGCGGACTATGACAATGCCTATCAGAACGGTGCAGAAACGATTTGATAACTGATTTCGTTGGTAGAATGAGGCTCAACTCTAGCACCAAATAAAAAAAAACTCTTTACCATCAAAATGTTACATCAGTCTGGTCAAATGTCTTCGAATGTCCTCTAAAATGAGTAAAGAAAACAAAAACAGTTGCCATTACGTCTTCCTTGTGCAGAAAAAAAGTATTTTTTCCGATTTTTTGATACTTTTCAAAGAACATTTTTACACCCTCTCGTATTATTTTGAACAACATTTTTTATTAGCCCTACTGATGAAAAACAAATCAACTGAGCAATTGAAAAAAGATGATCGTCAAACATTGCAGCCCACCAAATACACCTTTTGATGTAGCCTCCTATCTCCTCAAACGTTTTATTCCCAGGTTCTCAAAACAATTCTTGTTCCTTTTATTATTTCACGGTTTTTCTCTCTTTCTCTCTCGAAAAAATGCGATCGCTTGTAACTTTCACATGGAAGCCTAAAAATCAGGCCAAAGTGCTATAATGCGATGGTGGCCTGTTAATCCAAACATATTTGTCAGTAATACACGAGTCCAACACGCACTAAAAGCAAGCCATTGTCAAGGACGGGTTGAAAGATTGAACATGAGGTCTGGCATTGTTTTTTCACCTTTTTTTTTCACTATTTCTGGTACCTTATGCCGCAAAAAATCTCTACATTAAAATGGCAGATTTAAAGGTGCACACCGACGCGGATGACGACAGAGACAAAATGATTCTAGGACAACTCGACCCAGTGGGCAACTCGATCCAGTGGACAACTCTACCCATTACAGATATTAGGCCCAAAATGTTAACTTACAAATAGTTCATACTTATGGAGCAAAATTGGAACTGTGATGTAAAACATGTCAAAATTTGAAAGGTTTTACGCAATTCATCATTTGACGTTTAAAAGCAAGTTATGCTTGCATCAATCAAGGTGTGAAAATCAAGTTTGATAATGTTTTAATCAAATTTGATGTTTTTTTATTTAATGACTGATGCAGTTATCTTTGTATGCACAGCGAATATTGACTCATCAAGCTTTGATTTTGTTCCATAATCATACGTTTTGGTTAATATGCTGCGATTAGTTATTGTACTTGGTCGAGTTGTCTGCTGGATCGAGTTGTCCAGACAAAATCTGTGCTGGTTGAGTGGAAACCCCGGAAGGGTATGGGACACAGGAAAGCTAATAATTTTCATGAATCATGTGCAACTGGAATGGGTGATTTAAGTGTTTCAAATATTGCGGTCTGAAAATAATTGAAACACTTCATTATGAACGCTTTTTCATCCTCTAGTATTCCCAACTCAATTTGAAAACGACAGCCAGGGACCCGACTAGATGCAATTCATAGGTTGCGGGATAAATGTTAGGGAAAGTTCCGTTAAAGTATCTACAATGACAACATTTCCTTTTGTTTTTGCAACGCTTCATTTTTTCCTCCTATACACATGATTATATCTTTTTATGATATACAAGAATGAAATATGTTTTGGCCGTGAACAAACTGAATTAGAAAGGGTTGCAAATTGCCTAGTTTTCCCCCTTCCCAGTTGTGACGTAGCGTATCTTCAGGCCAAAATAATCGCTTCTCACTCGACGACGCCCTGGAAACAAAAGTGCGCGCAAATTGCCGTTTCTTGCACTCTGATTGGACTGAAAATGCCCTTCAACGCGCTCGCCCAGGCCATATGTGAGCTCTGGAGCGCGGGCACGCCCCATCTCTCGAGGAGTTTAGGTGGATGGAATTCTCACGGTATCGAGTTCAAGCCTTGGCTGATTTTTTTAAAATTACAGCAAATCAAGAAAAAGGGATTTTCAAACGAAGATGAAGTGACTTGAACAAAAATTATTTGAAACGAACGGGGTAGTACTCATACCAATATATAGTGGCATAATAGAACACCCTGGCTTCAAACCCTTTTCAGGAGGGAATAGAATAGGTGGAAGACTAATCACGGGAGCGATACCGGCTGAAATGGCGGTGCGCAGCCAAAGACATGTTTCAAGCAGAGGAGGAAGTGCCTCTTCATCTGTTCTGCCCAAGCCTCAAGCCTCAGCCAGCGCTGGAATCATCTCCACGTCTGCAAAGCCGTTTGCGCTCCAAGCGGTGAATTTCAGCACTACTCTACCTCATCCTTTGACGTCAAATACTCGTTCTTCAATAGAGCATACCTCTTAATATATCTGGAGAGCAAAAGTTACATGTACTATATTAAAAAGAAAGTCAATTGCGTTTGAAATATGTAAAATGATGTATTTCAAACAAACGAAAGTATTCATCACTTTGTAAGTATGAAATCAAAAAGTATTTTCTATTTTGATTTTGCTTTTTAAACTTAGACTTAAATAGTTTGAAAATTAATCAAACCTGTACAATATCAGACAGCCAATCTTGTTGAAAATTAGGCCATCCCATCAAAATTGGGAAAGCCCAGCGCTCACTCAACTTATGTTAATGAAACCTTGCACCAAGATGGTTTGATTGAATTTATTTCTTAATGACGCAACTATAAGTTGGCTTTAAATGTCGTCATCTACCGGTTAACTCGTAGCTAACTTTTTGAAAAACATATTCATAAAAAGTGTGTGTGCATGATTGGCAATCACAGTGATAAGTACACTGAAATATTTTAATCTTTTTTTCTGCCTCTATGTAATGTCAATGGATAAATCGTGTAAAAGTGAGTGCATCACTACGCACAATATAGCCTACTGTACTCTTGTAATAAAGCAGTCTATATTATTAGATATTTGAGTGCAACATGCCATGCCATCAAAGATGTCACCAAAAACAACCACCCAAAATTTAGTTCTGTTTTTCATCGATAGGAGCAGTGCGGGCACAAATTGGCCTGTTCTTGCTCTCATGGCTGATAGGGTGGCTGGAAAACTTCCTCTATGTACGTACGTACACACACGCACGCAGTCACAACAAGCTAGCCAGTCAGTAGCTGATCAGTTAATAGTGCTTTAAAGTGATTATTTATTTGCTTTGGGCGTGTCACATAGCCATTGGTTCATCTGTGCAGTGCTATGGTCACCTCAGAAACCCCGGATATGAATGGGGCACACAGCCCCAATCAGGGACAACAGAAAAGTCCGCGGAAAATTAAGGTGGGCCACCTATGTTCATCTTTCATTCATGAATACACAGTCCATCCTTGTGGAACAGGAATGGACTGTGAACGTGACCATCAGGTTTTAAATCTGGGGGATGGTGGCTCACTGAGAAAAGATATTGAAAATAAACGAAAGGATTGAGCAGATGCCATTGGTTCAATTCACCGGCAGAAGTTGTACTGTACTCCCATGGCAACATGATTTAGCCAAGACGCGAAAATGGTTCATGGCTCAGTTGACCTGATTTAAAACATAATTTTCTCCAGGCACAAATGGTTTTGTCTTGGCCCGAGAAATAAATTGAAGAAGGCGTTCTCGGGTTTTAAATAATATCATTAATCGTGGATTGTACCAACACTGATTTTTTCCCCTCACACTTCAAAAGCCTATCTGAATAAGTTGTTAGATAAGGATTTTTTTGTCATCAACTTCCAAGTTCAAGTGGCCATATTCGGTTCAATTGAAATTGAATGCACAATGTCGTAATAATTGCAAAATTGCCCAAGACTGATGTCATAGCCAAGAAAAACTGACCTTGGGAAGCGAGATATGGCTTTATGAGCAAAATCTCAGAGAAATTTTGTCGAATAACTCCTAGCTGAGACTTTGCCTTAAAGAGTTTGACAGAGTTTGAAAACTTTTGTAGTGTTTATTTTCGAAACACTCTCAATGACGTGGCCGTTGAGGTTTTACCTGAAAAGATTGAATCGGAGTTAAAAAGTATAAGATATTTTGTCCATATCAATGATTCAAACAAGAACGTGTGCACACGTGTTTCACATTGTATATAGGCTTGCTTGTGTTCAAGTCAATCCTACCAGTTGTGGGCAAACTTACCTTGCAACTAAATATACCCCAACATGTATGATAAACGCTATTCTCCACCGATTAGTTGGCGGTGCTCATTTTTTAAATTGTGGCAAATTGTTAGAAAGGTTTGGAGAGAGACCTTAAAGTCTATTAATATCGTGTTAGGTTAGGTAAGGTAAGGTTAGGTTGAGTTTATGACTCCCAAGACTCGAAATGTGTATTCAGTTGACATTTGAGATTTTGATCTTTGTACTTCCAAGGTGCAAGTTTATGGTTTGGAAACTAAACCATTGTGTGTGCTCTTCTGGCCTAGAGTGATGCATATTTTGGACACCAGATCGTGTTGATTCGGCCACCAAGATATTTGGTTTCGCTCAATCTACGGGAAGAACCGAGTTATCGGCGTTCAAAGAGGATTTTATTTTTGGCTCGTGGGTGTTTCAATGTGTTTGTTGCTGGCCCACGAGGAAATCGCGACTTGATGCCTTTTTGAGATGGGAATTATACAATGAGAAGGTCTCAATGTGAAATGTGGTGATTGTGACAAGTCTTGGAATCGAATTCTGATCTAGTCAAGAGTCAAAGCGAAAAAGGATTCAAATCCTGATTATTTTTATGCGCATGTGTATTTTTTTTATTAAAACTTTGAACATGAAAAACACCTCTTGGTTGAAATGCCGAGGTGGGTTTAATTTTTTTTCTAATAGAAGTGTTTCAATCATCTGTTGTATTTAAATATCTGTACTAGTGCTGGGGCGAGTCCGGACTCGAGTCCGATTGCACTCGAGTCTTTTACGCGATTTTGGAAATATGAGCCGATATTCATTTTTTCTTCGAAATTCGCAAGGCAAGTCCTTTTGCCGGACTCGAGTCGAAGTCAAAAAAATCAAACGACTAGCGCCAGCACCAATCTATACATTACCAATCAATCAGCTGAATTTAGATCTGAGGTGAACAATATTCTCCCAAAATATCCAAGCTGATCAATTTCTAGAGCATAAAAACTACACAATACTGATTGAATAAAACACCAATATCGATCGAAACAATTCCCATTTAAACACAAGTATAGGGAAAATGTCTCCCAAAACAAATTGTTTGGAATGCGTGGTATGATCAAAAACAAAATCTGAGCTCTGGGAGAGCGTTGTTGAAAGGCAGATTTTGCGCAGAGAAGATCACAGCTATGCGAAGCTGGCAAATTTGCGGTTTCCATTCCTGGAAGGGCTACCAAAACGATGGTGTGTGCGAAAACAGACAAAAAGGACGCGTCTGAGAAATCCAGACCACGCTCAATGCATGACTTTGATGAGTCACGCTGGCCTGGTTTGTTCGAGTTCAAGCTTGGATGGTTTCCATGGCTAGACCAACCCAATTGGTTTCGTGACTGGTTGGAAAGCCCACCAAAGGGGGTTGATCTCGCGCTTTTCCTACAATCCAACGTGATCTCGTTGAAGACACAGTTTGGTTGTGATTCTGGGCAGGTTTGTGTAATTGACCAAAGGTGGGCGCATCCGCTTCTAGGTAATTAGTTCAGTTGGCAAAATATCTGCCTCTCGTTTAGGCGAATGATTTTTTGGTCTGTTGAATCGTAATGCTTTTGTGTCCGTTAATCCACTAATCAGTGACTTTTACCTTTTATGAATTATGACAGCTGAAGCTTTTTGATTTTTCACAGAAAAAAATGAACTCTTAGTGCAAAATTAGGTGAAAATAGCCCCCAATTGATTAGTTTTGCCACTGAAAAAGCCAAAATTATTAATCAGCTTTTTAGACTTTGTTTTTTTTTTACTTTCTCTTTTCCCGTTGTTATAATCCCCACTAGTGTTTTTGATTAATTTCTTTTGAACCATATTAAGTAAATCAGCCATTAGTTTTTCGTTGAAGGTGCTCACCATTGCCAAAGAATGACATACTTTTTTTTAAGAGATGAGGGCAAAATATTTGCCCTTTTATTGAGAGTGAGTAGGCGGAGAATTTAAAAAAACTGGAGTAATTGAGTGACTTTGACGAATCTTCTAGAAAATCGAAGATAGTAGTTAGTTTTTCTTTCATTCATTGAGCTTGTTTTGTGGCTCATATTTTATCGCGTCATTTCTGAAGAATTAGCACAGTAAGAATTTCAAAAACAAATTGGCAATTTTCTTCGAAGCGTGTTCTCAAAGTAAAGGATGCCATTCTTATTTCTTGTCCGAGAACTTGTCTTTAAATATGATTGATGAGGTTTGACAAATTGAAGCTGACAAGTTGAGGAGGGTTACGAATTGACAAGGCTCTTAAATATACATGTTTGTGGCCAAGGCTTTGAGCGAGTAAAATGCTGAACCATGTTTGTTTGAAGTGCCAATTCATCGAATCCGAAATTCAATCAAAGTTCCGTGATAGTATTGAATGACGTTCCGTTCGGGTTTTTGTTTGGTTTCGTGCTCCCCAGTGAGAAATCTGTGATGAACTCTGCAAATAGGAGGGCGAATTGACATTTTCCATGTTTACACTCCGCTCTCATGTGAGTTGGCATTGTTTACTTTGAGAAATGTCAATTTTCAAGTAATGCATGACAGTTGGCCCTCTAAGAAGAGCGTTGAATACCTCTCTTTCGACAATCAACTGGGTTCTTCCTGGGTTCCTCCAGGGCTTTATCCTTCATTCACGATTAAGAGCGACATAATGACTTTCGATTTTTGCCAGACTCACCGCTTTGGAAAGCGGCCAAAATGACTCGGTCTGCTCATGACTTTGTTGGAGCGTGTCCCAAATCCACTGTATTGATTTCCCTGGCAACCCCAGGCCCATTCAAGCAAACTGCAACCTTACATTAGTAAGGTGTGAACGATGGTTTATCAAACTAAAACTGTCTCGAGGCCCATCGGAAACATGCTATGGTGTGTGCCTCTTGTAGAGACATTGGAAAAGAGAGATGCGATGAAAGTAAAAGGTTAGGTGACTTCAGATATGAAGTAATGATAACTAGAGTCAGACCAAAAATGTTTTTACATAAAACATATTTTTCACACATTTTGTTTCCTTTGAGGATATGGTTATCATTTTTGCCAAAGTCAAAGACAAATGTAATGCAAAAACTTTATGAATTTCACAAAACTTGGCATTGAGCTTGTTCATCAAGCACACGGATTGATGCTCTCTGGGGAACACATGACAATTGGGTTTCATGATTGCTTGAGTAACCATGCAGTTGATGTGATATCCATCATTTAGCACTATGTTGCTTTTCCTGATAGTGTTATTTGAAATTGCTGAACCTTATCAGTGAAAGAGTCTGCAGAATTGCACAGCTTGCATGCATGAATGGATGGATGTATTCTAGAAGACTCCTTTTGAAGTTATCTTAACAACCTGTAATCCAGGTTGAGCCTTTTTGTCATATCAATGGATATTTCTGAGATAGAGGCTTTACATTCATTACAATGCGTATTCCGATGTCACTTAATGTCCTCGAAACAAAATAAGGAGAGTTTGTGACAAATGGAATTTAACAAAGCTAACTCAGTCACCTCTCTGAATTGCGAAGACCTCTAACACTTCCATGATATTTTGACATATTTACATGCAATCGACACTTATCTTAGCCATGGCGGCTTATTCTATTTGCATTGGAAAACATGGATTGAAGATTTGTTTCCATCAGTGGGCGAAACCCAATCAGGTGGAAGGCAGGGATCTTTCAATCTCCCAATTTTCCATTATTTTCTTAACTGAAAACGATTCATACATGCTCTCAATTCATGGGAAAGACCAATTCGTAAAGAAAGAAACCAGCCAACGCCATCCGGCTTATCTCAGAATGATGAGGTGACTTTTGGTTTTGTCAATCTAGTTTATAAAACCAAATTGGATTGAACTGGGAATTCCGAGAGAGCTTTCAACTTGATCAAAGCTGGATCTGGCAAGCACGTTTTCTCTCGCAGAGAGATGTTTCTCTATGTGAACAACTCTGACAGGCCTACCTCTGCACCCCTCCTGTTCAATAGTACAGCACTTCTACTCAAGCTTTCCACATTCACGGAACTCCAAACAAGGGATTCAAACTCAATTTTCCACTAAACACTCCCGGGTAAATACACATCTCCTTCAAAATAAACCCGGCATATTTTGCTCAGGAAGGAGAATTGTGCATATATTGGCATTGGAAAAAAACCCAGACCTCTGTGTCATTTGATTTGAAGATAATAATGATTCACTTTGGAGACAATGTCCGCCGTATACTAGCCATTGAAATCGAAATTTGTTGTTAAGAAGTGTTAGGCCAATGGCAAAAACAATTGAAATTGGCATTTAAACTGATTGTAAATTGTCGCCAGAAGTAAGTTATCTGAGGATTAGAAGAGGAACGGTAAGTATCCAAATATTTCTCGGGGATCGTTGACAATAGAGTATTTATGTATATTCCGATCAGTATTAATGCAGAAACGGACGATTATGTGTGAAATTTTACAGCTTTTTGTTTGATCCCAATTAACAATCGGTCACTTTTGGGAGGCGATATAAACCCATCACAGAAAAGAGCTCGTCAAAATTAAGTTTTTCTTCCATGTTCCTTTTAATTTCATTGAATATATTTTCTCCTTAAGGCAGTCAGTTTGGTGGAAACCAAGGTGCGGCTGTTAAAATTCGTCATGAACTTGAGTTGCCAGAACATGTGAGAAAACGCGAAAAAACACGCCTGAAGGTGTAGAAAGCTTTGCCCCCTAAAAAGATGCACACTGCAGTTTGTTCGGCTCAGTTTGTGAATTTGAGGCAACAGATAATCAGGGCGTGACCAAAACACGCTCCTCATTTGCAGAAAAGTGAAACGGAAGCTGCTTTAAAGGTTTTAACCAAGATGTGAAGTGGAGTGTCCCTAGAGACTTCTATCAAGACCTAGCTAGTATGGTGGTCGACAGCGACAAGACCACCAATCACTTGGCTAAGAACGAGGCCAATGTAAGCCTTTTGCGATAATGACTCTCTTGCTAATTATTGACAGCGACAAGTCGTTAAAATATCGCCATTTTGCTCTGATTTGCAGGTAGGCAAAAGGACATCTCACATTCTGTGTCCACCGTTCCAGGTAAAAGGAGGTGCTGCCAAATCGCCAGGCATTGCCAATGGGGGTAATTGTTTTGCCAAGCGTTGCCATGTCTTCCTTGGCGTGTTCCAAAAAACAACAACATAGCGTTTGTCTCAGGTTGGAACGAATGCAATGAGGACCTGGAAGCAAACCCAATGATCCACTGATCCACTAGCGTCCCTCCCTGCAGACCCTGGCCAGAAAGACACGTTTTGAGTTGGAGGGGCAGGCCAAGCACTGATTTGGCTCTTCGGGACTAGATTCACTAATGACAGAGAAAATTGAAAGTTGTTGGGAGAGAATCACAGATCCGGCGCTTAAAGCTAATCTCCTGGAATTAGTTTGAACAATCAAAAGGATCTCTGATTGATGCAAGAATGGTCTTGACGAGAGGGTCATAAATCAGGGATGCATTTGGTGAGGAGCTCATAAGGGAATGACACAAGTCAATCTTTCTGTTTGACATTTGTGCTCTAAATGTTGGACCTTTTCGAGAAAATCTTCTACCCTCTGGCATTGGTTGCTTGTTCCAGGGGTGGCCATGACCAAAAGTCGAAAGAGTGTTGATTTTGGGAGAGTTTGAGGGCCAAGATGGCTTGATTTTTTTTTTTTTTTTTTTTTTTTGTGCGGACTTCCTTACCGCTACCGGGATTGGAATCCCAGCAGTTGAAGACGAGAAGATTATTTATTATACTTGACTTTTATTTATATACATTATTTGATCGACCAACGAATTGGAGTTGGCTGATCTGGCTAATCCTTGAATATAAGGTTGATCCGGAATTTTAGTCAAAAACTGTTCCAAGTCTGACTTAAATCTTGCTACTGGATCAACCCCTACATAAACCCTACGAATATTGAGGGCAGCAAATTGAACAATGAAGGAGCCCGAGATAGAAGGGAGTTGGACTTCATTGTTTTAACTAGCCTGGATTCTCGAGGGCTTGAAGGTGCTCTCAAAACGCACATTAAGCCTCTACGGTCACTACAATTGACCCTAAATCCTGGGTTGGGACAAAGCTCATGAATGCTTTTGAAAACGTACAATATCAGATACCTTTCGTACCTTCTCTGAGTACTGTACAATCCCAACCTTTCTAACCTCTCCCAATACGAGAGCTCTCTCATATCTTCAATGTGAGGTATTTTTGAGGTAAGGAATGAAACCAAGTAGAATACATTGAATGCCTACCATAAAGTTCTCTATAAGTGCAAAGAAATGGAAAACTCCGATATCATGCGTTAATGTTGTTTTCACTAGGCCAACAAGAGACCTTGACATGATCCAATGACTTCAGTGACATGCTTTTTTAAAAATTGCAAAAGTAGATGATACTAACATTTAAATTTGTATACGGTATATCTATCAACGTGTTGAGTCGTGATCCAGCTGAGGTCGTTATTTAGCTAAATGTACGCACATGCGTGGGTAGAACTATCCAAGAATTAGAACAAGACAACAAGAACAAAAATTGACGCAGTAAGTTTTGAAAAATAATGATTTCATGGGACTTAAGAGCAATGCATACAAGTTTTTTGGTAAATTATACAGCTTATAGTGAGACACGAAACTCTTTTCAAGGCACTTCCGTCCACTTTTGTTACACTTTGAATCAAATACTGAAGCCATTGATCCTAGATTTTTATTGCCCGATATCAAGCTGATTAAATTTCTTCGAAAAATTTTTACAATTTGTAATTAGCTCGTCAATTCAAGCCAAAAGGTGTGCAGAGTACCAACTATTTCAGGGTTTAATCACATAAAGATAAAAAAAAATCCGCTACAATTCGTGATAAAATTTCTATCACAATTAAACTAAGTTGCTGCACAAAAATTGCGAAAATCAATTGCAAAATACAATTCCATGAGGAAAAAGTGTAGGAAAGTTGCCTTTAATGTAAAATCATTCTTATTTTGTTATTTATACGTTAATGAATTGATTATCAATTTTGGAACTTTTGGAACTTTTGGAACTATAAGATACTCTTAACAAAAATTGGTTTATTCAAATATGCGCAATTTTGAATTGCCTGTACCTGACCCTGACACTCGCGCAATTGAGAAGTGGTTAATGTAGCAGACACTGCGATAAAACTCATCCAGTGTCTCCAAAATTGAATTAAACATCGCTGGATATGAACGAAACGTGCAAGAAAAATGAAAAGAGAACTAGTCCATCACAGAAAAAATTTCCATCCTCCAAAATGTAAAGTAAACTGAAAAATGTTATTTGCGCCAAAGCATGAGATAGGCCCAAAATTAGGAGACACTGATAGCAGAGGGCGCCCTTGTATCAATTTTCATTTAGTTGCGGCTAGTTCAGACTGTCATCCACCATCTCAATGTTGCCCAGGACCCATCTAGTCCCGGGAGCAATATCCATGGTCGAGGAAGAGGTCCTGGGTCACTTTGCAAAAGAGGGCCGAGCTCCCTTCCTCTGCTGAGTGAAGCATGAAGGAGGGAGGGAGTGAAAACCCGGCTTGGTGCCAGACTCTGCCAAATGAAGCAAAGGACAAGGAGGGAGGGAGGGGCGAAGGAGTAGGAGGACATGGCTGGCATGGAGGGATTCCTTCCGAGTTCCCAGCCATCCAGTCTAGTTCATGACTCCAACGCATAAGGGATTGTGTCCCGTGGAACAAGAATTTAAGGTGTGGAACAAGTCCAACTTGACCCCGGGTGAAGTGAGCCAAGGGAGTCACAAACAGTGTCGTAAGGCGCCCGGTCGAAACTCTCGTGCTTGTTTTGTCCAGATCAACTTAGGAACCAGAATGCAAAGTCATTTGAAGCAGGACTATCAAATATCACGATGTGATGCCTGCTTTGATTGACTAGACCTTGGCCGACTAGGGCGCAAAGTTTTATCAGACACATAGTTTTCAACCTACCTGCGTTTTTAATTGACCTTCGTTCAAGTACCGAGAGTTTCAACATGGCGTGTTTACTCATTCACTGGGAGCGGGAGGAGAAGTGCAAAAACTGTTTCTATGAATCCAATTTGACTGACGAATAGCAGTTCAAAGTCGTGGGTTATGTTGTCGAGTTGGTGAAATTGTGGACTTTAAAATCATGCCGGAAGAAAAATTCGTGGATAACAAGGAGCTCTACGAATCTGAGAAACGGAACGAGGGCAAAAAGCGATTGGTAAGATCAACACAGAAGGAAGACAAAGAAGCTAAAAGATTGCACAACTTGAACGATTAGGGAAAATGTAGGGCATTCCCGGGACTTCATTACGTATTGAATAAGTCATGTTGATGACGTTATTAGCCAACCAACCATCGAGCAATGCTGCCTCTCATTGCCCCAAAATGAGACGAGCTCATATAGATACAAAGACTAGAGAGCGTTCAGTACTACAGTAAGTTACACCGGATGTAACGTATTAACCTGCTGTTTTAATGTATCCCTCACGAACTTGGTGCAAAAAGAAGCATCAAATTCCAATAATAATCTCTGGTGCCTCATGATTTAAACCCGCATTTTTAACCTTCCTTGAGCTCTTGATTTTGTTTAAGTGTATTCACGACAGATACAAAAAACCATTCAAATGTCATAAATGTCACTGCCTGTAATCATAGCTCAAATAGAGTTTTAAGCTGAATTTAGAAAAAAAAAGAAAATCTTTCGGCAAGCAAACCCGCTCTAGATTTAGTAACTCTATGAGCCGAAATAAGCTCTCTTTTGCGTGCTTCCTCAATCCTAGGAGAGTGGATGTAATCTTTGAAGGAGGGTAGGCTCTTAATCACCCATCATCGTTAAGATAACCCTCGTACATAGAACTCCTCCTTCCTGACTTAATTATGCAATGAACCATCCTTTGAAGTAGAATATGGAACATGGAACATTCAGGACCAAACACAAAACTGAAGAAGGTCTTTTCTTTCTCTCGAGGCCTTGGACCATCAAGCTAGAAAAAGGTATCTTTTGATGATCTCCGAGACGTGCAAGCCTTTTATTCCAGTCAATGAACCATCTTCCACCGGATCCAGTTGTTTGCTTTTTAGGTATGTCTGTTTTAGCGCCACAACTTTTACAGCTCAAAAAGGGCGCCTTAACCGAGATATCCGGGTTTGTCAAGATTAGTCTGTGAAAGAAAGTGGGTGGGATCGGCAAGCTTGACTGATGAGCTTTTACTCGACAAAGGCCTTGATCGTCCAGAATTCTTGAATGCACCATTATTGGTGTCGCATTCCGACAATGTGTTCCATATTTTGTTAATCTAATTCATGTGTTCTGTAAATACCGGACACCTACGGAATTATTTTTTTACTCTAATCTAAAAGAGTTTTTCATTTGACATTATCCGTGGAACACGTTTCTTTAATACCTTTTATCTTCTAAAAAGTTAAATTGTGAGAAACTTTTTGAAGGGAAAATGTCAATCTTTTTTATCATCACAACAAATACCGTCTGAATCGGTGCAAAACTCTGATTTGATTACCGAAAGAACAGGATTGGATTAAATCTTCAATGCTTGAGTTGAATCCAATTTGAGGATGGAGGTTCAATAAAGCGTAGGATCTTCCACCAAAAAGGCTCGCTCGGATAATGAAATAATGTCGTGCTCAGCGGGCCTTGTTGTCATTGGAGTCCACTGCGGAGAAAGAATATGAGAGATGAAGGACAAAAAGAGACACCAATTGTATGAGCAAGTTGTCTTTTGTATCGTACTTGTACATATGTTGCAAGGCAGATGATATTTACAACACATATTATTTTTAAGCTAGACTTATCTTGAGGAATTTCAAAATCGAAGGTTGTTCACAAATCAGATCATGGTATAGATGGTTTGAAAGAGCAAAAATATTTGTCTTCCCTAGATGGCTCCTCTGGCACTTGTTTCGGAAATTCAGAAATTGCTTTTGGTGCCATCTTTGGACTTCTTTTCAGATATAAAGAGCCAAGTCTGCAAGTAATAGGAGTACATAAATAGTTCAACTTTCAAGTTCGCCAAACAGAAAAGCACAGTGTAGTTTACAAGCTAATCATAGTTGAAGAGTGAAATACTATTCAACGACATCTGGTGGACAGAATAAACTTGAAGCGCTTGGTCGAAACATCAGGCCATAGTTTTCGAGCGCAATCAATTGTCAG
This sequence comes from Tigriopus californicus, assembly GCF_007210705.1. Classification (NCBI taxonomy): domain Eukaryota; kingdom Metazoa; phylum Arthropoda; class Copepoda; order Harpacticoida; family Harpacticidae; genus Tigriopus; species Tigriopus californicus. The sequence continues at coordinate 1,922,287 of NC_081451.1, forward strand.
GTCTTAACTAAAGAATTGGAAGGTACGATATATATAACTGAATCAAATGGGAGCACCTCATCTCGCAACTATTCATTTGAATAAGCGAATCAACAATTGGTCACATGTTGACCTAAGGATAAGTGGTCCATGTCCCACATTCATACTGAAGCCATTGTGTTTAGACATGAGATGAAAGGAAAATACTTCAAGTGCTCGTGAGGATCCTTTCTCGCGGATGAATCTAGCCCAGACAAAAGCTTTTCTTTAAATGAGCACTCATTCTAAAGAACGGGGAGTGCAGGGCCCCTTAAATGGGTCAATGTGCTATCGTTCCAAGCTGATGATCCACGGATCCAAAATCCAAGCTTGACTTGCACATTATCTCAAAACCCCATAAAACCGAGAGCACAAGCCTGGCAGGCTGGTCCTTTTGAAATTGGATCGCCATCTGTCAATGTTGACCCGGTTTCGCGTTTAGAGGCCTCTGGTCACGCTGGATCGAGAAAGCCTTCCTCCAATTTGGTGGGAGTGGATCCTCTTTTGAGCCTTCCCCAAACTCGAAATGAAACAGGATGATGGTGTCTTTGAGAGACTCTCGAGATCTTGAGAGATAAAAAATGATCCATGAAAACCAATCGGCTGGTTATTGCTCCAGTTATTTTGGGCGAGTTATTTTTATGACCATTGACATTGTTCCAAGGAGTGTTCCATGTCGGCAATCAACGACTCAAATTCGGAGATAAGGTCCCTTTTGGAAGGCGGCCGGCCGCTCCTTGGGAAAGTTTCCCGATCGAAAGCCACACATACACACTGAAAGATCCAAGGAGTACACCCGTCCCATCCTCGCCGCAAGGAAGAGCAAAAGAGGGAGGCACAAGAGCCTTTCTCCATTTGCTCCCTTCTTTGGCTTTCCTTTTTATGGCCCTTTCGCGTAGAGAAGAACCACACAGACAGACGGAACACAGCATGCCACGTGTCAGCTGACGAGTTCCTGAATATGACAGAACAAGATCAAGAGCTTAAAAGTAAAAAACACAAATTTTATTTTACCTTCCATCTATGCACCGACTATTGAAAATGGCTGTTACCAATGAAATATCATATAGTTATTGCGCGTCCAAGACGTAAATTGTCGTAAAGTCGTAAAGACGCGTTTCAAAGGCATTTATTGTTCCCTTTCAAGCCTCATCATTTTTGTTCAGTCTGTCAAGTTCTAGTGTTTTTCTGATGCTAAATAACGGACGTACATGTATATGCGGTTCCGTCTTTCTGTGAGAAAGTCTTCTATGGTTTGTCCTCTTTGGTTGCTCCGCGGCCAAAGAGCGAGAGCGAGGACCCTGATCCATTCCAGAGTTAGGATAGGACCGAATAACCCCCACCCTTTTGCCCTACTTGGTCAGACGGAGAAAGCTCTCTCGAAAAAAAGAAGAATTGAGATACCTTGCAGAGGACTGGGATCTCTCTAAAAATATCCGATCCCGAAAACATATATCTATATATTTACATCCACTTCTTTCAATGTGTCTTGTTGATTATCCAGCGTGCTCCCAAGTGTCTATTAGTTACCTAGAGGCGAGAGTCATGTGTCAGTGGTAGATTGAAACAATTGACTGACCCTCAAGCCTCTCAATCAGGTGGTTCCTTTGCTCCCAGGAAAAAGGGCGTGTTATGAGTGAGCCTTGAGTCCCATCATGGTGACCAAAGATCAGCCATTGGTAGGGTGGAACCTTCGTTGATAAGATCGAATGTGCTAACAGTTTCCGTTCTCAATAATTTCAGTCGGACGACAATGCCAGCTTCTTGCGAGCTGCGCGGGCGGGAAACCTGGAAAAGGTCCTCGAATACCTCAAGACCGACACGGACATTAACATTTGCAACCCGGTAACTATCGATCTTCTAGTCCAACTCCTTATCAAGGATGATCCTTGACGAGCCTGGGGTCTTTTGATTATGATTGCAGAACGGTCTCAACGCCCTACATTTGGCCTCAAAAGAAGGCCATGTCCATGTGGTCAACGAATTGTTGTCCCGTGGGGCCAAGATCGACTCGGCCACCAAGAAGGGAAACACCGCATTGCACATCGCATCGTTAGCTGGACAGGTTCGTGACTGGGCTTTGTTTATCGTACATCTTTGCTGCAACCAATTTTGTCTTTTTTTCAATTCAGGAGGAAGTGGTGAAGATCCTCATTGAGCACGGGAGCTCGGTGAATGTTCAGTCCCAAAATGGCTTCACCCCATTGTACATGGCCGCGCAAGAGAATCACGATGGTGTGGTTCGATTTCTTCTCCAATCTGGTGCCAACCAGAGCCTTGCCACAGAGGACGGCTTCACCCCTCTAGCCGTCGCACTGCAGCAAGGCCACGATCGAGTAAGTTCTCGCCATGATTGAGATACGCGTTCTATCCATTCCAAACGCTCCTTCTTCTTTAGGTTGTGGCAGTCTTATTGGAGAACGACACCCGTGGCAAAGTCCGATTGCCCGCATTGCACATCGCAGCCAAGAAGGACGACACGAAAGCGGCTGGACTTCTGCTCCAGAACGATCATAATCCCGACGTGACCTCGAAATCGGGGTTCACTCCCTTGCACATAGCCTCCCATTATGGAAACGAAAGCATCGCAGCCTTGCTCCTCACCCGAAATGCCAACGTCAATTATGCCGCCAAGGTAAGTGCATTTTGCACAAACATCTAAAGCTCGAAAGAAGCCATAGTAAGGTAGAAAGAAACATGCAAGTGGAAAGGTTTCGAGAATGACAACAAAACTGGTTCCGAGAATGACAACAAAACTAGTTCCGAGAGACCACGATTTAGAAATTGCCTCTCAAGGAAAGGATTTAAACTCATTGCGTTTGAGGAACATTAATATGCCACATTTGGGATATTAGACCAATTTTGAATGATAAAAGTCGAGAAAAGCTTGGCTCTTGTGGCCAATTATAGGTATTTTTACGCCATGACATGACCAAGAGTCGCAATAAAAGAAGAAAAAAAATAAAGGTAAAGAATGCGTTCCCAAGTAATACATGCTAGTTAAGTCAATAATTTAGATAGTTGCTATTGGCTTGAACGCCAAGTGAGGAAACCCTAGCTTTTTGTCCTGTTTTTGTCAAGATTATTCTTTAACATTGGGACGCTTTATGAATGAGACGGCAAACATTTTGATTATTTCGGCTCAAAAATATACATTTTGTGCCTTCACTCCCTGGTGATGAATATCCTGCTAATCCCTGCAATGCTAAGTGAGTCATTACTTGAGAACTAATTATAAATCATTATGAACTCTCGAACAATTAATGCGATTAAATAGTGGTTTTATTTGTCACAAGACGTCCTCTACCATTGAATATCAAGTGCTTTAATGCTACTATCTCCCATTGCCATCTTGGCTCTTTGCTTCTCCATTTGCAATTGTCCGCGAGGAAAAAATAGTTGGAAGCCGTAAATGTGTCGGAAGTGGGGGAAATCCCTATCAACGAGAGAGTGGTCAAGAATTAGAAAAACATGTCGATTTCCCCATCAATAAGGTTCCTTGGCCGTCGGGACATTTCAAATAGGTGATGAAAAATGCCTTGTGAAACTTGCGTTTCGCAATTTAGAACTTATCACCCAGGCAACAAGGTCAGATGAGACATGTAGCATGTGTACTTGTTCTCAAACCTCAAGAGAATGGAAACCAGTTTTAGTTTTTTGGAAATTGCGCCGCTTTGACGCCAAGGATTTCCAATTTTTCCGGACCGACGACCGATCATTGCATCCCAAAATTAATTCAAAGTCAACATTGATATATTTACAAAACTCTGGTCAATTCGTTTGACATAAGATTTAAGGACGGGGACAGGGCAAGGATACAACAACAATCGTAGTGGTGATAATAATAATAATAATTGGCTTTGTTTCTGACAACAAATGTTGAAATGAAGAGCGGCTTTGACAGGGGGAAAGAGGGGAGGGGCTGGTAGGAGTGTCTTTAACTCCACCATTTTATATATTTTTTTGATGGGGGATGAATAAATAGCCCTCTGACACTTGAATCAACGCTCTGAGAGGATCATTAGAAGTTCACAAAAGTCACAATTCCAAGCTTTCCATGATGGTCTGGTCAAACTCACACATGGCACTCGAGGTCTCTTCGGTGATTGTGTTCAAATTGTGCTTGCGGTTCAGTCCCTCACCACTGAAGGTAGAGTAGTGATAGATGGGCGGGGCCTTGCCCATCACGGCATCTTCCGTAATCTCCACCACTTTCACACCCGTGCCCAAGATCTCAAACTTGACCGTGAACAACAGTTTCTCCAGAATGGTCCGCACCCCTTCAGAGCCCGCATTCTGATAATGAGCCTGAAAACGGAAAACGTGGGATTTACTCGGGTATTCTTCCCATGCAAGTTGCCAAGGGGCCCGCTCTTACTTTGTCTGCAATCAGCTCGAGGGCTTCAGGGGTGACTTTGACTTCGACATCCCGGAGTCCCCAGAGATTCTGGAATTGGGGGATCGGGCTGTTCTTGGCCTCCAGGAGGATCTGCGCCAGTTTGGTCTGCTTGAGCCCTTGGAAGTTGTACAATCCACTGCCACCGCCACCGGCAGCATCCTCGTCGGAATAATCGCTGTCCGTCGAGCTCGAGTACGAGTCCGAGCTCGCATATTGGAAGCTCTTTTCGGAACAGATCTTACTGGACTTTGTACTAATGCCTGCGACAATGGATCATGGAATGACTTATGTATGCTTAGTCAGATCGTCCTAATCATGATGATTGGTTACCTTGGCTGGAGTTGTTGGAGGTGGTGGCGGAGGTGTCCATACTGGCAGTGGAGTCCCTTCGGTCACGTTCGGTCTCGTCCTCGACTCCAAAGCAAATGAAGAACAAGTTAGCGGAGTTGATTTGGAACTTCTCCTTCTCCTCTCTCACGTTGGTTTCCGTGGAACTCAGAGGGCACACCGAGGGTCCAGTGGCTCCACTCTCCACTGGCGGCGCTTGGATGGCTCGCCGAGTCAAGTGGATGGTTTTCCCTTCAATTAGCTCTGCAAAGGAGAAGTCCCCCAAAATAGAGCAAACTTCCCACCTTTTGCTCAATGCTCAATGCTCACTCAAGCAAACGGCTCTCTCGCATGCCAACCTACCCATGAGTTCCTTCATAATGTTCTGACGGTGCCATTCCCCATCCTCGTCATCATCATGGGCTCCATGTCCGATCTTGTCCATTGCGTCCAGGAATATGATCCCTCGTTGAGCTCGCTCGATGTCGTATTCGGCCTTTTTGAACAATTTCCCCACGATGCCGTCCACGGTCTCGCCCGTGTAGCCACGGAGGAGCTTGGCCAGCCAACCCGTCCTTTGATTCTTGGTCATGGGTCTCTTTCTGGAAGGAGGATCCACATGGGCGGCGATATTTAGTACTCATTTTTTTCTGGCAGAAGTGAGAATGAGTGGTGAAATGAGACTGAGACTCATACTCACTTGAGACCTTCGAGTTCCATTGCCTTTTGCTTTGACACCAACAGACTGCAATCAATTCTGACGTAGGGGACTTCAAGAAAGAAGGCAATGTTGTCGGCTATCGCATCCAAAGGACGACTAGATCCGGTGGAATCGAAAGTGAGCGCGTTGGACCTCTTCAAGTGGACTTTGTGGGAGGAGGCCTCGATAATCACCCGAGCGACCTTTGTGTCAAATTTTGATAAGAAAAAAAAGCAAGCTTCAATCAGTAAGATTGTTGATATCTCTGGCGTATGTACATTAGACAATGATGCAAAAGACGATTGGTCAGCATTTTTGATGGATGTACTCTCTCAATTTGGCGTCCAGTTTCCGAGTTGTTCTACTAAAGAAAGTTGGTCACTTACGATGGGCGAGAGATATTCTTCTTGTGGAGATTCGTGATCTGAGAGGGCGAGACTGTCTTTTCGTTGGCGATTCCCATCGCGTTCGAACTTCTCTCGGGCGTAGTTCCGACAACGAGCGGAGAACTCCCCCTGATGTCTGCCATGATTATTGAGCTGATATTGGTTATTCTTAGGCTGTCCGGGTGCACTCGGGTTCTGAGTCCTAATCAATAGATAAATGAACGAATGACAATGACATCGAAATGGAACCTTACTCTCTCTCTGTGGACGATGATGGCCTTGCGAGGACTTACCCGAAGGTGATGTCACAGAAATGGTTGTAGATGGCCACGCTCAAGGCGCGCTTCATGATGTAGTGTCCCACGATGTGTCCATTGAGGTACTCGTAGATCTGTTGGGGTGGGGGTGGGATCCGGGATGCGACAGTCTTCGACACTTTCCGTCCAATTGTTTGGACTTCCATCCTCACCTCGAGATCACTTAACACACACTCTGTTCGGTGGAGAAGAGGGAAGAAAACTGCTTATTGTCGTCGTCCAGCCAAAGTAACGTTTGTGTCACAATCTCCCCCGTCGGGCGACTCTCTTCCCCTCCTCACCCTTTTGGCCAATGCTTCGAGAATGTTCATAAAATGCAGGGCGCATGTACAAATCCCAACCCTCAAGCAAGCCCCCAACCCTGGAGTTCAAGAGAGAGACTTGTTTGCGTTCAAGGAGGATTGCAATGCTTGATTGATCTTGCCTCGGAAGATGGTTTCCTGGAGAGACGTGTTCACTCAAAGAGAGTTGGACAATGACTGATCCGGGGCTGATTTCGATATTCCCCGAGACACAGTGGGCAAAAAAGAGCTGGACTTTGAACCTGGGATCGATCATTGATCGGGAATATGGAGGAGCGCCAATGACAAAGTCCGATCTGGGTATAGTGTAATGAGCGAATTCGAACGATTCCAATCGAGAAAGCCTTACTATATATTATCTCTTTTGGAACTCAGCACACATGTATGCATGTCCATCTGGTCGCAAGATGACCGGCGTCTCCATTTCCCCTGCTTATTAGCAGGTATTTCGGATATACATAAATATATACATTTCTAGATGGAATGATGCATCCATCCATGTTTGGCGAGATTTCTGTCCTCTCCTGATCTTTGAGGAATGAATGCCAAATGACATTCCGCGATCATGTTTTATGTCCTCGTTCATCGATAAAAAACAATTTAGTTATCGATTGAGCGGCGTTAGTCGCCAGATGTGAGCAATAACGAGCTCCAAAGCTGATGAAACTATGAAAACAGTTTGATCAGTGAGTGGTCAAATTTCATCCGATTTTTCTCCTCGTACCCCCCCTCACTCATGAAATGAGGGACAAACGGGAAGACATTCTCGACAAATGAGCAATGTTCATTGGCATAGTTTGGCCTGACGAGCCTCTTCATCGACAGAAGATAGGCGCCTTGATTCTAGTCTGAACCAGTTCCAGTTTCCCTCAAAATTATCCATTTTTCACCCCATGGTAGTTGTACGTGTACTTAACCGACTTCTCGAGGGTCTTGGAATTCATTTGTGGAGTTTGATACAAGGTTGAGACACTTGGGCTTTTTTAAGAGCATTTGGTAAAGAGTGCAGTTTTCTGAAGGTTATGGCTTCCAAATATAACGATGCTTCGAGACAGACTATTCTCGATATCAGACAGATCTCGTCGTTCACTCAGGAACGAGTTTTCTTTGTGATCTTTTTTTTTAATCACGTTGTCCCTCAACCTTCAACCTTCAACGGCATTTCCTTGATCCCAATTTTTGAACTCGAAGGCTAACAAAGATTGTGAACTCGTACGAGAGAGAGCTAACTGACCTTCAACCTTGATTGAGGAAATCCAGCTCCCCATTTGGTATAGATCAAATATATTTATGATGTCTCAGTTATTACTTGTCCCTTACCTTTTTGTCCCATGGCGTTAGTCAAGAATCAACTGTCAAGTGGGAAAGCCATCTCTTTCTCCGGCTCCGACAGCCACCAACGAGTAACTAAGCTAAGCTAAGCCCAACCAGACAACAACAGACTTAAATCTCCCTGAGAAGCCTTCCAGGGCACCTCCAATAAAGTTGAAGTCTGTTACCAAGCGGGATTAGCTTCGAGCTCGGAAACCATGAGCGGCAGTTGAAGGGGCAATGTACTGATTGCACCTTTTCTAAAGCACTTCATGGAAAGATAGTCCCTTTTACCGAAGCAAACTGTTCTTGATTACTGGCTCTTTTGTGCTCTTTGACAATTTGGCACATTTCAGATTAAATAATGGTGTTCCGTTATAAGCCTAGTTTCCAGTTTGCGAATTTTTGTAAAAAACTGTTTTAAAACGCGTTTATTGCCACTTGAGGTAATGACAACATGCATGTAAATTGTGCCTAATACGTGGACATTTAAACTAAGGAGCGCTTCAATACAAAACACTTCCTCACCTGTAAGGTAGACATGTGAAAGCTACAGCAATCTATTTCTCAATTATCATTTTTAATCTCTTTCATAGCCGTCATTTGGATGGAAATCAAGACAGCTGCTCTGAGAAATGTGTTTGTTCCCTCTATGACATAAGGGTACTTCTATGTACCTATATCAAGCTTTATTCCGGCCGGCTTTCCTGACGATTTTTTTTCGGCACAACAAGGAGCCAAACAGTCGAGTATATTTGTGTGTATGTACGTCTACGTGTACTTGGAGTACTTGCACTTCCGCAACAAAACTGCAATCAAATGAAGTATTTTGAAACTGTGTTTCTGATTAGAAGCTCCAATTTTAGGCTGATCCCTCTGCCCATATGTACCAAAGCACATTTTTGTGATAGGTCCGTCCACATAAATAGATGTGTTACAAAACTGTCAAGGTTGCCAAACCAACAGGTTTTCCTCGCCAATCTCGAACGTTTGCAACCGGGAAAATGAGCAGGCAATCATTTCACCTTCGATTCCCGGTTTTATAAGCGCTCACAATGAGCTAATTTGGATGAAGTTGTAAGGTAGAAATATACTTAATTGAATTAGCTTCATAAAACGTTTCATTGAGGGTGTCCTCTATGTAACCATCCAAAATTGGTTGACACTGTCTAGACAGCGATTGACAGTGGCTTTGTCTTCAAGCCGTTCATTATTACACGAAGGTACATTTCAGCTTGGCTTATAAACCTGATCGATATGAATAAACATTCGATTCACGGTGATTGACAGAGCTCCGCAAATAATGTACTGAAATGAACATGTACTGCCTCAATTGATTTGTTGCCATGAGATCAAAAGTTCATGTTCGTCGACATATGAAACTTTGGAAAATTCTAGTGACTCAATTGAGCTTTTTTGCGCCCTCATACTCGTATTATGTCCATCTAAAATAGAGTTCAATTCACTCAGTCCTGGCGTCAAACTGACGCCATCGTGTTCGATGTGTGATCTAGGGAGCTCGTCGGAAAACCCGTCTTGACTCTTCAAATATCTCCGAGTTCAAACTCTTACCTGGATTTCAGAGCAAAAATCTGTTCTTCTTCTTCTTCTTCTACCAAAGACATTTATCTTAATCGAAAAAAACACGAGTGTTTTCACTCATTAGTAAAATGTGTTTTTTTTTTCAGTTGGAAAATTGAAAAGGACAAGCAATAATATATGATGGACTTGTAGGGTTTTTGTTTTCAGTAAAACAATACCATCTTTTGTCAAATGATGTCTCAGCACAATCGAGCGCGATAAAAAATGTAATGCCTTGTGAAGAAACGGAAAAACAGGTCCTATTATGCAATTGAAAAAAAGCAAAACCTATTTTTATAGAGAGCCCTTTTATAAATGGAATCTTTTTTACCCAGCTCAACAACAATCGTTTGAACTCACAAGGATTCCGAGCAACAAAAAATGTTTCCCACAAGACGCGTTTTTGCCCTATGTCTGAAGGACTTTTCAACCATACGAGATAATGACGACACTGAGCGAAAATTGCCTTATTTTCTATTCATTAGCTAAGGCCCATGTTCTCTTTGAGCCTCCCTTCAGGCTATTGCTATAGCCTCTCATCGTATCTTGTTGCTTAATACAGGGTTACAGGGTGGTCGTACAAAGTGGGTCAAACATATTTCTGACAGTGTACCCACCACCCTCATAAGTCATGTTTTTTTTTCCACGGGGGTAGTTATGTTGAGGGTTGTGAATCGTGATCAGATCGGTACTCGAGCCGACTTGGCTGAGATTTTTCGAGCATGGCTCTCTGACATGTTTGAGGTCAATGACCAACAAGTCAACTTGTGAGATAGCGTGATAGAAATTGAAGCTTGAAATGGCAACTTTTTTTCAATGGAAACGTGGAGAAGTGGGTAGAAAGACCGAGGAAGGCACCGGTTGGAATCTCTTTTCCATGGAAGTAATGCCGGTTTATGCAAAAGAAAAGTGACCTCCCAAAAGTTGCGCAGTTGCGTGATTACATTTGGTTACTTGTTGCGCATTGCCTGTGAAAGAGAGTGCCACCCAAAATTGTCTTCGTACATGTGTTCAATTCTGTGGTATTGTTTCGTATTCAGCAGAGCCTGAAATGGGATTTACCGTACTTTATGAACTCGCTTGAAACGGAGGCCTTTCCAATTTTGAGCACCCTGTTTGCCTCAACGTTAAAGTACAGAAAATAAAGAGAGCATGTGCCCTTATCACACCACCTATTACCAGCCTAAAAGTTTGTCTAGGAGAGTCAAAATAGGATACAGTATCTCAAATTAGAGAGCAAACTATGTCTGACTTTGAACGACAGAACATTCACCGTCTTTGTTGCTAAGCTCGATTCCCTGGAACCTTTTAGCTTCAGCATTTTGAGGAGGCTTACTCTCCACAGCTACTAATTCAAACTAAATCCTATGAAACACACAAGCATTCGAAGGAAAGAAATGTCTTCTGGATTTCTCGACTACGGAATTCAGGACCAAGGGGGAAGGTCAGTCGGATGCCTTGACCTGAATTGTCTCTCACAGAGAGTCCAAGGCAGAGGGGGTCGAGGGTGAGATTATTCCGATTGACTTGTCAATGCTCCCACTCACCCTTGGATGCTTGATCACGATTTAACCAAAAATTTCTAGCTCACACCCACCCACCCCCCATCGGGAATGTCATATCTCCTGGTGAAGTAGTAACCCTCAAGGGGATTTTCCCGAGCATTATTGAAGTGACGTGTCTTCATCCGCGACTTAATGAGACTCATTCATGGTCGGAAATTACCCAAGTCTCGCCGTCACTAATCTTTGGCTCAAGACGGAAAGAAATATGTTATCCTAATGGGTCTGTGAAGGACAGCGGGTCTGCTAGTAAAATTAACATCAAGACAAGGCCGATAAATACAATCGTGGCTATACGTTTTCCTTTACAGCATAGCATCACTCCGCTTCATGTGGCGGCCAAATGGGGCAAGGCCAATATGGTCCAATTACTCCTGGATAAGGGCGCCAATTTGGAGTCCAAGACCCGCGATGGACTCACCCCGTTGCATTGCGCCGCCCGATCCGGTCACGAGAACGTGGTGGACGTCATGATCCAACGGAGCGCTCCCATTTCGGCCAAGACCAAGAATGGACTGGCCCCTCTACACATGGCCTCTCAGGGTGACCACGTGGACGCAGCAAGGTCAGTGAAGGATGATGTCGATTATGATTAATTATTGCATGAGAGATTAGCGAAATTGTGGTTTAATGAATGAATAAACATCGTGAGTTAGGCGACAAAAAGAGGAATGAGACAGAAGAATGGCAAAAAAGATCGGTGAAAGGCATAGTTCAATTTGTCATTGAGACTATCGAGAAAAAGCCTGAGAGCTTCTGTAGGCTAGAATTTGGAGTCGATTTTAGGCTGAGACTTGTTGTTTTGTTGTGAATGTTGATTATATTTTAGACGATCGCTGTGAGTAAAACGTTTCTGACCTGAAAATAAGAAGCTGCTGACTTTTTTTCTATTACAAGCACTCACCTGTTTGCTGATAGCAAAAGAGCAACCTTCGAGTTTTAGCGAATGCGTACGTTAGCGTCAATCGTTTCCCTGGAATTTTTTTATTTACTGTGATTGTTGTAATATATGAAGCAAAATCAGTTCATTTCCGTTTACGATTTCAAGGCCCACCTCTGTTTTAAGTTACCGGAATTGTTTCGGCGGAATTGTTCGGCGATGCCTTTTAGAGCCCTGCCAAGGCATCTAAAATTGAGGCTAAGTGGTTCTGCTGAAACTCAAAAACAATTACTCAAGTTCTTGGAAATTTTTCTCTAAATATGCGCTCATTTATATATGTTTCTATTTGATTGCCATCGAGAAAGCCTTTCAATCACCTGGTAAATTACATGATATGCCAACGTTTAGCCATTAAGGTAAAGATGTGGACTTTCCTACTTACCTTTACATAATTCTTTATGCTTTCATGATCAATGAACCACTGGAATATGGACGAGAATGCTTGGATCGAGAAGTCGCATTTTGGAATCGATTCAACACATTGCGTTCCTTTTAATATTACACTGATTCCAGGTCGCTGGACTATTTTTTTTAATTTTCATCTCAACCGAATGCCTGGATAAAACATTATGCCTTCTCATGAGCGCTTCACAGAATAAATGAGGTAGCTTTCTTGTGGCTAAATCATTCATTCTGTGCCCTTTTATGTACTGCGCTGTGAAGAGGCATAACTTTCGACCTAGTCGATTGATTGAGCTAATATTTAAAATATGCCATTGCAATGACTTTGGGCCAGTCTCACTTAAAGGAAAATGCGATGTGTTCATTCATCTCCAAATTGTTCATTCTAGATCCTTATTCCAGTTGTTTGTACGTGATCCTAATGTGACCAAAGAAAGACCAATAGCCGTTCTTTATTATTTAAAACACCAAGAATCTGCTTAGATTGCCAGTTCCCTATTAACCGTTGACCTCCCATTAAGGAGAGTTGCTTGAAATAAAGTTCTTAAAATTGATTAATTTTTCGCGCCACCCTTGACTTACTGGAGGTCACTGGTTCCTCCCAACCAATGTTGGTTTAAGGAGTTAAGAGTCTAGATTAGATCATACCCCCCTCCATGACTATTTTGGTCAGAATAATATTGTGTGTTCTGAGTTTGCCAATTTCCCTTCTATTTCCAGGATCTTGTTGCATCACAAGGCGCCGGTGGACGAAGTGACCGTCGATTACTTGACTGCTCTTCACGTGGCTGCTCATTGTGGGCACGTGAGGGTGGCCAAGTTGCTTTTGGATCGCAAAGCCGATCCTAATGCCCGTGCCCTTAACGGATTCACCCCTCTCCATATCGCTTGCAAAAAGAACAGGATCAAAGTGGTCGAGCTGCTCCTCAAATATGGAGCCTCGATTGAAGCGACGACCGAGGTAAAGCAGATGAAGTCCCCCAAAGTACATTCAGTTGGGTGCGAATCATGACCATGTTACTTCCCTCTTTTGCAGTCCGGTTTGACCCCGTTGCACGTGGCATCCTTCATGGGTTGTATGAACATCGTCATCTACTTGATCCAACACCAAGCTAGTCCGGATGAAGCCACGGTTCGCGGCGAGACTCCTCTTCATTTGGCTGCCCGAGCCAATCAGACGGATATCATTCGCATTCTTTTGCGCAATGGAGCCAAAGTCGACGCCAGAGCCAGAGTAAGCACTTTCCCTCCATTATCTTGGCTTCTCCTAGCTCATTAATAAATGTTCAGCACAGCTTGTCCAGTGTTATGCAAGGCCAAATTAGCCTCGCCCGGCGAAGGCCATGATTTACTTTGTCAACGCTTCAACTCTCGTGTGGTTTAATGGAACCAGGGATACCAGGGATGGGCATCATATTGCCCAAGGGAAGATAGATGATTGTATGAAAACGTTATATTGTACACAGCTACGCGTCAAGTGTTGACCTTTGATAAGGAGATTTTCTCCTTGGATGACCAGATGATCACGATTCGGCTTAGTGATCCATGCATGGCAAGCTTTGACATGATTCCAATCCCTAGGGAGCGAGTGGAAGACCCAAACAATTTGATTTGGCACAGTTTTTAGATCATATTGAATTCAGTAACTCTGTCAACACCGTACTTGTCGATCAAAACAAGCGGAAACATTGCATTTTTTCCCCCTGTTTTTCAATCTGCATGTCTCAATGCCGTAATTGAGGGCGAGGTTATCGACTGGCTGAATGGAGGATTGAATGCAATTCTCGAAGGCTTAACCCTTAGCTCCAGAGATCTAACGGAGGGTCGATGATCAATTCCCATGTTCATGCCAACGTGCACTCACTCGCACTCAGAACTTGTGTGCAATTGCGTATATCCCTAAGTTTTATTTGTATTTTTTTCTGTCTTCAGGAACAACAAACCCCTCTTCATATTGCCTCGCGATTGGGCAATGTGGACATTGTGGTTCTCTTGTTGCAAAGTGGCGCTCAAGTGGACGCTACCACCAAAGATTTGTACACAGCCCTTCACATTGCTGCCAAGGAGGGTCAAGAAGAGGTGCGGACATCAAAAGGATGAGTTATTTTGTCGCTTGACCAAGCTTCATGTCTGTCACGTATGCCTTTACAGGTTGCTGGTGTTCTAATTGACCACAACGCTTCTCTGACTGCCACAACAAAAAAGGGATTCACTCCCTTGCACCTGGCGGCCAAATATGGCAACATCAAGGTCTCGCGCCTCCTTCTTCAACGGGAAGCTCCCGTGGATGCTGAGGGCAAAAATGGCGTCACACCCCTTCATGTGGCAGCTCATTATGACCACCAGAACGTGGCTCTTCTTCTACTAAATGAGGTATAACTGAAAGAGCATCAATCGTATTGTATCATGAACTGACTGTAATTGTCTGGAATACCTCAGGGAGCCTCCCCTCATGCTGCCGCCAAGAATGGATACACTCCATTGCACATCACAGCAAAGAAGAACCAGTTGGACATTGCCAAGAGCCTCTTGGAATATGGCGCTAAAACGGACGCCGAATCCAAGGTAAGGTTGAAGGCTCAAAATGAGGAAAGAAAAAAAGTGAGGATTATTTGCATTGGCCTCTTATACCTTGTAGGCTGGGTTCACTCCTCTCCACTTGGCAGCACAAGAAGGCCATGTTGACATGACTAATCTCCTAATGAAGAATGGAGCAGATGTGAATGCCAAGGCCAAGAACGGCTTAGCCCCCATGCACCTATGTGCCCAGGAAGACCGGGTAAACGTTGCAGCCATTTTGGCCAGCAATGGAGCCGAGCAAGACGCTGAGACAAAGGCTGGCTACACCCCTCTGCACGTGGCCAGCCACTTTGGATCCGTTGGTATGGTCCGGTTTTTGCTGGAGCAAGGTGTCCGGGTGGATGTTCAAAATGAACTAGGCTATACTCCATTGCATCAGGCAGCTCAACAAGGTCATTCCCAAATCGTTGACCTTCTTCTGGAAAACAACGCCTCGCCCAACACTGTCTCAAACGTTAGTCTATTTTTTTTGATTACTGAAAACAGTCACACTAACTTAACGTTGTGGAACTGGTTACGTTATTTAGAATGGCCAAACCGCCTTGTCAATTGCACAAAAGTTGGGCTACATCTCTGTGGTGGAGACCTTGAAGGTGGTGACTGAGCAAGAGGTTACTACGACGACTACCACCACAGTTGAAGAGAAATACCGTGTTATGGCTCCAGAGTCCATGCATGAAACTTTCCTCTCCGATTCAGAGGATGAAGGAGGTAGGGCTCAAATTTTTTACCACTTCCCTATTGAACAGACATTTCTAGTGAAGTTCAAACCTCGTTCAAGCTAATTTTCTTCAATGTTTTAACAATATTGAGGACAAGGGACTGAAGGGGAATATCAGGCTGGATTCGTGGGGACCACCCTGTATCAATAAATGCTTGATGTCTCATTCGTCTAACTTTAACTGAACTGACCCAACCCTAGGTGATGACTTGCTGGATTCAACTGCCTACAGTCAGGCAGAGGATAAGCACCAGGAAATGGCGGGATACGAGGGACAATCCCTGGCAAATCCCAGTAAGTCCCGTTCGAAGTAAAAGGTTGCGGGATTTCTTATCTAACTTTGCGGGTGACGGACTCGTCTCTTCTCTCGATTAATCGCTTCAGCCTGAAGTGATTTTCAAGAATTTCCCTTCACTTTCCTCTATGCTTTTTTTCACATGTGAGCTAACCTTGTTGAATTTGCCTTGCTTTTAACCAACCACCAAAAGCATTCGACCGACAACAATGATCCCTTTTCTGAGCCAGGAACTGTCATTTAAAGACAAATGTAACGTGTTTGGAGGCATAGATGATTATTGTAAAACCTAAACTCATACCGATTGCAATCTCATCCTTCTATATTATTTGATGCTCCACTTGAAGAACAAATAATCGTTATTGCCATTCTGAAATACGCAAATGCCAGAATTTGGCAGTATTGAAAAAGTCACATATTTGCAAGGTCTTAACTTCAGATTTGAGTTCAACGTTAGAGTCCATTTGAATTCCAAAGCTCTCAGATATATTTATCTGAGATTAATCCCAAATTACCGTTAATACTTGATTTGAACTCTTCAGGTTACGAAAATGTTTATAATTTTCATTTCGGAACTGGAACAGGATGTTCTCGGAACCTCACTAGCTGCACTTTTGCTTTGTCGCAATGACGTCAGTCAAAACCTCGTTTGATTCATAATTCGACGAAGGTGAACATATTCTGTCATTGAAGGTTGATTTTCGTCCAAAGAAATGACCTCATTTTTGACGTAAAAAAGAAGAATGAATGCAAAGCGAGGTTATTGACGAACGACGATCAAATATTCCAATATTGCATTCTAAGTCAAGAAAACACTCACTCGGATGACATCCATCTCAATGAGATGCAAAGCTTCGTCTTCCCTGAATCCATCCAATTTTGATTAAAGTAACGTTATACTTGAGTGACATTTGAGCTACGAAAAGGGTAAACAAAACATGTTTTCCTTCCTTAGAAATTCCCCCAAGATGAAGGGATCTCGTTATCTCCTCTTCAAATCAAGCATAGATTTCTCAAATCTAGATCGCAAACTCCATGTTTAGAGGTGGAAGTTGTATTCTGTTTCAGAGCTACAAACTCTTGATATAGGGTACTAAATAACTGGAACTGTCTACTCTCAACATAGTTGGTGCAGATTCTGCTTGACTTGCAATTTTGTATGGAATGTTAGTTACTAATGTCGAGTAAACGACCTTGGCGACTTCTCCAGACTTCATGAGTCTATGGCAACATATACGTGTCGCCATTGGTTTCTGAGAAGTACCATCTTGGCAACCACCCACCCTAAAAGAGTGTGCAAAACGAGTGGTCACCAAAAATACCCTTGGCGGACAGTACACTTGTGGTTTAGTAGTAGGCGCATGTCCTCGTCAGGCGACTGCTCCTCGCTCAAACAGAGATAGTTATGTTGCAAAGTGCCGTCTGTGGCAGGAGAAGAGGGGATTCAAAGCTTTGTAAACCTTAAATGCATTGTCTACGGTTTTAGCTCTGTTTCAGTCCAGATTTTCCAACATTTCCTTGAGCGGCATTTCATTTAGTAGTTATCTTTAAGCGTTTTTCTTCAGATTTCGCCCCACGAGTAAGAATCTTTAATGCTTTCAAAATTTTGGCCGTTGAGACTCATAACTTGACGAATGATCTAGCAAAATGTAGATTTGAAGTGCGACTTCAAGGAGGAACTTTCCAATTTTGGAACAAGCACAGAGGGAAATGGCCGTTCAAGCCCGACAAACTAATATTCATGTTGTTGTCATTGGAGCAGCAGACAATATGAGGCATGTACTCTGCCAACTTGAGCGCTTTTGATCGCCTCCTTGCTCTCAAGGCCTTCCTCCGTTTTTTTTGCCTCAGTCGGCGTTTGGCCATTAAAGAGAGATTATCTCTTCAGTTTCTGAGTTTCTCGGTTCGGCAGCTCGAACATATTATTTCGGATGCCGGCTTTTGTGTGAAAGTGATTGCCCCGGTCAATAAACAGACTCAAGAATTGGGTCCTCAACGGACTATTATAGGAAATCGTTTTAGAGCAGCCCTGGGAGTTTCCCAGAGTGCCTCAGGCCGTTTTATAGAAGCTGAAAGAGAAAAGCATCAGTTAGATGAGTCACCGTCGAGTGGAGTTGATCACACTACAATACACAGGAGTGTGGAAATAAATCACATGTTTCCTGGTCTGAATCCGTGATGTGTTGAGAAATCTCGAATTGCAGTGATAGTTTGAGAAACAAACCAAAATGGTTATGAAAACCAATGGAAGTGCGAATGGTCATGCCAAAGGTGATTTAAAACACTTGTTCAGAAACAGACTGAACTATTCATTCACATGATTTTAAAGCTCAGTCAAGTCAGCTGATTTTCGGTGTTCGATCTGTTTCGGTGACTTGAGATGGGGTCTCTCAAGGCTACGAAAACCAGTTTCATTCATAACAAGATCCCACACATGAAGTGGGCCTGTGGCTTGCATTTCTCAAGTATTTAAAGAGTAAACAATCGCTTGAGGAATTCTTGCAAAAAATATCTCCCTTTGAAAAATAACCATCCTTCCATGAACCTACTACGTCTTTCTCGGTTTGAGGATGGAATGAATGATCTGAGAACGCTTTTCATTCATTCCAATCTCGCCATGTGGTCTTCCAAAGCTCCGATCTATTTTTTTCGGAATAATGATGATTTCGCTTTCGATAACACTTTTCACGTGGCGCGTGCCAAGCGAAAGGGGAGATTTTGTTTGCTATCCCTGAGATCTAACTCTCTCGACCTTTGATTTAGGTGAAGAGAACATGTTGGGCGATCATTCCTACAAATACTTGACGGCTGACGAGATGAAGTCCCTGGGCGATGATTCCATGCCTATTGACGTCACTCATGACGAGAAACAACAACACAGGGACACACTGCCTCACCCACAACAGGTAAAAGAGGTGTGTATTCCAAACATTGTCATGCTTCAAAGTTCGATATTCCATCCAGATCAAAACCAACGGATCCATGATTGTGAATGGAAACTCGACAGCAGCTTCTGGCAGCATTGAGGCAAAATTGCTGCAAATGGAGCAGAACAAGGACTACTCGTACAATGAGAAGATGTTTGCTGCTGACAACGTTGATCTGCCGGTCAGGACTGGGGTCAACATTGGGTAAGTTATCTTTGCATGCACTGTCACAATCTTTGTACTAAGCAATACCCAATGTTCTATTATTGTAACCTGGGATGGGGATGTATGCTTACCAGCCATATCTGGGGCAAACGGCGGGATAGTGTGTATGTACATGTTGGGCACCAGGTGCTTTTGGGAGAAGGGTGTTTTATCTGTTTTGTTCTCTCCTGTTTTACACAAATTCGATAGGTCTAGGCATTTGTTTAGTTATTCTGCTCTTGAAGCTCACTTTGCCCGAAGCAAATCATTTTGATTTCCTGATTTGTTCAACCATGTGTTTCTCCCCTCTCAAGGAGCCGAGTGCCAAGCCATTTGAGCGTTGCAACCTCTTGCGGCAACAAGAGTGTCACTTCAATGTGGCGCGAAAGGTATCCCCATCTTTACCTTACCCACCGAAAGCTCACTCACCACTCACACTTGACTGTAAACTCAAACCCTTCTTGATTTTGTTTTGTTCCGTTGCCTTTGCCTTTATCTTGTTTCTTTCAGTGGTTCCTAAAACTGACTTGATTACATCTTTGCTTTCGTTTTCTTTTTCTTGCCTTCTTGTCAACACGTTTATCAACAGTTCTATTTAGCTTGTCTAACAAACAACAACAGAGTACTTGTCAATACTAATGTGATCAATCTGCCTGCGCCTCAAACTTTCGAACCAGTGCTGCCAAGTTTGGTCCAAGCAGGATTTTTTTAGGTCAGAAAATGTACAGATTGATCACATCAGTACTTGTCAACTCTCCGTTGCTTTGAAAAAAAGGAGATTATGATTTTTGGGGTCACACTGCATCTTTGCTAGAAGAGGATGAAAAAATTGGTAAATTCAAATCTTGTGGTTTCCAGAGTTTTAAATTCACCCCAAGAAACGATGGAGGCGAATATCATTCATGCGCCCCTAGCATCCAAGAGGTACTTCCGAAAACATAACGATCCAGTCTCTGAAGGACACTCGAGTAGATTTTGTAAAGAATATTTTTCTTTTCCGTACATTTGATTTGGATCGATAAACGGCAAAACATCTTCTCACGGATGTGTGTCCAAAACAGTTTGATGGTTGACTAGTCTCTTTAACGATTTGTTCATTTTGACGCACACACCTCTTGAAAGTCTGCTATTTTGTAGGTCGATAAATCTCATCGATTTGTCTACCTGTGTTTGGTGATTAATTAGTTTCTTTCTTTTCTAACTACTCTCCTAACATAGATTGCTAAAATGGAAACAGTAAGTTTCTGAACGAGCATGCCACTGCCCCATCAATATCTCTGGATCATTTCATGCCCTTTCTTAGAATTGATTCCTGTAGTCTAGACTATTCTTTCTCAAGTAATACAGGGTTGTCTCAAAGTTCCTGTTGACAACCCAAATTGTAGCTCCCATGTTTCAGGATCGCACTGACCCCCGCTCAAGACTGGGTCGATTGTCAGTTTTGTGTTATTGTTCTTCCACGACCCCTGTATTCCCTTGCATATTTCTCTCCCATCATCACCCTCGTCAGCTACAGGGTGGCACGAAAGTTTCGTCTTCGTTTCCCGTTCCTGTTGTCAATCCCAAAGCTCGTCAAGGATTGTGCAGAAGGTGAACTGCAACCTTCGCTGACCATTTCAGGTTCCTGGTAAGCTTCATGGTGGATGCGAGGGGAGGAGCAATGCGAGGGTGTCGGCATTCCGGAGTCCGGGTAATCATCCCACCCCGGAAGGCACCCATGCCTATGAGGATCACTTGTCGCTATCTGAAGAAGGACAAACTCATCCATCCTCCACCTCTCATGGAGGGTGAGGCCATTGCCTCCAGGATCTTGGAGCTTGGACCGGCTGGAGCCAAGTTTTTGGGGTAAGAATATTTGCTTGCGAGGGGCATATCAATCACCATAGAGATAAATAGTAGACTTAATCAGAAAGGGAATTTGGCGAAAAGTTACTTCTCAGAAAGGACATTTTAAGGCAATGTGAATAATATCTTGGTCATACTTCTTAGGAGGAAGGATGGCGAAAAATCTAATCAAACAAACACATTTTGAGTACTGATATTGTGCCTTGAAAAGAGTTGTCATTAAATTCAACCAGCAGACAAAATATATGTAGCTTTATCCTGTAGCTATTTTTTATTGAACAGGTTAAAGGGGGAAGGAGGGAGGTTACTATGTGGCCTCCTTTGATCCATAAAGTATAACAGATTGTGAAGTTGGGTCAGTTGATTGTTTTTGCCGGAGTTTTGAACCAGTTTCCGTCACCTCTCAACCCTTAAACACCTTCACTAGGAAAGGTACTTTATTTTTGGCGACGATTGACGTAAATAAAGTCTAAATGGGACAGAAATGGATTAATCTACAACTTTAAAATGAACCAGCATGAGGAGCATTAATTCAAAAAGAGAAGATTAAGTGTCAACTAAATCAAGGACACAAGAGCAAGAAAACGTCACTTTTTTGTGATCACCAAACCCTTCCCGCAAAGTAGGGCTTAAACTGTTGACGCTGATATTTTTTGAATGTCAACTATTGGCTTATCTAATGTATAAAATGTGCGACTAATATCATTTTGGTAACCATTGATGGTATTTGCTTCAAACAAGGCGTGTCAATATACGCAAAATGGCTTCTCACATGTCTTGAAGTACAATTACTTGAAAATACCATTTAAGTGTTCTTGACAAAGCAAGAATTTGCTTTAAGCCCAATCAGTCAATTTTTTTTTTTAATTCATAAGAGGCCCTGACAAAATCTATTGATTTGTAGGCCAGTCATTATTGAAGTGCCCCATTTTGCGTCCCTGCGCGGGAAGGAGCGCGAGATCGTGATCTTGCGTTCAGACAATGGGGAGACCTGGAAGGAGCACACCCTTGAGGCCACAGAGGACGCTGTTCAAGATGTCCTTCAAGAAAGCTTCGATGCTGATGAAATGAACCAACTGGAAGATCTCAACACGAACCGAATTACAAGGATTCTCACCACGGATTTCCCCCAATACTTTGCTATTGTGTCTCGTATTCGACAAGAAGTCCATGCCATTGGACCTGATGGTACGTTCGTTTTCGTCAAAATGTGTTTCCACTGATGGGAAAAGAAAATATCTTACAAGCGGTAACAAATAATCTTGTTTGGACCGAGCTTTCTGAAGGAAATATTCATCCTCAATAAAATTATAACCACATTTCATTCCCGTGGTATTTTCCGTGGTGGCGTGGACATCACTTTTTGAAATTTCAAAGTTATTGGTCGATCACTAGTTACATTACACCATTTTAAAATCGCCTAATGTAGAGACTGAATTTTGAAAGCTTTTGAATGATAATTTGAAAGCTTATTGATATTTAGTTTTTAACATGAAAAAATGCTCCAACCGCAACATTATTTTCGAAGAGAAAGAAGTGCGTTCATAAGTATCTTGAAGTGTGTTTGAAAGTATAATTGATGTCTTTTTCATTAGCAAACCAAGTTCAAACCAGGTCATGTGAATATGATCCTATCGAGGATCATAATTCAGATTTTCCAGTGTGTCAACCTTTACTCCTACCCAATTAACGGCTCTGGACGAAGGCGGTCACATTGTATTCATTGTAAAAGCAGTCATAAACTCATTGTACCCCAACATAACGTTATGCTCACGTTTGATTTTGAGGCTTGTCTATTTTAGGAGGCGTTGTGAACAGTACGGTTGTTCCTCAGGTCCAGGCAGTGTTCCCACACGGTGCGCTCACCAAGAAGATCAAGGTTGGCCTTCAGGTAAATATGTTCAGACCTCGTCGAGGGATTCAGAACGGGATGCTAAAAAAGATCACGGTCAACCATTTGCCGAAAAAGAAACGATTCTCATTGATCTGGTAAAACCAGTATGCAAACTTGCCAATTGTCCAATTTCTTCATGTATTGTATCGACGACCGAAAATGTATTATCATCCATTATTATTGTAAGATACATGTTCCAATCATATCATTGTGTGTGTGGTGTGTACTTGTACCCTGAACCCCCTAAAACAACGACAAAAAAAAACCATTTTGTGAACAAAACATCACCTTCAACAGCGCAAATAAAACGAGCTTCAAAATTTCCATCCAACAACCGTAACTTCAATGCTAATTTCGTTTTTACTTTGGACTGCTTTATTTCCACCCCTCTCAGAATCGAAATGTAAAGAAAATCTTGGAACAAAATGATTCGACCACAACATACAGTATCAGTAATTCGAGTATCTACTATCATGGATGAGATTGAACACTTTTGGACTTTTCATTTCAGTTTGCTTGTAAAAGCTCATTTGTTCCCTCATTTCTTTTGCATTTCGCTTCTACCGAGACAGTCTCCTGTATTCCCTCCGTTTCTACACTCATTTTACTTTCTTTCGTTCTCAAAGTCCAAAGGTGTTCAGGCTCAGTTTCATCATACCCGTCTCTTTTGTTCAACCTTCGTTTTTTCGTTCTTTTTATTCAGGCTCAGCCCATCCCGCCCGAATTGACTGCCAAGCTGTTAGGAAACAGGGTCGCCGTCTCACCGATTGTGACTGTGGAGCCCAGACGGCGAAAGTTCCACAAGGCCATCACCCTGACCATACCACTGCCTCAGGCTTCTGGGAAAGGCATGCTAAATGACTATTCCTCAGGGTCTCCGCCTAATTCACTTCGTCTTCTCTGCTCCATCACGGGTAAGTCTGATTTTCTCCAAAAGGGCAGCCCTGGAATAACCATGAACGCAACCCGTTCGAACCGGTTGCCAAAATGGTAGTTAGTAACCGAACTCTTGATTTTTTTTTTTTTTTGAAATATCAGGCGTGTTCCGGAAAAGATCACTCAAAGGTAAACATATGACATCTGGAGGGGATCATCATGGACATATCAACATGTTAACAAACTAAGTCAACTCTGCAAAAACGCTAAAAAATGGGCCTCCAACTAGAAATTGGTTAGCAATCTCACACGTTTTCCGCACTGTTTCAAAAAACAATTGTATACAATCATCCCCCATGTCATCAAGGCTGTAGTAAGTGATAACAAATATTTCTTGAAAGATCTCTGTTGTTTGGCTATAGAATTTTCTTTTCTGTAGCTCACATGCAACAGCAAGATTACGCAAAAAAAGCGGATCAAAACTTTAGTATTCATAATCCAAAAGTAAAACATAACAGATTATTGCATTTCTAATGTATTTCATGGTGAATTAAACTCAAAAGTATCTCCTAGATTGCAATTCAATTGTGTCACTTCGTGGATCAAAAATGTAGCGAGGTGAACACACACTTAAACAGATTATTAAATGAAGTTTGACATTGATTCGGAATCGCCATCTATGTGTGCAACTACCACCTTGTTTTGGAATTGAGGCAGGAGAGTTCTCAAATGTAACTTAGTTTTAAATCGAGTTTTGCAACTTGATTTCCGCGTTTGTAAACTTTCATCCTAGGTTGGTGCTAGAGAGTCATTTCCATGTTTGTCTCCGTTTCCCCAAATTATGGGTGGGAAATTTGAAATTTCTCTCCTTGTGATTCATCTCACAAGGTCAATGCCTCATGCAAAACTAATAGTTGTCTACAACCCAGAGGGCCTACAACTCTTTTAAGCAGCGCTGATGCATTGTCCATTGTCTAATTGTATGGAATACACAACACCAAGTTACCATGTTGATATGCCAATGATCACATTTACATCTACTCATTGGATCCTCAAAACGCATATTGCTATACTTTTTCAAGTTGTCTGATTGAATCATTTACATGTTTCAATTTTCACCATCTTCTTCGTCATTGTTTCCACTTCACCCATTCATCTCCAAGTTCTTCCACTTCTTTGTTGTTTGGTTTCAAAAGCGCACGACGATTTCCACCATTTTGTAGATAACATTCCAGGCATGGAGTCATCAAAAAACTTTAAAGATAAATCAAAAGTAGCATTCCAGCCAATAGGTCAAGAAAATTGACCATGCTTTTCCATTTACAATAAATCAATATATATGTATTTATCATTTTGGCATGGCTTACAGTTCCTCCACAAATTTATTTCGATAAAGAAAAGGGAGCTCTTCTCCAGTACAAACGAAGTCTGAAAATCTTGAGAAGCACAATTTTCGCAACCCTCGTGAGTGTGTGTCTTGCCAAGCCACAATGGAAGGATTCAGGAAGAAGTGTTTTAACAATTTCTTGGTTTGTTTCCTCTTCTAAAATCTATGATTTCAGTGAATTGATCCTTGTGTTTATTTTCTTCTTGTACTTGCACAACTTAATGTCAAACAGACAACTTGACCAAGATGAAGTAAATTTGATCACCCAGCCAACCTTTGTCTTTTCAGAGTTTTCCGGAACATCTTTCCACAGATGTAGTTTTAGTTCCTTTTTGTGTAAAATAAATCTCCAATCCTGAGTCGTTCCAAAAGCAAAATCAGTCACGTTTTTTTTTACCTGAGAGTGGTTTTTGGCATGGTTTACCATCTCTTCATCTCTCTCGCTTTTTCTGATACTTTTGGAATGCATTGAATTCAAAACCAACCATTTGTAAATATCAATTTACAAATCATTATTTGGTTTCATTTCTGGTCGAGGAATCCATTTTGTCCATGCTTATGAACTCTTACAGGTGGCACCACTCGGGCTCAATGGGAAGATGTCACTGGGTCGACTCCCCTCACCTTTGTCAAAGATTGCGTAAATTTCACCACAACTGTTTCCGCCCGTTTCTGGCTGATGGATTGCAGGAATATCGGCGAGGCCACTAAGTTTGCCACTGAGCTCTACCGTGAGGCCATTCACGTGCCTTTCATGGCCAAGTAAGGATATCTTGTACCGATAATTCAACCATCCAATGTGTGGACAAAGTTCTAACTGGTTTACAACTGTTCCTCCAGGTTTGTTGTCTTTGCCAAGCGTCACGATGTCAACGAAGCAAGGTTGCGTGTTTTCTGCATGACTGACGACAAGGAAGAGAAGACCTTGGAGAACCAGGAGCATTTCACCGAAGTGGCCAAATCGCGGGATGTCGAGGTTTTGGAGGGCACAAGTAACTTTGTGGAGTTCGGAGGAAACTTGGTCCCGGTGACCAAATCCGGGGAACAACTGAGCCTCCGATTCTGGGCCTTCCGTGAGAATCGACTACCATTCACTGTTAAGGTGAAGGACCCCCACTCTGAAGCAATGGGCCGCGTTGCCTTCATGAAGGAGCCCAAGCTAAGTAAACAAGAGGCCCCTCAAACTCCCATCTGCAACCTAAATGTGGACCTCCCAACGGATATTACTCCTGAGCCAGACTACCCAGAGGCGGGTGAGGAATACATGGCTCTTCAGAAGAAGCACCAATTCCTCCGACAGGCAGGTTACGGCAAGTTTGACACAATTCACCGTGCCGACCTCCGCATCTCGGACATCGGCAACCTTCTCGGCTCCGATTGGGTCCAGGTTGCCAAGGAGTTAGAAATCGATGACTCGGATATCAATATCATCAAGGCTGAGTACCCAAACAACGAAGGTCAACAAGGCATGGTTATGTTGCGCCTCTGGTTAAATACCCATGGTAATCGCGCCACTGGCAACGAGCTGGAGAAGGCTCTTAGGGCATGTAACCGTGACGATATTGTGGACAAGTGCATGTTCAACGTAGAAATGGTCACGGACGCCTTTGAGAAGCAAGTGGCCAAGAACCAAATTGAGGAGGAGGTCCCAGGAGCGCGACTCCTTTCGGCACCTCTGAAACGGGTTGATGCCATCAGTGAGGATGAGGATGAAGTTCATGAGACCATCACAAGCACCACCACTTTTGAAGAAAAGCAAGGCCATGACCAAACCATCACCGAGAAGCAACACCGTGTGGTTGAAAGTGAGAATGGAGAAACGATCACCACCACTACCACCACTACCACAAAGAGAGTTATCTCAAGTGAAGAGGAGGAATACGAAAAATCCCAATTTGACTCCTCTTATGAGCGGGATGAGGCCAAATACTTGGCGGAAGAAAAGGATCCGGACTCTCATCAGGAAAGCAGCGAGAGTGAGGAGGAAGAACAAGAAGAGGAGCGCATTGAAGTCATTGAGGAGACCCGAACCGAAGTGGCAGAGGCTCCCATGAGGACCAGCACCCCTCCCCCGAGCCCCTTGGTGAAACATGAGCCCATGGAAGAATTCCAACGAGGTTTGTCCTTACTTAATCAACAAATGAAAGTGCTTTGACCACATAGAAAATTAACAATCCTGGTCGGTTCCTTAGATAACCAAGTATCCATGTCCTATTCGAGAGAAACAAGTTCAGTGTCGTCTTCCAGTATGCACAGAACCTCAATGTCTTCTTCCATTCGAGTTTCAACCTCGCGAGAATTTGATAACTCCAGCATTGTCTTACAGCAAGGTTAGAGGCTCTCTTCGGGTAGAATATTAGTGGAGACCTCTTCTATTTACGTTTGTTTTCTTCGTCACTGGCTCACAACTGTAGAGGCACTTTGGCCAATATGCTTCTATTTTGTGCCAACTATGTTTGCTTCATTGCACTGCTTCTCTTGAGTGATACTTACTTCTTTTCGCTACTTCTTTGAGGACCCTTGTTCTGCATTAAGTAACTGATTTGAAGCTAACGTCTAGTTATTAATTAACTTGTTAATTTGTCTTCCGAAAACGTCCACCTACCTTTAAAGGTACCTTGAATCACTGATCCATAAAATCAGAATTGGCAACAGTTTGGTTGCGCCTAGATATTGATTTTAGCCCAAAAGAAGATGATAGCAACTCTGGGGATTCATTCGCCCCTTTCACCATATGAGACCCTGGGCACTGTGTATGGCAATATCTCATCGCCAATTAGTCTCTTCATTTAAAAACTTGTGAATTAGAACAAGTGTGAATGCGATTAAGAATTCAGACAAAAGATTCTACGGAAACGTCTAAGCCATCGCAGTTCTATTTTCGACACCAAACAAGCACTTTTTGGCACCTGCTTGCACAAGCTGTGGATATCATACAATTGACGCGACGAGGTGTCGAGTTTTTGAGCCAGATATGAATGATTTCTGATGAGTAATAAGAGCCCATGTTTCAGGGACCGAAACTTCCCTCGAGGAAGCTGTCCAAATTGCCGCCAAAGACATAAATGACGAAGCCGAGGTTTCGATCCCAGTGGTCGAAGAGAGACAAGAATATCACCAGGAAGAACAGAGCTCTTCCACCCGGAGCTCTGAAAGCCAAGGTAAGACCCATTGCTACTATGTTCAATGAGTGATTGAAGCCCTAGAATCCTCTAGTTTATTCCAATATACGAGTATAAAGCATTTGTTTGAATGACTTGAATGGATCCAGGTGACTGGCAATCTACAAGAAGCCCTAGTATACCTTGGCGGCCAAGAAGCCATATTAGCATTTTGAGTCATTGACTATTACAGGGCAGGACTTTCGAAGCCTTTTAGAAAGAGGAACCTGTTTGACATCCCTCAATTGGCTTTTCGTTAGAGCACCCTGTTTCACTGTTCCAAGGAGTGAAGCCAATGAGAGGAATGTCAGCCACGGGCCCGTTTTAGTGGTGTAGAGGTGTTCTTTGGTGACAGAGTGGCTCTTTTCTTTGTTTAGGGAACGCTTCATTGCTATTACTACTTACAAAAGGTTGCCTTTGAGTGCCTTCTCTAAAGACTATTGCCAGTTGTGTTTCCCTTTTGTTTTCACTCTTTCTCAACTTCAGT
The DNA here is from genome assembly GCF_007210705.1 of Tigriopus californicus. Taxonomy (NCBI): domain Eukaryota; kingdom Metazoa; phylum Arthropoda; class Copepoda; order Harpacticoida; family Harpacticidae; genus Tigriopus; species Tigriopus californicus. Next base: position 1,950,909 of record NC_081451.1, read on the forward strand.
TCTGGAGCAAATGGGATTAGGGGCAAGAGACTATCAAATTGCCCAAGTTTGATGATCTGCATGACCCAACGTTACAAATATTGTGCTTACTCTCATACACGCTTATTATTACTACATATTATTCTTTACATACGATAAATTCACTCTTGTCATGAAGGTAAGGTTCTTGAATTGTCTGGTTCAAATGAAATAGTTGTTAAGGTCTTTCCTGCATGCACTCCCTAAACTGCATGGCTTTTGCCTAAACTTTGCTCACTTCTCACGCTTAAAAAAGGCCCAACCTTGCCACTTTTGTAAAAACTTTTTTTTTTCAAATTGGATGAATGCCCGGGACAAGGCGCATCTGATGTGAATTAAAAGAGTTGTTGACGAACTTCCGATAAGAAAAAAAAGAAACAGCCACAAACTCTTTCAACGTGTAGATCTTTCAGCTTTTTTCCAGTGGTGATTGGAAGGCCACCATTGCTCAGCTCTAACAAGATTGAAGTACTATTTTTTTTACCGGCCACACTTGGACTGGCGCTGGAGAGTTCAAAATGAGCTTCACTTGGACACACCTCACGCATTTATTGAGCCTTGTGTTTCCATTTCTCCCTCTATGATTTCTGCTCATATCGTTCTTTTGCTGCAATGTACAAATACTGTAGAAAACATCCCATGTTTACGTTGCTTCTTTACCCTCCATCCTTGCGGCCAAGATCCTGCAAGCCTTTCTTTTGCATTACCCCGCTATGTTTTGAGAGCTGATGCAATTGGAATGAATGAGATGAGTCGGCTGAATCTACACAAATGGCAATAGAGAATGAATCCTTGAACTATGTTTGTTCACACAGATCGTTTCCTCCCTTCATTTGAAACAAAGTAGATCCTAAGTGGTCACGCTGAGGTGCAGGACTTTTTCTTCTTTGCGTTGGGCTCTACGGTCATTGTTGCCATTATGTAGAAGACATGGCCAGTTTTTATACCTCTTTCAATTGATACACTCCCGCTAATGTTGAGCTTCTTGACTAACCCTTGTTTTTGCCCACTATCCTCTTAATAGCCCAAAAAACCACTCATGTTGACCATGCTGAGGAACGTCATACTCAGGAGAAAGCTTCCCTCAAGTCTTTTTCCTCATCCTCATCATCAACCACTACCACCACCACCACCACGGTGGGCTTTGTTCATGTGGAATCCTCTGGCACCCTCCCCAAGTCAGTTGAGATCACATCCGGGAAATTCTCTCCAGATTCTGAAATCTCGATTAAAGAGAAACATCATAGCGAGCTCACTGAGAAAGAAACACGTAGCTCGAGCAAATCCTTTTTAGAAAAGCACAAGGTTCTGATGTTAGTCCAGGAACATGAAGGAAGTCCCATGGAAAGCCCAATGACCGAAAGTGGCCAATGGACAGAATCTGGGATATCCACTGCCGGAGAATCTTCTGGTCTTGCCACAGGAAAGGCATTTAAGCCCCAGATTTTGGATCTCCAAGATCAATCTATTGATACCGATGCAGATCTCTCAGACATGAGTCCCATGGGCACAGAAGTTGCCGCGGGTAAAGCTCAGTTGAGCCCTATTCATAGTCAGAGCTCTGAAAGCCCCAAACAGAGTACTGAAAAATGTATTGGTCTAAGTGCAGCCTCAACAGCCAGTCCAGATAGTCCAGCTCAATGGAAGTCCGTCCTTGCATCAACTGACAAAGAAACTGATGTCCAGAATCTGGTGGACACTGCAGATGCCAATCTCAGTCCTATATTATTCACTGAGAGCAAAGCCACGAGCCCAATGTCAGCCATTGAATCTCAATACATGGTGGATGCCACATCTAGTCCACCAAAAAGAGTTCTCCAAAGTGCTTCAACATCCCCTCCTAAAGCAGGAGACTTGGAAAGCATTAAAAATTCGCCATCGAGTGAGTCATCCAGACCAGCCATTGGTACAAGTGAACAGCCAGGATCATTTGAGTTTGACATGGACATGGATTTGTCCCAATTATCTTCTGATGTGAAGCAAATGGAAGAAAAATCATCCAACCAAAGCACCACGACCAAAGAATACCATTTTAGTCATGAGCTCACCAGCCGTTCTGAGGGTAGTACTTCGATAGTGGAGCGAACTGTAGTTGGTATTGAATCAATAACAAGCATGGAGGCGCAAGCCCTTCAGGCCAATGTTGCAGTGACTGAGAAGGAGACTACAGATTTTCCTTCTCTCATAATGGAAAGAGATCCAGCTACTCGAATGGAAAGCTTAAAACTGGAGACAGAATTCGAAAGAGTTCATGATCCTCAAACATTTGAGGCTCGAAAAGAGTATAAAGAAGAAGTTGCCGAAGAGCCTTGCATTGAAAAGAAAGTTGGGCTCCTATTTGAGAACCAACCCACAAGTGAACATCAAATTTCAGACTCCCTCATTCAAAAGCAGACGGAAGTAGAGGAAGATTTGATTGTGCCAAAGGAGATTGGTTTGTTGTACAAAGGTCTGAAGGACCAAGACACGATGCTAGGAGAACAAAAAAATATGCAACAAGGCAAACTTGAAGGCCCAGATGAAAACTTACCTGGCGCTTATGACGTAAAACAAAAAATAGAAGTCAAGAGACACAGTCCAGAACCGCAAGACTCAACTGCAGATTCTGCGGTTGATGAGCCTATTTGCATTGAGAAACAGTTTCAAGCACTAGTTGAAGATGAGTCTCAAATGGAAAGACATGCAAACTCTGACAATAAATTGGAGCAAGATAATGCAACAGAAATTATTCATGTGGAGCAAGATAATGCAACAGAAATTATTCATGTGGAGCAAGATAAAACAACAGAAATCCATGGAAAAGAGCAAGACAAAACAACAGAAATCCATGGAAAAGAGCAAGACAAAACAACAGAAATCCATGGAAAAAAGCAAGACAAAACAACAGAAATCAGTGAAGGGGAGCAAAGCAAGACTACAGACATTGATGGAAATCAATCAGAATCAAAACCTCAAGTAGAGGCAACAGAAAAGAGCAATGACAGACCTATTGCACCGGGTCAAAAAAATGCACAAGCTCATTCTTACCATCAAAGCACCTCTATTGTCCAAGATTACAAGATTTTCGAGAGGGAGTCAATTACTACCCGAAAGTCAAGCTCTTTGTCTGACCAGACGTTTGTGGAGCGAGCAGTTATTTCAACCCAATCGTCAATGGTTGCTTCTCAAGTTCAATTATCTGGCGCTAAATCATCTGAAAATATGGATCAAAGCATCCAAGAGACAAAGCCCGCAGATGAAGCCTCATTCCATAACAAGATTGTTGCTAAATTGCAAGTTGAAGCTGACCCTTCATTGAATCAAAGCTCCTCCCATTCTAGTTCAGAAATTAGTGAGCAAAAAATCTCAGGGCATTCAGATTCTGTGGATCAACAAACTGATTTGGAAACAAGTCTTCATATCCCAAAGGATCAGCCAACAGATCAAGCATCTTTGTCCCAAGATTCCAGAACTATCGAAGCCTTAAAAACTGATGCAGGAGTAGCGGAAAGTATCTGCATTGAGAAGAAAATTGACTTGCTTTATGAAGATGAGTTGGGCATTGATGAAGACAAACCTACTTCCCAAGCAAAACCTGAGACCCCCTCTGAAACGCAAACCTATGAACCATCTTCTGAGTTAAGCTCCAAAGAAATTGATGTCATTGACGGACAAGTCTCAATGGAACAATCAGATTCCTCTGATCTTCATCAAGTACAATCTAAAATTCAGACTTCCCCAACCTACAAATCTGGCACCGGGGTTCTTGATGACCTACAAAGTGCCCAGAAATTTCTGCCTTTGTCACAAATTGAACAAATCACGGAAGTGTATGAGCCTGTTTGCACTGAAAAGAGAATTGAGTTGCTTTATGAAGAAGATACATCTTCAGGAGAAGGATCCAAAAGACCTCCTACAACCTTCGCTCCTAAAACTCCAAGTCCACTTGATGCAGAGGCCAATGAACCCATTTGTATTGAGAAAATAATTGATCTACAATACGAGGACGAAAAATCTGCCAAAAATACCGACATGAAGGTGCAAGATGCATTTGCTAGTGAAACACTTGAAAGTTTTCCAAGTAGACCCTATGTCAATGAACCTCTGTGCATTGAGAAGAGAGCTACTCTCCTTTATAAAGGTGAAGAGGGGACAGACAGATCTGAAATTTCACAAACACGCACTCAGGGTGATTTGGAAGTGAATGAACCTATTTGCATTGAAAAACAAGTTGAATTGCAATATGATGACTCGATTCCTTCAAAAGACATCACAACAGTAACTCCTTCTGAGACAGTTCATTCACATGATTCAGAGACAAACAAGCCTTTTACTTTTGAGAAGAAGGTTGAGCTGCAATGCAAAGAAATAACAGCTTCTAGGGAGAGTCTCACTTTACATAAAGAACAATGCAGCAGTAAACAAGGTGAAATCCTAATTGAGAAGCCGCTTGAGGTCATTGAAAAAGAACCTGATGTTGAACCCTCATTTGAGTTGCAAGGTGAAGAAGGATCATCCACTTCTGCACTGCAATCAAGATCATTGTTGCAAGATACCAAAACAATCATACACCTGGAGTCATCCTCATCTCATTCATCATCCGCCAGCCAACTTACTTTGACACATCAATCCAAAGATGTGACTCATTCCTCAACAAAACCTGGTCAAATGGTTTCTGTGTCAAGCGCGGCCTCAGTGAGTGAAACAAAACTCCAAAATGTAGTCACAGGAACTACCCAGAGCAATAAGGGATCTGATCAAGAAACCGATAATTCACACTTTGGCGAGCATTTCACCAAAGAATCCACTGCTTTCTTGGGAAGCGGAGTTACTCCAGATTTCTCCAAGCTCAAGGATATTGTATTATTAGACCAAAGAAATCCAACCACTTATGACAAAACGTTGGTTGCTGGCGCAAACAAAAACATTGGTCGAGATGGAAAAGACATAGAAAATTCTGGTTTTGAAGAATCATTTTTGGAACCAAGAGACCCATTACTAAAAGAAACGACTTTCCGAAAAGGTGGTGATGTAACAATGACTATAGGACAAGAAGAAACAAACAAAAGTGTAGAAATTGAGGTAGAAACATCCTCTTCTCTTTTGACCCAAAGATTTGAATCAAAAGAGCTTCATGATGGAGTGACTGTTGAAAAAACAAGAACAATTACCTCTGCCAAAGGCGAAGACAAGGAAGATCAGAAGACCCTTATTCCTGTTATGGAAGAACAATCTTCGTTGATATCTCTTGACTCTCAAAAAGCAAAGTTTGCCTCTGGGTCTGAACAAGATAAGGGCAAAAAAAATCTTGAACTTGCTGATCAACCAAGGTTTGTTCCTGAGGGATCTACCAATTTGGAGGATGAGACTATCTCCTCATTTGTCACTCAAACTTTTGAGTCCAAAAAGCGTCAAGATGGAGTGACGGTTCAAAAAGCAATAACAATTACGTCTGCCAAAGGAATTGACAATGAAGATCAGAAAAAAACTGGCATTCCTGCTACTGAAGAAAAATCATCCTTGGAATTTCTTGACTCTCAGAAAGCAAAGTTTGCTTCTGAGCCTGAACGAGATGAGGAAGAAAAAGATCTTGAACCTGCTGATCAACCAAAGGTTTTTCAAATAGAATCTACAAAAGATGAGAATGTGACAAGCTCCTCATTTGTCACTCAAACAGTTGAATCAAAGGAGTTGAATGATGAAGAGACCATTGCAAGAACAAGAATAGTTACGTCGGCCAAAGGTGTTGACAGTGAAGATCAAGAGACTGTCATTCCAGTACTTGAAGAAACATGTTTCCTGGAATTTCCTGCATCTCTAAAATTTGACCTTGCTTCTGGGTCTGAACAAGGTGATAACAAGCAAGGTCTTGAATCTACCAATCAATCGCAAATCGTTCAAGAGGGATCAACAGAATCACTGAATGTAGCAAGCTCCTCTCTTGTCACTCAAACATTTGAATCAAAGGAGCTTCATGATGAAGTGATTGTTGAAACAACAAAAACGATTAAGTCTGCCAAAGGTATTGACGGTGAAGATCAGGGTACTGTCATTCCAGTCCTTGAAGAACAAGAGCCCTTGGAATTTCCTGATTATCAACTACCAAAGCTTGCCTCTGGGTCTGGGCATGATGATGACCGTCAAGGTCCCGAATCTGCAGATCAACCAAAGCTTGGTCAAAAGGAATCTGCTGAACTAGAGAATGTAACAAGCTCATCATTTGTCACTCAAACATTTGAGTCAAAAGAGCTTGATGATGGAGTGACTGTTGAAAAGACAGTAACAATAAGGTCTGACGGCAGAAGTGGTAATCAAGGTCAGGAGACAACTATTCCAGTCCTTGAAGAACAAGAGCCCTTGGAATTTCCTGATTATCAACTACCAAAGCTTGCCTCTGGGTCTGGGCATGATGATGACCGTCAAGGTCCCGAATCTGCAGATCAACCAAAGCTTGGTCAAAAGGAATCTGCTGAACTAGAGAATGTAACAAGCTCATCATTTGTCACTCAAACATTTGAGTCAAAAGAGCTTGATGATGGAGTGACTGTTGAAAAGACAGTAACAATAAGTTCTGCCAAAGGTGTTGACAATAAAGATCTAGAGGCAGTCATCCCTGTTACTGAAGAAAAATCTTCCTTGAAATCGCCTGCATCTCAAAAAGTTGACGCAGCTTCTGAGCCGGAACAAAATAAGGATGAAGAAGATCTTGAACCTTCCAATCAACTAAAGGTCGTTCAAAAAGAAGTGCATGAAGATTCTACTCAACATAAAAGTGTTATGAGCTCCTCATATGTCTCTCACAAGTTTGAGTCAAAGGAGCATCATGATGTTGGAACGCTGATGAAGTCCTTAAGTCTTGGTGCAACCAAAAGCTTTGGCAAAGAGGATCAAGTATCCAAGGGTTTGGAGTTGGAAGGAAAATCTGACCATGAAGTCTCTGCTTCAATGCATAGTCAAGATAACATAGTGACAGACCTAGAAAAGAAGTTTTTCAAAAGCTCCACTCAACCAGAAATGTTGGAGTTTGAGGTCACTAAAGAGACAAGAGCTGAATATGTTCATGCCACTGCCGACTTACAAGCTACATTCCAATCCTCGTCATTTGTTTCTTCCACAAGTGTTTTGCCCGATACAAGAGCTGCTGAAATGTCTTTTGAAAAGGAATCCGCCTACAAAAAAATACTTTCTTCAATACCTGATGGTGAATTTTCTGAAGCAATAAAAAAAGACTCGAGCTCAATTCAAATAGATGATCCTGTCACTGATTCTCAAGGTGCCACCGGTATTGATGAGCCTAAAAGGAAACAAGATCTAACTGAAACAAACGAGGCAACCTGCATTGAAAAGCAGAGAAGTTTACACTATATGGATGGTTCTGCCCTTGAAAGTACTGAAGATGCCAAAGGTGGAAGTCAAGAGCATCAAGAGGAAGGGGGTCAAGAATTGAGACTGTCTGAGGAAAAACAAAGGAAAGAGAGCAAAGGCTTAGGTCAAGGTAAAATGGGATCTGTTGAGGAACTCTCCATTGCAAACCAATCTGTGGTGGCCCATGCTCAAATTTCTTCAATGGAGCCATTGCAAGATGCCTCTGAGTTCACTGTGTCTCACTTTCATGATCGTGCCTCTTCTGCATCTGTCACTGTTGCAGAATATGTTTGCCAAGAACATCAGGTTGTTTCTACTGATGTGAAAGAAGAACAAGACGGTCTTGATGAGTACTACTACAATGAAACGTTTCAGAGAGACACCTCTGTAGATTCATTTGGCAACGATGATATGACGCGATCTGATGACATTGATGAAATGTTGGTTGTGGTAATGCCTCCTGGTAGATCCAAACAAGATGTCATGGATCAATCTGATCAAGAGTTTGACGAGGTTAATGCCCCCAGAATAATGATAACCCCTAGCTTTGATGAAGGAACTGATAGTCTCTCTATGGACGACAACGTTATGGAGAGCTTCGAAGTAGACAAATCTATAGCTGGACAGACTTTATTTGAAGAAGATGAAGATGAACTTGCTGCCGAGATGAACAATGAAGAAGAAACTCAAGTTGGCATAGAGGTTGCCCCTGGCCATGGCATTGCTGATGCTCTTCGACAAACAATTCAAGATGCGGTTGCTCCAGTCATCCATTGCGCTCCAATTCAAGAATTTGTTGGGAATGACGAGACTGAATCAAATTCTGAAGGCCTCCTTGACAGTGATGAAAAGGATCACATCCTCAGAGCTATGCTTGAAGGGCATGATTCTACTGATGATCTTGAAAAGCAACTAGAGCAAGAAGTAGATAGTGAGGAGCATCGTCCCTCAGGGGAAATGAAAGTCTCTGAAAGCAAAGACAACGTCCAAGAAACATTTTCTTCAAATGTTGATACAACTATATCGCCGGGAGAGATTTCTATTAGTGATGAAGATTTTTTGTGTCAGGCTGAGAAAGACCACATTCTTCAGGCAATGATGACTTTTCATCAAGAAGACTCTGTCGAGGAACAAAAAAAAATCGACAAAATGATTGAGACACCAAATGAGGAATTGAAAAACCTGTGCGAGATGGCCAAAAATCTTGCTGAAAAAGTGACAGAACCCCCTCAGACGAAAGTTATTCAGGAATTCTCCAATATGACTGAATTAGCCAAAACTCTGGCTCTAGAGTCCGGGCAAACAGCCACCAAGGTTTCGAGGGTTGAATGCAGTACGACTGACGCCAGGGAACTCCCAACTTTGAGTGCTTTAAGTCATACGTTGACTCAAGACCCCTCTTCATTGGACTCAATTGAGATCAAGCAAGTAACGCAAAAGGCAAATGAGAGTGTGGTTCAAGTAACCCGAATTCAGCGTCGATCTACAATTGATGAGCTTCCTATTCTCTCTGGATTGGCTCAATCTGTTGGAGCTTCAACGAGGAAACTGGAAAGTCCAAAAGGAAAGAAATCTGAGAGGCTGAGGCCATCAAAGTCCTTGGTAGAGACTGTTCCAATTCAGGCGTCAGGCGAGTTGAAAACAGTTGTGAAAGAAGGTGAAGATTTGCAAGCAAAGGTTTGTCAAAAACTTGCTTTTGAGGAGGAGACAAAGAAGACAATTGTAAAAATTGAAAAGGAAGTAACCACAACCCTGGCTTCTCTTGATGACATTGTTCCAACTCTCTCTCAAATGACTGCTCACCTCCTAAGAAAGGGCACCGTAAATGATTTTCCTCTTGAATCTGAGGAGGAGGAGGTGCTTGGCGAGACACCTGTTGGTGATTTCAGACTTATGGAAAGTTTCCGAGCTCATTTTGTTCAAGATTTGGACTTTGAGGCACCTCCTTGTCAGGAGTTGATTCAATCACCTGAGGAGGAACTAACTCTCAGAGATTGTTATGCACTTGATGAGACCCAAATCAAGCCTAAAGAGGACAACATTGCTATTGAAGGTAGAAGTCATCGCGCATTCTCGTCCAAGAAAATACAAGAAGAAGAACAAGACGAAAGTGGCCTCGAAATGATGTCTCGAGAAGGACAAAGTCTGGATGACTCTGTGTTTGACCCAAATAATGATACCTTAATAAGTGATAAGACGGACTCTTTGCTAAGAGGCTCAACCTTAATTGATTCATTTATCTCTGATGGAACTCTTTCTTCACATACTTTGGAAGCTGACCTACCCTCAGACGAAGAAGACTTGGACACTGACACTGAAAGCCCCACGCTCAAGCGGAGGAAGGAGCAATTGACCATCATGGCTAAAACCGTTATGGCGGAGACACAGGTTGAAATTCTAATGAGCCACGTCTCTCAAGCAGCACAAGATATTAAGGCAGAGGTAAAAGAACTCAAATCTGACCTCACTCCTGAACTTGAATTAAAAGAAGTTTCAGTCCCAGTGGAGGATCACAAAAGCATCTGTGAGGCTTTTGAAGAAGAAGGCTCTACTGATGTGACTGATGTGTCTGTACTGTCCAAATTTGAAGAAGCAACCCTCCAGGAGCCAATGAGTTCAAAAGAGTCATCTATTGAGGTCAGTCAGAAAATTTTGCAACCTCAACATGAATCCAAACTTCATGAAACTCGAGGATTGCGAAAGGCCACCCCTGAACTCTCCGATATGGTAGGAATACAGATGACACCTATTCTAAATTGGACTCCAATAACCAAACAACAAGACATCTCTTTGGAATCCAGATTTCCTCCCAGTAAGTTCAAGGTTGAAAACCCAAAAGAGGTGGACCAGGATCCTAATTGGCTGAAGGACATAACAAGTGAATTTACGAGTTCCTCTGATAGTAGTCGAATAAGTAAAGATGACATTTTGTCATCCTCTCCAAAAACTTTCACGAGCACATCATCCAGTAGTGCTTTGTCTTATGAGCGAGAAGGCACTCAGTCTTCAATTGAGTCTCACACAACTTCACGTTCAAGCGATCAATCTGGAGTGCTGACAACTGACTCTCATGAATCCCGATCAGCCAAGACTTCCAGTTACTCTTCATCAAGAGTGTCAAAGGTGTCTACCGCCTCAAGTGAACAAGAATATTACTATCGTACATCAGAATCCAGCGAGGCTCGGGAAAGTAAAGATAGCAGCCCAATGTCAAAATCTCCTGTGGAACAATTAAAAACTAGCTCCCCAGATGATTCTAGTCACTCCATGCCGGCAAGTCCCCTAAAACTTTCTCCTGAACAGGTGCATGGGACCAAGAAAGTGACCACATCTGAACTATTCTCCACTGAATCTGACATTTCGCGCTCTCTAGACTTAGTCTACAAAGAGCCTGGTGAAGATCCAAAAGAGATATTTAAGCAACAATACAGTCGAAGCAGCTCAGATGGGTCAACCTCTCAGCTCTCGCGATTGGAAAAACGGAAACCTTCTGTGACGCAATTTAAGAAAACTTCCTCTAGTAGCTCCTCTTCTGAAGAAATTGAAACCAGAATTCGATCAGTCGATGAGTTACCAAGGGGGGAAATAACCCCTCCATCAGGCAAGAAAACGCCATCTCCAACAAAAATTAAATTTCCAATGTCAGCAGTAGGGATTAAGGAGCAGGTTTCAGAGGAAAAGATCTCGCCTGTTCTTGAGGTGAGGGTGCATACTCCGGAGAAATCTACGAAGAAAGGATTTGCTTCCAAAGAATCAAAAGGTTTGTCACAGGGATTGAGGTATAACAATACGGTATGCATGCATGGACCACGCTTTTTACATTATGCCAGACAATTCAGGACCCGATTTTTACCACTATGTATCATTTGCTCCAAACTGAGATTGAAACCAAGTATTGTAAATGAGTCCAAAAACTGACTTGAGTCTCTGCGAGTCTTTTGTTCAGGAAAGTAAGACTCAGATAATTTATCTTTACCAAGCGTGCTTGAAATCCTTCATTCAAATTGGAAGAGTTTTGTGGCGTCAATTTGCTCCAGTTTTAAAGAGAACCGCCAGAAATTTGAAATATATCTATTAAATTTAGTAATTGGCCACAACCCAAGACTCACACGTTATATTAAATGGCCGCTCAAGACTCAAGTTCTACCCAGCAAGCAAGTAAACAGTGTTAAACTATTTGAGAATCTTTAAAACATTAAGGAATGACTTGAGACTTGCAAGCCATCTTAAGGGCTCCTATCAGCCTTATTGAAACCTATTTGGAAACGATTGAAACTTTTGTAAGTAGCCCCATAGTTTATCTTACAAAGCCTGACCAAAATGAGTGGTACCCAATTTAAGAATGGTACAACCAATGACTATGAAAGTGAATACGCTACAGAGTCAGATTCCGATCTAAGTTTGCCAGATGTCGTAAGGTCCAAACCCTCAGGAAGTGGCCCAAATCATGTATGGACCCTCACACAACAAGACGCATATGGTGGAAGCACGGACAACTCTGATTTAGAAGGGTATGTGGAGGAACAAGTCAATGGAAAGAGGAACCCTGAAATGCCCCTGATGGATAATGCCACGGTTTGGTTTAAGTCCACCGACTCCGCCGTGAAAGGGCGCAGAATTAGTGTACCCAGAATAACTTTGGAAGACCCAAACTCTTTTGCGAATAATGGAACCATGGAAGATGAGGATGGCTGGAAATCTGATACCACTACTAATGAGGATCTAGCCTTGAACCTAAGCGATTATAGGTTCATAATGAAAGAGGAGGTGATGGTCCAGCATCCTGAGCTTCAGTTAAAATCTTATGAATCTCTAGTCCGAGCAAAGTGTACCAACTACAAGACTTCTGCGTCATCTCCAGGACAACTGATCAAGAAGAAAGAAGGTGGAAGTGATACCAGTGAAGGAGATATGTCTGATATTGATGTTCAGCCCAAGAAGAAATGTCTTAAAACCAAAGGAAAACGTCGCGATAAGGACTCGGGTAATGATTCCACGGATGACTCTGATGTGGAGGTGTCGATGAAGGATTACTATGCTATTCGTCATCAAAACGATGTTGATCGACTGCATCGTCGGCTTTCCCTTCAAGAAGCTCTCCAGACCATCCAGTTTCGACCTAAGTTCCAAGATACTTTTGGGTTGCAGCCTCATAATTCTGGACCTGATACTGATGAAGAATCTATGAATTCTGAGGGCGAATCCGCTGACATCAGCGACGATGAAACAGAGCATTCGGAAGTCAAAGTGACAATGAAAGACTATTATATGATCCGAAAAGAGACCACGCCCAAAGATGCCGGCATGAACGAGTTTATTCTGCAGATGAACCCTGTGGAAAGTAACGTTCATATGAACTCAAGTCAAGCATCAGTTAGAGAAGAGGAAGTGGACACTGATGATGAGGAAATGGTGATTACTTTTGATGAGGAAAATTCCTCTCTTGATTTCAAAGCAAGAGAAGATGAGCAACTGCGTTGGAAGAAAGATGTTACCACACGGAAATGTCCTGTTCAGCAAAAATTGAATAAAGTGGTCAGACGGAGGAATCTTAGACCAGTGAGGGCTGAGGGCAATGATACCGAGGACGAGGATTTTCCGTGCACTGAGAGTGACATCATGAGTCTGAAAGATTTTGTTTACTCTTGCCGGACCAATTTTGACATGATGGCTCAAGGCGTTGAACCCACCTACTCCAAGATCAAATCAAATCCATCCGTTGAATGCCAAGCCAGCGAGAATGCATCTGAGGATGATTCCATTTCGGATTCCGAAGTCTCTTCTAAGTCAGAAGACAGCCGCAGAACAGAAAATGAACAAGTCAGGGATAACTCGGCCTCTCTTGCCGATATGGTGCCCTTCCAACGCCCCAGAAGCATCCCCGTCATTCGCATTGTGGAGCTGGAGGGTCTGGAGGGCCCAGTTGGGATTCTTTGCGACGATCCACGATCCCCAACCACCGACAACGTTTTTGGAGTGCAGTTCTTGGATGCAGAGGTGGACGTCGAAAATTTGACTGACGAAATATCCAACATTTCTGATCCGGATGATGAAGTTGCAGGGCATCAACTTAGAGATTCGGATAGTCCCAACACGGAAGATGAAGAAATGTCTGATATTGACTTTGAGCAAAACAACCCTCATTGTTACAAAAAGGGTAATTCTTGCCACCGGAAAGTTAATCGCTCCGAGTTTGTGCTGCCCTCCCCAAAGAAAAATGTCATCACTTTGAAAGAAAACAAAGATGGAAGCACTTCTAAACAGATCCAAGAGCTTGCTGATCCCCGTGAGGTATTAAGTTTGGATCAATTTATCAGGGAGATCGAAGGAGTCTCTGAAACTGATGTCATTCATGTGAGTGATGACGAGCTTGACGGCGGACCCAAGGACCTTCCTAAAGATAAGCACGTTAGAGAGGTAGGTGATCAGCGCCAAACAAGGATTGCATATGGAGGTTTGAAATACGATCTAATTGAATTGTTCAAGGACCAGAAAAACGACAACAAAGACCGAAAAACAACCAAGAGAAGGCCGCGTCGTCGAGGTCCCAAGAACACCTCCAAAGCCTAAGAAGTGTCTCTTTAAGACAATAAAGAATATGTAAATTGGGTAACTGTCAATATAAAACACTGTAATTCTGGCCACTTTGTCAATTTGCTTAGCTATTTGCACAAAGTAGTTACTAGTCTTACCTAAACTAAACTTGGGGTTTCCAATGAATTTATTTGAACATTCCAATTTTCTTTACAGATGAAGTGGATGAACGCATGGTTGAACGTGAAGATGAGGTTCAGGAATCAGGTAGGGATCTTCTGAATTAACAATGTGGGGCTTTGACCAACCAATCATTAGTAGATATATTTCCCTCATATTTGGTAGAACTACGAGTAGATAGGTTAGGTCCAAAAGTTAGAGCTGCATGCTTGATAATAAGATCTAATGAAGCACTTATCTTGCACCTTGTATCCAATCCAGAGCCTCTGGAAAAAGTGAGGGAAGTACTCTGTGATGTCCAAAAAGACATGTTGATCTTGCAAAGTGGAAGTCTGTCTCACAAGGATGCCCTGGACAAGGTGGAAGACATTCGTCAGCAACTGGATGATTGCAAGCTATCCTTGAGTTTCTACCCAAACGAAAGCAAGGACTTGAGGGAAGCTGTGAATGATCTGGATGAGAACTTGGTAGAAATTCGATCCTCCTTGAGACCCAATGTTCTCGTATTCACGCCGGCCTCTGAAAATATGGTGGTGGAAATGCCAGCCACGCCCCAAGTTGAAAGCACCTCAGATTCCTTTTTGAAGCCAATCCCAGGATCTGGTTCAGTGGTAGAAATGTCCGACATGAGTGATGCCTCTGACAATGAGGAAATTGAGCGTAGATACTCTATAACCACGCCCATGGAAGAGAAGAGTCTGGAACAAATCCAAATGAAGAACACCCAAGGTATGGATTCATAGGATACACAACCCACTAACACCAGATTGACCAACCTCTGCTCAATCTGCTCTTAAATAACCAGGGGGCCTTGTGGTTCCAAGACGTCACGGGAGGCTCGTTCACTTAGCTTTTTTCTATTGGGGGAGCAAATTTTGAAGCAACGTTAGGCTTTCCTTAATTCTAGAGACTCCCGTGCATTCAGAAGTTGGGTATGAAGAGGCCAAGCTCTTTGAGTCTGACCTTGACTACACAATACAATCCTTCGCAGCTGAACGTGGCAGTCTCATTGATGACAGTGCAGAGGAATCTGGTTCTGACAACGATAGGCAAGAAGAAAATGAAGAGGTCATTTCTAGCACTCCTGATGCAGAAAAGTACTTTCAAGCCCATGTGCGATCCCAACAGACCAGATACAGTCACGGAGACTTGGATATAGAAGTCGGTTCGCTAAAAGATCAGGAACATCAATCCACCTTGAAAGTGAAAGATCTGCATCAAGATGACATTTTTGACATTCACGATTTGAGAGAACTGCCAAACCTAAAGGTTGAGACTCATTTCCAAGGACCGTTGTCAAGTTATGAGGCTCTTTATGACGAGACGGAATTGGAAAACGTCCAAGCCGATCCCAAGATCGGAGCAGATAACATTCGCTTGGCGGCGCGTCACCAGGGGACTTTCCAAGGGGGTCTGGAGGATGGACAACCCAGTAGTTATGAGAATATATACCAACCGGACCAAGATGACTTGGTGTGCCCTCCTCAGAGCTCGTCGAATGAACTTCCAAGCTCCAGATGGTCGGCTCCAGTCAGCAGTATTGAACCTCCCATTCTGCAAGAGGACGAGTTTCAATCTAGATATGGGGAAGTGCGAGATAGGATTGAATCTCATTGGAATGATTTAGCCAACATTGTTGGAACAGCGCCAGGTTAGAGTCCGTGGGAAAATAAAAGTTTGGACGCCTGAATGAATTCATTAATAAACCTTGTGAGTGTGACATAAAACACGGCAAATACCGTGGCGGTTGTTCGTGCAACTAATTCCTGTTGGGCTACACGATCTAACTTATGTATAGAGCATATTGATCTAGCGTTCTCCACTCCCCATTAATTCACTCTTGTTTTTTTCATAGAGTATCTAGTTAACCAACATAGGTATATTTAAGATTGCCATTCTCTTGCTCTCACTATCCGTTGTTGTTTGTGGATTTTCGTTTGAATTTGTTTTTCCCTTGTTCTCTCTCCATCAAGGTTTTGACACTGAGCAACTAGGACATGCACCTCCCACCCTCTCAGAACGCAGGTCCTCGACCACTTCGTCCTCGTCTAAGTCTTCGACGAAGTCCTCGTCCAAGTCCACCTCGGACAAAGACAAACACGAGCCTGAGGCTGAAATGGAACGAGACGACAGCCTCGATGACGAGATGATTGTCCATGAGGATGAGGATCCCCTGGGTGATCCTGCTCAAGCCTTCCACGAGCAGGAGCGTCAAGAGCCCGAGAGGCTGTCCGTCTCAATCCAAGAAGAGGATGAAGGTGAAGGGGACGACTATTACGAGGGCGAGATCAAAAGTAAGCGCCAACCCATGGCTAGCTCAACACCGGCTAAGTCCATGACGCATGGGTCTTCTTCGGCTTCTATCTCCCCTGCTAACTCTCCATCCCCGGATAACAACCCGCCTACCCGACCCCCCAACTCGATTTCTTCCATCCCCTCGCACCTCTTTGTTGATAACCACATGGTGTCAAATATGTCGGCTGATTCCATGTTCGTCAATGTGGCAAGCGAGAGTGAATTTGTTGCAGATGACACCGTGGAGGATACAGCCGAGGAGTTTGACCAAGGTGACGAAGACTCGCTGCAATTCATGGTTATCGAGGAGAAGTCGGAGCCGCAGTTTTTCGCCGAGCGCAAAGACGAGGTTTCTGAGCCAGTTGCCGTGGAAGAAAAAGAGACTTGCGAGCAATTTGCCATGGTGGGAGGGGACCTTCGTGAGGAGGTCGAGGAGCCAATGTGCGTTGAAAAGCGGGTGGAACTTTTGTATGATGAGGAGGACAGTGAAGAACAAGAGCAGAAAGAAGAGGTACTACAAAGCCATGACAGAGAGCATGAAATGGAATCTGACGATGAACAAGACCAAAGCAGACTGTCTAGTCCTGACCCTGTCCCAAAAAGTGATGAGGGTGAGCCTGACGATTACTATGAAGGCGAGGTGGAGGCACACCCGGTGGATAAAGAGGATACAACAAAGCCCCGAAGTAGGTCTAGCTCCTCATCTTCCTCATCGTCTTCAAGAAAGTCTTCCAAGTCGTCCCTAAGTGCTGACGGAGCCAAAGATGCTCATGAAGAACTTGATGATCACCTAACCACCGCTATCACAAAAACAAGCACTACAACCACCGTTGTTCATGATGACCATGACAGCAACAACGACGATGATGATGATGGCGATGAAGAGGTTGATCAAAACTCAGGTAGCGATGGCAGCTTATTCTGGTGGAGGATCCCCTTTGCGCTTACCATTGGTTTTTTATTCCTTTAAATCATGACAAAGCCTTCCCACTCTGCATGTTCAGACTCGTACAACACTTTTTTTCCAATTCATCATAGATCATTCATTATTTAGTTAACTTGATTTAGTCATTCCAATTTATTTTTGCCTTCCATTGCTGTCTTTGCTTCAAAGCATTGGTCTAACGGCTAACCTCTCTCAATCTCTTTCTCTTTTTTCTCTTGTGCTAACCACTAATAGATGGCAAGGATTCCATTATCCCAAGATCAGATTCAGTTTTCAGACCCGAAGAGACACAGACCCAGGGATCGATCACCCCTGACTTGCCTTTACCCGAGACCCTCTGTGGATCTGACATTCCGAGCTCCACCGAGCAAGGCGAGAGGTTGACCTTTGGAGACAAGAAGAAGTTCTGGGAACAAATGTCCAGTACTGAATCCATGGCGTCAAGTGTCTCCGATCATAATTTAGAGGCCAAGGCCAGTAATACTATGACAGCTCAATCCCCCATGACAGACATTCCAGAGGAGAGGGCTGCATCGTTTGAGGTCAGCCAAGTTCTGTCTAAGAAAATCAATGTGGACGAACTGTCCTTCAGTGGCATCAAGTCCGAGTGGACCAAAGAGGAATTGGCAGAGCAACTAACTCCAGAGCGAAAGGAACACTTTGAGACCTTTGTGAAGCCAGCCCTGGAGGAGGATAGCAACGAGTCCTCAATGGAAGACAAGAAAATGCCTCTTCAGAGTAAAAGAAGCTCAATTGACAAAGACAAGTTTGTTACGATGCAAATCAAAGGGGACATCCTCGAGTCAGAGCTGGATCAGCAAGAGGAGTCAGTGATGAGTGAACACTTCATTGAACAAAATAGCACGACTATTGTGTCAGACACAGTCACGCGTGAGACCGTAAGTTATGAAGCCACAGAAGATCACAGAACTAGAATAATTACGAACGTCACCATCACTGAGACAGATCTTACAGGTCAAATGACTGAGACCCGTCAACGTTCAGAGCAATCTGTACCTGAAGTTGACGATCCAATGCCGATGACCCACGTGGTCGAATCACATGAAATGGTGGAGAAAACCGCCAACGGCAGCTCGAAGTTGAGGGTGCACATTAGCTCTGATTCACTTCTGGTTGATGACGACCAACTGCGACAAAATCGCATCTCAACACCACATCCTGTCAAGAAGAGCATCATTATCACCGCTCCTTCCGAAGAAGATGAGGATCAAGATCAAGAGGAAGAACTATATGATGAAGATTATGATGATTCTGCCATTGGAGAGGCGCCCATGGATTTGGAAACTGCCCGTGACATTGCCTCAGAAGTAGTGGCAAATGTGGGTCAAGAGGCCCTAAAGAAAGTGGATGAGATTCGTCGATCTCAAGAGGAACTTGACTTTGAGCAATCCATGCCCAAACCCACTGTTGAAGTCACTTTTGATGAATACTTTGTAGTGGAAGATATACCGGATGAGTATGATCAAATCGAGATTGATGAGGTTCAATCTGTTCAAGAGACCACTCAGAATCAAGAACACAACATGGACGAAGTGAAGAGAGTAGCACAGGAATTTGTGGATGGCATTGAGGAGCAAGCTAAGGAGCTCGCAGAGAGGATCTCGCCCATGGGAAACGATAGTGAGACTGTCCGACAACAGATTGAGACTGAAAAGTGGCGAGAGGAGGACAAGGCACAATCTGCCACTCAGATTGGGGTCTCCAACCCAATGCAATCTGAAGTATCCTTAGAAATATCGGACTCGGATCTTCAAGCAGATCTAGCGGAAATGCAAGATGAACTGAAAAGACACTACTCTGAGGTGGAAATGGAGAGTGACGAAATATCTGCGTCCGAACTTCACAAAGGTGAAGGTCGTGAGTTAAGAGAAGAGATGGAGGAAGGTTTTGAAGATGTGGAGGAGCGCCTGAACGACGTGGTAGATGAGGTTGTGATGAGTGAGGTTTCCTACCACCATTATGTGCCTAGCCATTTCCCGGAGATCACGTCCTTCCGAAGCCATTTTGTAAGACCATTTGGCAGTGAAGATTCAGAGAGTGTTCTCCACCAAAATCTGTTGGCAATTCCAATTCTTGAGAGCAACCAAAATGAATCTCAAAGAGACTTGCCCTCAGAATCTCATGTCTTTGGATCTGTCCAATCTCATTCTGCCCAAGATCAACAATCTACCTTTATCAGCTCCACAAACTCCGAGGATATTTGGGCCTCGGAAGCCAAAGTGATGCTCCGTAAAGATAGAATTGACCATACCAAGAAATCTTCAGAATATGACTCCAGTTCATCAAACTCAAAATTGAATCGCAGGTCCGGGACGGATTTTGAAAGTGGTGGTGGTTGGAGTAGTTCTGGAGATAATTATGTCACTGCCACAGCCTCTGCTTCAGCCTTGAGTAGACCAAGTTCCTCGGACATGGAGGCAATGTACTCTGCTATGAGTAGTGCCAAAAGCTCTACACTCACTGCAGATTATGAGACCGCCCAAGGCTCATCAACACACTCTGCCTTGTCCACGGACTATTTCACTGCTGTCAGCTCTATGACGTCCAAAGACTCATTGAGATCATTGGACACGTCTGAGAGTTCAGGCTGTCTTGGAAGCGTGGAGGTTTCAGAGACCACCGAGCCCTCGGAAATGCTGATGGACCATTCCATTCATTCCGAAAGAGATCTCATCACACCCACGGGAGCTCCCATGGAGGAGCTTGCATCCCATTCGCCAATTGTCAGCACCATGACTCCATTAGTTGAAGACACCTCTGAAACCGATGATGAGGCTCACTCACCTGTGATACTTCCCAATATGAAACGGAGTGTGGAGATGGTATTCAATGATGTCAGCGAAGGTGATGAAAAGGCCGTTCATGCCCTTTCCGAATCGCGCGAGACCTTGAATGCTAGCATTTTGACCATTTCCAGTGGTTCCGAGGTAACTGTACAGGAAATCAAGGACTCCTCAAAGACAACAACTGGCGAGGAATCTTTTTTAGCGCAAGGAGCCACCCCTGAGGAGTCAAGGTGTGGTTCGAGAGAAAGCTACCAATTCCCGCGGGTGGTAAGCTTTGAGACATCTGTTTTCGACAGTCATGGCCATTCCGAGTTACGAGGACAGAAGTCTTTCGACTCCGAATTTGGTTCCAGACCAGAATCCGAATTAAAGATCCTAGAGAGCCGGCCTCAATCCATGAGCGAGGCAATGTTCAGTCGATCTTCCTCTGAAGATCAAAGGCCAAGCTCCAAAGAAGACATGTCTGACTCTGAGCTTCCCATCATGCTGAGGGTCAAGAGCGATCCATTTGAGAGGCCAGTCACACCTGAGCCGTGCTATGAGGAGGAAGAGACAATTTTAGATGAAGAGGAAAACATTGACATTGCCCAAGCAGTGGAGCAAGATCCTAAATCAGAAGTGGAGCACAATGTTGAGTTCCTACCTGGTGTAGAAATAATGCACGCACATCCCAGGGATGATGATCTTTTAGTTGAATCACCGCCTCCAATCAAATCTAAGATAGTGAGTGTGAGCTATTGGCCGCCACTCGAAAGCAAAGAAGATTCAGAGGAGACCAAGGGCTTGCTGGATAATGAGGAGGTCTACTATACTGAAGACGTTGAAGACGATAAGGAATGGCTAGCACAACAATTTGACTCTGAGAACAAGGTGAACATTGAAGACGAAGGCTACTACTTTAGCCCACCGTTGGATCAAATTGAAGAGGAAGAGGAGGACCACGAAAAAGACGTGGAGCGCCTGAAGACTTGTTTGAAAGAGTCCAAGGACTTTGATACATCTCGCTTCAAACGTTTGGATCAGATGAAAGCCACTGATCGGGATGATGTCAGCATGTCGTCTTTACAAGAGTTCGAAAAACTGGAAAGCCAAGTTTCGACATGTGGAGGTAGCCGAAGTTCATTTGGCTCCCAGGATTCCCTAGAAGCTGGTCCAATCAAAGTGATGAAGAAGAACTCGAAGGGCGATGATATTTCTGTGGACAGTTATGCGTCTTTACAGGAATTTGAAAAACTGGAGCAAGCTTGCCACGATGTGGTAGTGATTGAAAAAATGGCCAAAGAGCAAGAGGATGTTCTTAGCGAGATCGAGGAAGGCCATGAATCTCTGTACTCTGAGTCCACGGACAGTGCAGAAACTCTCTCCGAGGATGGTCGAAGTGACGATGACAACTCTGACGACTTTGAGGAGAGAATGTTTCAAATTGATGAGATTATTAAGCAGGCACAGAGTAACGTGGAACAATTTTCGACTGGTACAACCCAACAAGTCTATAGACAAACTGAAATGCTACCTCTTGAAGACATCCTTGGGAAAAATGATTCCAATACAGACAGCACTGGAGCTGACAAGACACCCAGTGTCGGCACTCCAGACAGCGACTCTCTGGAGGCTTCTCCACCCAAGGAAGGTTATCATTGTGAAGCCTATCGGAAAAGCGTCTTATCTGTGACATCAGCTGCCCGCGACCAAGATCAAATGCAAACCTCTGTTGACAGCTTGGACATGAATCGCCATACGAACATTATGGAAACTTCATTAGACTCCTTGGACGGAAAACCCGTGGCCAAAGCTTCAGAAAATACCATGGTCCTAAGTACGGACTCCATTGAACAGGATAGCAATAATATGTACGCCATGACGAAGAGTACGGACAGCTTGGAGGGCAAGGGCACTGCCAAGCCAAGTACCATGCTGAAAAGTACAGATTCCCTAGAAGAATCGACGACCACATGCTCCAATAACACAAGAGCCACTGCCAGTATGTTGTCTTCGGGTGCCTCTGATACACTAGTTGACGATCTTGAATACGATCCAGCCAAGACACATCCAGGAATGAAGAAGATGCTTTTGGCAAGTGGCGAGATCCACATCTCTGATTCCGATGACAACAGCATCTCTTCCAAGGATACTGTGGATATCTCCCACTCTCAAGTTTCTTTTGGGCACCACATCCGCGAGGTCATCCGTACCACTGGAGGTGATGAGGAGTACAGTCAAGTGATTGAGAGAACCATCGAGCTCCCTGCAGACGTGTCACGAGTCAGTTTCCGAGGTCCTCATGCAGAAGAAAAGATGCGTGAGTACATGTCCCAATTTGGTACCGATGACGACGTCCAAGAAGTTGAGTACGTTGACGACAAGGGGAATGTGGTGAAGAAGAAAGTTGTCCAGCACCGGGTTGTTGTCAGCAACAGTAAATCAAGATCACAGGGTGGCCAATTCAAAGAAGGCGAAACGTTTGGTTCCTCAGGGGAAGAGTATTATGAAGAGATCGACGAAGAAGGTAACAAGAAGCAGTATGTGATCAAACAGAGAGTTGAGCCCGTGGTCCAAGCTACCAAGACCATTGAAGTCATTGCCGAACGCAGGCTCCAACAAGGGGTGAGGAATCCAATGGAATTGAACATTTTTAAGTCTGGGGAGTCATCGAAACCCGGGTCTGGGTCTCAGGGTTACTGGGCTGAGGACGTCAAAGGCTCGCCAGGAGGATCGGCATCAGGTATATTTTTGACCTTGAATGTGACTTTATACATGTTGAAGTACCGTAAACCTCCCTATTTTACCCTATTTATGCTCCATGATGTTGAAAACTTGATGTGAAACTGCTGATCACGGAACTTTACACAATCCTACTTGTGATTGCCACCTTTGGGATGTGCATTGCTTAACGAAAGATACTACTTTTATGGCACCCTCCTCGCTTAGCATATAGTACTTGTTTCGATGTCTGATGGCCACCCTGTAAATAAATATGACACATTTCTGCTTCCAGGTGGAAAAATAACTTCAGAAACATGGCGCAGAACTGCATCCGCAAAAGGTTCTTTTATATGACACGCTAAAAGATTTTAGTTGCTTCTTCGGCATGATATTGCCCAAAATCTCATAAACCAATCCTATTTTTAGTTTCACCAATTTATTTACATCTTCTACCTTATGTAACACGTTTTCCCAAGGACAGCAGTAACATAAGTCAAAGGCCTAACGTTCCATCTTTTTTGCCAAAAGATCACATTCAAGCTCAAAAATATTGAGTCATTGCCGTTTTTTGCACTCAAAAGAAACCTTGGACCACTTGTTACGTAGTATTTGAAGTATTGGAGTTTTATCTTTTGATTTTCTTTCAGCCCGTTACATCTCCTTGGCAGATGTTATCGTTCTAGTTATTCTCTCTATACTTGGAGTACTGGTCATTCAGTTCTTGTTTTTGCATGGATTTCCCAATCATTTCAGGTTCATTTCCCAACTCTTAACATAGGCGTGTTCTTATGACTTCTGTTCTGTGCTTGCTTGTTCCAATTTTAAAGCCCGCTTTATATTTCGCAGATCCATATAAATCATGTCTTTGTATGTACTTACCCTATGTATGATATATATCTTGTCTCTAATCCCACGACCTTTTGTGCATGTCTGGTGACGGGTTTTTTATCTCACAAAACAAAGCAATCCAATCCTTCGACTAGACTGAAACTTTCAAAAGGGAAAGCAAACATTTTTTTCGAAATGGCCCTTGTCCAGTCACATGTCCACTGAAATTAAGCAACTCGTTCTCGTCAGCGGATGAGTCTGAACACATCTTTTTGGGATTGGCTTTGCGGTGTCTCCTCATTTTTGGGGCGCTTATGAAAGTTTTTTTTTTTTTATGACAATAGAGAAAAGTGTTTCAGTCTAGTACGAACCAAAAAGTGGTTGTGAGCGATCCTTTGTTAAAAAAAGAATCAATTATTTCCAGATGTGGATGATGTGATCCAAAGGAAGATGTCCACAGGTCACAATGAGGGCGAATCTCATGCTTGAACGGTTACACGAAGCGAATGTGGATGAGTGAACTAGAGAACATTTATTATCATTATTATTATCGATATGCATACATATATATAACTTCACCTATATATGATTTACTTGTAAAAACACATACACGGCGATTGTCTATATAGAAACGTACACTTCTACAATTATTATTATTATTATTATTGCTGCTGACCCATCCCCCCCCGCATCCTCCCCTCCCCCTCCCCTCCCCTTCTCACATCATATATTCCGACTTTTTTTCTCAGGTTGTACATTTCTAAGTAAAAACAAACAAGAGGGGTTCTTACACTTTTACTCACCAATGTACTCCCTCAACTTCTCTCTGCCCCTATGAAAAAGAAACCCACTTCACTCCTTGTAATTTTCTCTTTCCCACTCACCCTTTGAAGCTTCCAGAAATATGTAAAAATCGATTTTGAACAATTCCAAAATGTAACGCAAATTTGGAGGATTATTATTATTCCTTGTTTTTAAGCCTGCCTTCAAGTTTTGTTTCCCCATTGGGTTAGTCTTTGTTTCATGAAGCCTTGTAGCAAACTGGCGTTTTGCTGCTGAAGAAGATGAACATGACCATTTCTTTTTCCCGCTACATTGTGTATCTGATATGTTCTGTAAAATGAAGAGAAATGCTAGCAACTAAGCGTCTTAATCTATTTTAATGCTAAAAATTTGAACCAATAAACATCAATCCATAAAAAAGACTCGCCCCCAACTGAGTTTCTTCAGTCCATTAATCAAGTGTAATGGTCCGTCACGTCAACGAGGATAAGATCGTAATCGAAGTTGTTTCAACTCTGCCCATGTCAACTTTCCTCCTTCTCAAACAAACGAAAAACCATTTCAAATTGTGCTTTGGGTTCAAAAGGTTGTCAATAAGAAAAGTCGTTGGTGTTCTTTTTTGTACTTTAAATATGTCTCGGCTCACGGGCATTGTTTCGCTGTTTTGAGCCTGTCCCCACCCTACGGGCAGGTGATGTTTCACTCTGGAGGAAAACGAGTTTCATCTTAGTGCGAGCTCATCATATGCTTACAGGGTGATTCAGCCAGATATTGAACTTCCAAAAGTAGACCACTCCACTAATTTGAACAACCTATCTGTGTCTGAAGTTTACTAGCCATTGTCACAGAGCTTGACTGATGCTTGAATTCAATATGGTGCTTTGCAAACGATCGTCGCAGGCGAGTTGAGCACTGAGTGAAGGTATTGATTTAAGAAAACTACGAATATTTATCTCCATAACTAAAGATATATGCTTTTACTAATATTTGAAGAGTTCTGGTACATTTAGAACTAGATTAAAGTGGTTCAAATAAGAGTATATGCTTTTTATCATGTAGGTTGTGAAATGCATAAACAATAGAAAAAAAGGATGAGATCTGACATTTTCGATCATTTCACAAATTCCTTCATTCATTGATCGATGCTTCGCTGACTGTGCAATAATTGCTCACCCTGTTTTTAAGATCAATTTCCATTGACCCAGAAAGAGGCGGTCGCTTCTTCTCCGACACTTTTTCCTGTTTTGGAATCTCCCGTCTGGTTGGGCCTCGTACCAGGTTTTTTTTTCTTCTCTAACGAGATCCTTGAACTAGCTCTGACTTTCAGTGAGCAACAAGTGAGTTGGTGATGCCTTTCGGACTGTGAGTCAACGTGCTCTCATTTACCGGCTAATAATGGCGATACTGAGAGCCCCAATCAGTCTCTATTGGCTATTTTGTTCGTCGTCTAGCGTCTAGAAGGTCTGCCACACACGTTCCTAAACTGGTTTCCATTAAAAGTGAGGTAGTAACTTTGAGTACTGATATCGATTGGAATGGAACGAACTCAGAAAATGTAGAAACCCGGAATGGACAGTGATGAGCTTTAGTCGGGCAGGTCAGAACTAATTAGAGTGTTCCTGAAGATCCGGGTGATTGGCATGCATCTTCAATTGAAACACTTGTGCCGAGGAAATCACTGCCATAACTATGAAGATGGGCCCACCTTTCATCAAGGGGGCGAAAGTGCGTCAATACATCATGATTTGACCGAAAAGTCACGAACTTTCAATGTGCTCCCCGACAATCCGTTCTCAGTTCTGGGATTGCAGGTACAGACACATTTTGATTCATGGAATATCATTTTTTCTTAGATTGCGGCAATAGTGGTGGGTATCATTAACCCAAAAGTTGAAGTCGTTGTTTGAAAATTTCTGTCTTTTACAAGGTATGAAACCGGTAATTTATAATTTGACCAACATAACTGTTCATCACTACTGGAAAGTTTGTCACACTCGTTTACTTAAAATTTCACCAATAAGTGAGTGGCGCCATAACAAGGGCAAACGTTGGCAAAATAGCATGACTCTTTTGGGTTCTTAAGATCTCATCAATAGACAACCCTCCAACAAGGAAATGAAGTCATAAATGGCAAGAAATGAATCATAACATTTTTGTGAATTTGCACTTCTACAAACAAAACCTTTGATATTTTGATTGCATTTAATAATTGATCCAATAGTGTCTCTTAGCTTTGTTATCCTTACCATAGACTTTTTTATATAAAGGACCATTAGTATGGAAAGAGGCAACAGGGTCACATAGAACAGAGACAGATATTTCATTTGGCAAGTTCATTTTCAAATTATGAGTTGATCCACGAACTCTTAGAAGTATGGACTGTGAACGAGTATCCCGCCAAATCGGCCTTCTTTTGGTCATAGCATCTCTGAGCCACTTTTCGAATGAAAGTAATAGAATAGGAAACGTAGATCCTGTCAATAAAATGCAAGTCGTTTTTATTTATACTATTTGCTTCTAAAGTGGTTTGTTTTAATGTTTTGCTGTCAAAAGCTAATGTTGATGACAAAGAAGAGGCTAAAAATTCGAATTTCGAGTAATGTTTACTACGTAAACTTTGGGCATTTTTCTTGAGTTCCTTAAGCATTGTTTTGAGCTCAAATTTGGTCAAGTTCATCTTTTCAACCACATCTTGTGGTCGTGTTAAGTGCTTTTTTGGAAAAAAGTGAAGCATTTAGGAGATGTTTTTTTTTGCTTCCGTTTGCACTCCACATCTCTAAAAGTCTGTGGTTGACCCTTTTGCAATATGTACCATATATGTAGGGCCATCCATCTAATTAGTTACAGGTCTGATTAGAGCCTCTAAGTCTGTTATTCTTTTACTTCTGTTTATGGCTTTACGTTGGCTAGTGATACTTTTTCCTTTAAGTTGCATATCTTTAGACCTATATTGGCCAAAAAGCCAAGTTTTTTTCGAGGTCTAGTTATGAGCGACGAAGCATCAGCCTTTAGGAATATCAATGTTAATTACTTACTTGATTACACGTCTAGACAAGTACTAGATAGACCAAGCAGAAATAATCGCTTATTTTCGATCTCTTCTCTCTTTTTCATCCCTTTCAACCTATTAAATGCCTTTAAGCATATTTTTGACTCCTTTATAACTTCTTGGGAGGAGACGTGGCGTAGTGGTTAGCACAGTCTCCTACTTTGAGACAGGTCCCCTGTTCGAATCTTCTCCCTGACCCTCAAAGGAAACTTTTAAACGCTCATTGCACCCACAGGCATATACGGACGATGTGATGGCTGGCTTCACTGGCCGAGAGAGGTTTTTCCCTCCGATCCAAGCACCCTAATTACAAATTACAAAACAATATTGGGCATATTTCATCCGTTTGGTCCTTTCTTTTTTTTTCATTTTTTTGCTTGTTATTTTTCCTCCATTTGGGATTTCGTTTCATTCTTTGCACCATGATCAGATACAACACTAGACCGCCTTCATTGTTGGCAAAGATATCAAATTTAATTCCCTTTTGCTAGGTTTTTTTTTGCTTTTTTCTGTAATATTTGGGAAACCTAATAATAATAGTTCTAGATGTATGATCATATAAAATATTCATGAGTGAAAGCCCTCAAACTTGTCTCCTAACTGGGACCTATAAATTCATCCCCTGAACCGTAGGTTTCTAACTGAAGTTTGATTACTCTGCGTGCTTTATGTTAGCTATTTCCCAGGGTTAAGAGACCTGGGCTTAAAATGCAACTATTTTTATAATCGCTCTTTTTGTGCGTGAAGTATTGGTGTTCTTGTTGCATTTTTAGGAAAAACTTCAGCTTTTGCCAAATAAGGCAGGCAGGAACAATGTGGGAATGGGAGAAAAAAACTATTTTGCCAAAAAACGCATCCAACAGGTTACGGCTCAAACTAGTCTCAACCGCCAAAAACTGTTCTAACGGTCCATGACATGCAGTTTGTCGTTGGCGGTAAAAAGGTAATGGAATCACCCAGACCTTCAAAATCATCTCTTATTGTGCTTTCAGTCGATCGAATTTGTGAGAGTGCAATTGTGACATTGCCAAACTCTTTATGGGTGTTAGGGTTTGACGAGTAAGCCTTATTTTATGCCTTGATATCCACAACTCTTAAAATGTTTTTGCTTCGCTTCAATCCCAAGACTTCTAGCTGCGGTTTTCGTTGTTAAAACAACCCAAGGTCCAACTTTGGTAAACAGTACATCATTAAGAATAGCTCAGACTATTACATTAACCCACTGAAAACCCAAAAGAAGATAGTATCTTTGAAAGCTTTATCGACAGATGTTGTGAAAATCCTTAGTTGCGTTTTCACTTGAAATTTCGTTAAAATCACTTGGGCTGACGCTGAGATATCACCCTTCAAATATATTTTACATCAAACTTGATCGCAAAATCCTCCGGATCATAACAGGACGGTTATTGGCGTGTTAAATGTTGTTCATGGCTCAGGCAGGGAAGAGGAGACCGACACTCCAAGGGCGATGAGGCAGACTTCCCTGATTGAGTCACGGACTTCTAGAAATGTGAAATTCAAATGAGCTTCCCACTCAATTGGCCTGTTCTTAGTGATGGCCCCTCTGTGCCACTTTAAAAGTAATAAAATAAGAAACGTAGATCTCTTCAATTAAAGGTAGGTTATTTTCATGTCATGTACTTGTAAAGTGAATCGTTTCAAACTTATGTTTTCAAAAGCCCATGTAGCAGACCAAGAGCCGGCAGAAAATTCTAATTTCATTCAGCGCTTACAATATAACTTTTACCATGTCCCCTCCTTCCCCAAGCATAGGTTCGGGTTCAAATTTAGCCAAGTTCATCTATTCAACAAGATCTTGTGGTCGTATGAAGTGCTTATTTGGAGTAGATAGGTGTAAAGCTTTGGGATTTCATACTTGTGCGCCCCCTGTAACTACCATGAAGTGAGTGTCACCACACTTCTTACTGACGACAAAATGTTGGTACCTGGTACGACTCTGAACATAAGTTTCTTTTAGGTGATGGCACCATAAAAATTGGTCTCAGCTCAGACTTTCATTTGTACGAGACAAAATAACCTCTGATTTGTAATCACTAGGGGTCAGTAAATTAGTATGTGCTTTTGGTCAGAACAGTTTTTAAGTTAAGAAAATAAGTCAAAATAAATTTCGAAAACGTTAAAACAAGTTATCAAAAGTTGGAGAAAAGAAGTTCTTTATTTGCTTTGTTATTCATTTATTATGGTAGTTTTGAGGTAAAAGTTACCTAATTATTGTTATTTTCGATCTCCTTGCTCTTTGGGCTCAGAAATATAGTCTTGCTTTTTACATCAACGTAAAACTAAATTTCAATGTAGGCGCATATCTAGGTGTAACTTTCTAGGTGTAAAGCATACTTCGAGGCATCTTGAAATCATGGTCCAGAACAAAGCAGATGAGTGAGTGGTCTCTATAATTGGTACCAACATTGTTTGAGAATCTAAGGCAACTGGGTACAAAAACCTCCGTTATACACCTTGATTGGCCTTTCAATACATATTTTCCTAGGAAGATATTATTAAAATAAAGGAATTTGTTAAAAATTGAACCAAAACAAATATGAAATGATACCAAATGGTTTTTAGTAAAAGCCATCTTATGGATAGTGTGGTACAAAATGGAAAGAAATGAAGAGCTCTGTGCCTTCTGAAAATCCTTCCCCATTGTTCAAAGAATTGCAAAGATAGATACCAAATGGCTCACCCATTTCCCTCGGCCTCTTGCCGGCCTTCCGCAGTCCTTTAGTTTTGGTTCTGAAATCAAGACTGTGCTCACTTGAATTGTCGAACACTGTTTTGGTGCGGGGCTCAGTTTTGCATAGAAAATGCCTCCATTCATTATCTGCATATTGGGGCACGCACAAGTATCGTTTGAGGAATTTGGTGAAGGTGGCATCGGCGGATTTTAGGGCGGATTGGGCGATGTTGGGAAGCCAAAGGTGAAGACCGTAGATGCAAATTGAGTTGATGTAGGTCTGGAGGAGTTGAAGAACAAGTGGAAGAGCAAGATTCTTGATGGAAATTCTATTGCACACCCTGGCCCTGGCCTTGGTTATTGCGGACTGGAGGTGATTGGTGAAGGAAATTGGGTGGAGGAGGTGAAACCGACATAGTTGAAGTACTTGACAAATTCAATTGGAATATTGTTAATATGGCGTAAAAAGGTGGGAGGCAGACGACCTTTATGGAAAACCACGGCCTTTGTCTTGATGGTATTGACTTGAAGGCCGTTTTCTTGTCAGTAACCGTGGAGGGCATTGCTGGCATTTTGCAGTTCAACGGCTGAATCAGCCAAGAGAACCAGGTCGTCTGCATATTGAAGATATTGAACCGGAAAATGGTTGATTGGCCTTGGTGAATGAGGGCTTCGGGCAGGTCGGATACATACAAATTGAATAGATTTGGTGATAGTGGATCCCCCTGCGGAAGGCCAACTGAAGTAAAATAGCAAATGATGGTCCTTATTGCTTATGTTGGAATGCAAGATTCATTGAAGAGAGAATCTGCTGTAGTGGTAGAGCGGCTTCTCCAGAAACCGAATTGGAACCTCGGAACGAGATCCCTTTCTTCAGTCAATCCGGAGAAGCAGGCAGCTAGTAGGGTGGACGTCATCTTCAAGAATGGGTTCTCTAGGGCGATGGTCCAATGGTTGCCTGGAATGTCCGTGGGGCCCTTCTTGTGAATTAAGATGATAGCTGACTCCATCCACATAGTGGGAAGAAGGAAGAAAGGAGGGCAACTCTGAAAAGATGTTGGAGGAGGGGCTGGGCTTGGGTCCGGAGCAGTGAAAGTTGGAAAGGGGAGACCCCAGATGTTGAGGGGGCTTTGCTCTTCATCTTCTTGAAGGTCACGTCCATCTCGGGTTCCGTGAAGGGCTGCAAAAGGGGATGGTGTTCTTCTTGGCCGGCCCGGACCTCCTCCACTACTGTTTCCGATGTTGGTGCCAACAGATCTTGACAGTGGAGGAGGTATTTACTCACGGGAATTTCTGAGTTGGAGGCGGGCTTTTTGGCACGTTTGTACAAGCCCGCCATCCGGGACGAGGCCGATGAAGAGAGCACGTTCTCTACTTCCAACAATTGGTGGGCTGACTCGACGCTCCTCAGAGACTTGTGATATGCAGTTCTCGATATCACATATTGCTCCCAAGTCTTCGGTGTTTGGCTCGTTTTGGCAGTACGCAGTTTTTGGAACATTTGACCCCTCAGCTCTCGATGGTAGGGGCTGAACCACGGGGTCTTGAGTCCTCCTCTCCTCCTCTGCACGGAGGAGGAATCTTTAAATGCTTGCAAAATGCCTTGGGCCACTGCAGCTGGATTGGTCACAATCCCGGTGTTGATGGATAGCTGCAGGGCCTCAAGTTGAGCCGCGCACTTCTGCACATTGACCACGCACCTCCCATTTCGAGTCACGCCCAGATGATGGAAATTT